>NC_138385.1:18646987-18670058 GCF_054177405.1 Leptonychotes weddellii
TGGAAGCTCTGCATCTCTCCATCCATTCTAAATGACAGCCTTTTTGGATAAAGTATTCTTGGCTGCATGTTCTTCTCATTTAGTACCCTGAATATGTCTTGCCAGACCTTTCTGGCTTGCCAGGTCTCTGTGGACAGGTCTGACGTTATTCTGATGTTCCTCCCTCTGTACGTAAGGAATCTCTTCCCCCTAACTGCCCTTAAGATGGTTTCCTTGGTTCTAAGATTTCCGAGTTTTAGTATTACATGCCCGGGTATTGGCCTGTTTTCCTTGATCTTGGGAGGGGTCCTCTCTGCCTCTAGGACACGAATGTTTGTTTCATTCCCTAGATTAGGGAAGTTCTCAGCTATGATTTGTCAAATACATCTTCTAGTCCTCTCTCTCTCCACTCCCTCCAGTATTCCAGTTATTCTGACATTGGAACGCTTCATGGTGTCACTTATTTCTCTGATTCTATTTTCATGGATTCTGAGTTGTTTTTCCCTGGCCTTCTCTTTTCCCTTTTTATCTATTAAATTGTCTTCCAGGTCGCTTATTTGTTCTTCTGACTCACTTACCCTAGCTGTTAGATTATCTAGGTTAGATTGGATCTCATTGATAGCATTTTTAAGTTCTGCCAATTCAGCTTTCATTTCTGCCCTTAAAGACTCTGTGTTGCCATTAATTGATTTCTCCATTCTAGCTATTGTCTTCACAATTGCTAGTCTGAATTCCATCTCTGACATCTTGGTTATAGCTGTATCCATTTGTAAATCTGTGGCATAAATCATAATCTCTGAGTCTTTTCTAATTTGGGGGTTCCTCCTCCTAGTCATTCTGTTGAGGGGTGGTTGAGGGAATGTACAGAGTCCAAATTATTGACTAGAACCCAAGCAAGATGCACCTGTTTTCTAGGGACCTTAGGGTTGCTGGCCTCTTGTTTTCCCAGCCTGTCTTCTGGGGGAGGGGCCTGCTGTGCTGTTACTCAGGCAACCCTGTTTGGGCAGAGTTGCCCTGCCCCCCTGTGGTGGGGGATGGGCTCAGTGGGAATCAGTTTTTTGGGGCTTTTGTTATCTGGCGGCTTTCCCTGGCAGCTTTCTGTGTCTCTTCTGAGAGTCAGAGCAGAAGAGACCATTTCCAACCCTCTGCCTCAGAGCAGAGAGATCACAGTCTGTTCTTCAGTGAGCTCTCCAGGCCACACCATCTGCGTTTTGTCTGTGCTGCTATAAACTGCAGCATCCTGGGTTGTGCGCCCCTCCACAGTGCTCCCAGTCCTGCCTCCAGGTCAGGGCATGTCTCTGCCCTTTGTGCTTCTAAAACCTCCAGCCGCACCCAGTTTGCACACGTGACCCCGCCACTCCGGGTTTCTATCCTGGGGGCTGCCCTAAAGTCCTTTCCCTGCCACTACCGGTCTGTGAGTCTGTGCCCCATCACCAGTGTGTGAGGCTGTTGTCACCGGCAGTGTAGGATCCCCATGGCCAGGCTCCCTCCCGCTGCCGTTTATCCTCCGATATCTGCCCGCAGAATCACGGCTCCCCATTTTGTACCTCAAAACCAACCGCTCATGGTATTCTGTTTGTAGAGATCTAGATCTGTTTTCTTACATCTCAGGCTGATTTCGTGGGTGCTCAGAGTGGTCTGGTAGATATCCAGCTCAATTCTGGGGACCAGTTGAAATAGGGTCCCCTACTCCTCCGCCATCTTTTCTTCATTCCTCCTATGATTCTTTCACCCAGATAAGACCTTGGTCTCAACCTCTGACTGCAGACTTGAATCTTGCCCTTGATTGCTAATCCAGAACTTGCTGGGTTTAACCCTGGTTGTATTTGCAAACTGGCAAGGTGCTGCAACCTGACCTAGTCTTCTGGTTCCAGACTTTACTCTCTGGCTCACAGCTCTTGACACCAGTCTGTGACATTTCTATACACTAAAATTAGCTGATCTACTGGTCCCACTCAGTTTGAGCATAAATGGGGATTAAGGTTCATTGGACACATCTGGTGAACTGGTGGAACACATAAGCCTCAGGAGCTTTCTGGGGGAGGACTTTTCTCCAGGAAAGAAGGATCCAGGTGGGAGTGATGAGCCTGACCCAGTGAGAAAGCCCTGGTCATCACATTGGAGGGGCACAGTCATTGTACAGCATGGTTGTTGGTCTCTTAGATTTGTCTCCTGGCCAAGACTGCCATGGACTCATGCTTCATTGTTGTGGGGAGTAGGAGGTTTATACATAAACAATTAAGAGCACTTGCTCATGTAAAACTCCATAAGACAACTGAGCATCAGCAGTGCTGCTTAAGTATGGCTCTAACAGAGTCAAACCTGAATGACAAAGTCAGTCGTTTAGCTACCACTTAGTTATCAACGTGGTTTGAACACCCATGGTGTTCAGAGTCCAATGCTTGTTTTTTTGCAGAGCAAGGAATATACATTTTTATTGGAAAGGGTATATAGAATAGGGGAAGAACATGGTCTTTATCTGGCAGTGTCAGCAGAGAGAGGGAATAAAAATAAAATACTAGAGTATGCATGACCAGAAAGCACCTAAATATTCATGAACTGCTTATAACCTTGTCATCAGAGATTCAGTTTCCATATCTTCCAAATAGGGCTATTAATATCTACCTTGCAGGATTGTTGGGTGAATTAAATTTAAAAAATGTATATACATGGATATAAAATGGCTAGTTCAGTGCCTATCATATAAGGGTACTGATAAACGGAAGACTTTTATTAGTAGTAGTAGTAGTAGAGGTAGTAGTATAATTATTATTATTATCAGCACCCACAAAATATATCATTCTAAGTAGCAAAGAACATGAATCTAGAAATGATCTGAGTCATGGTTATGTTTTGTTTGTAAATATTAGCTTCAATAGCTTAAATCTATGTGATCGTCTTACTGAATATACTCTGGATGTTATTTTTGTCTTACTAGCTGGATAGAGAGTTCCTTGAGAACAGAAATTTCTCTCCATCAAATTAGAATCTTGCTATGGAAGAGAATATAAAGTCTTCCCAGCTCTATTGGAGAATCTGTAATCAGATATGGAACTACTTGAAATCTGGATACAAGTCTCCACCATTGGACTTTAGATCTCTCCAAGGACATAGAACCATCAATTTCCTCCTTTTTATTACTAGGGAGTTGGTATTACAAGTCATTTAGTATTATATATTACAAGTGACTTAGTATTACTGGTAGGCTGAACTAGAGTAAGAAGGCAGGAAAGGGATAGAATCAGATAGGGTCCAGAAGCCTCATCATAGTTGAAATTCAATGGAATATATAAAACCATTTTACTATTCAATATTTTGCAGCTAGTAAGTGTCTCCAGACACTACACTAAGATGTTTTTCTTCATTTCTAAGCCTGGGCACATTTTAGGACCTATTGAATCCATGTGCTTCCAGTTGATTTACATTCAACACATCAAAACGTTGTTTTATAAGAGAGATTTGATGTCCAAAAGGCCCACTGAGCTGCTTTTATGAACATGTTAAAGCCTTTCTCTTTGAAGGGATTGAAACCTGGGCAGTGGTCCCTGTTGTTTCTGTTCTCAGAAGGCCAGAGGGTGCTGGAATAGTGGACGGTCCTGGGATAGCCTATCTCATAGAGTGGTGATCTGGAGTAGGTAAGATACTGAATAGAAATGTGGATCAGTTGTGGGTGGGGTACATTCTTTGTGTGTGATGGCCAGACAAACATCTGAAATCCCGAATATCACCTATTAAAACCTAGCTCAGGTCCTATCTCTTTCAACGAGTCTCTCTTCTTTCTCCTTCGGACTTTGCCTTCCTCAGTTTCTTAACCTTTATTCTAAAAACCACAGGGCTCAGCACAGAGAAGTTGCTTGACTGAATGTTATTTTGGTGCAGCGGTATGGAGTGTGCCTGTTGGAAGAGTAAAAGAATGCAAAAGGCATAAAAAGCCATTAGATTTGAATGGACATTAGGTACAGAGCACCTGATCCAGTGGTCCTAAATGCAGATGCCCATGGGTGAAGCTGGTGGATGGAAGACACTAGGGAGTAGAGGGCACTTGGGGGAAGTAGAGCATATATTCTCCATCTATAATTACTTAAAAAAATTGAACACCAAGCAAGCCAAACAAAGTATATTAATGGACCCAGTTCACCACACAGGTCTCCATCTTACAGAATCTTGGTCTAATTCAATCCTCAAATTTATCAACAAAGAAGACTAAGGCTTGCGAACTGTAAAGCAAATTGTCAGAGGGTGCCCAGCTAGTAAATGGCAGAAAGAGACTTGAACTTTAAGGTTTTTGAACATAAGCATTTCAAGTCTAGTGCTTTTTTTCATTACACAATGCTGCCTCCTTAGGTTGAACCTTATAAATTAGAAAAAGTAAGAGCAATACACATGAAACCAATGAAGGAAACTCATATGAATCATCACAATGCCCAGTGCTGGCACTTTTGTGGGGAGAAGACTTACAAATTTACAGAGGAGAAAGAATGAAATAATGGCCTGGGCATCAGAATTGAGGCAACAATTGATGGCAATAGCCAGTCCCTCTGAAGAGTTAGGTAAGGGAGTCTGAGACAAACATTTAAGGGACAGTCATCTATGGTTGATATTTGAGTTAGCAGTTTGGAAGCATACCTGAAACTATCAAAGCTAATAACTAGAGGAGAGAATATTTGCATTCATCTGGAGGCTTTGATTTTGAGCAGTGTAATGTACACATGTGCACATATGTGTGTGCATACTTTTGTGTGTCTAGAACTGTAAGTTAAACACTGCTGTATGCCTAAGACCAGATATATGACTGACAAGAAAATGAGTTACACTGTACAAGTATCTGATGTCACCTCCATATATATATATATAGCTAAATTTTGACAGACAGCTTCTCCTGGGGAAAATCGTACCATCCACAAGTATCACAGTCCTCATTTAATTGCTGTCTAGTTTTTACATGCAGTTAGAAGTTGATATTATGTGCACCTGTGAGGTCCATTTCAGGTCCTCTGTTTTCCTAACCAACTGTGTGATATAATTTTGAGGGTTGACACTGTTCAATAACACCCCCCCAAAGGATAAACTTTCAGACAAATTTAAGGAACTCATAAAGTGGATTACTTTAGGGACATAGTCATCGTCTACATATTGGGGTGGTAGGTTCAAATCTCAGTCCACAAATTTTTTCCTCTCCATTTCCCAAGGCTTTGTCCAGGAAGCAGGTTACAAAGGCCTTCTTGCTAGGTTCCAGTCATATTTATAGTGTCAAAATTTCCCTGTCTCTTCCCTTTTCATGGCAAAGGGTCTTTTCTAGTCTGAGGAAATACGAAATACTTCCCTCCTCCATAAACATGTTAACTTTGTACTCTGTCCTGTCTAGTGTCCTCAGAACCTAAGGTTTGGGGCACCAAAACTGAAGAACTTTTTTCTTCTGCTTTTGTTTAGTCATATCCCTCTCTATGGAAATGTAAATAGAACTGCTGAACTGATGGAGTTGGGAAAAGAGTGGTGGTCATTGGGGTAGAGACTGGACTACCAGGAGAAAAATAATTTCAAATACTGTTATCCTGATCTAAAACCTAAATGATCTAAAAATCTTCATAATGATCAACATCATTATGTTGATCACTAAGAATATCACTATTCTTTATTACCTAAATACTCCTCTTGACCTATTATGTGCACTTTGAGTTACTTCTCAAGGACCAAAATCAAACTTTTCTGGAGCTAGTCCTACCATTCTTATTCTCAAGGAACTGCTGGGATTCTGGGGTGTAGTATCAGGGGTAGTCTATGGCCTGGGAACTAGCTAGGCAAAACAGCCCACAGGGCAATCGAATGATGCCAGATCTTCCTTGCACCTCTCACTTTAGTGTCTAAAGTCATTGCCTTGCTTAAAGACATTGTTTAAAGAATTCCTTTTTGAAAGGGCTAAACTATTCTTTAACAATTCTGAAGAAGCAGGATGTATATTTCTTCATTTGCTTAAGGTTTCTAGTTGGAAACCCAGATACCATTGCAAATCTTTTCAAACCTTAACACTTCTGCTTGTAGAATATGTGTGTGCACATGCATGCATTCACATAGGGAGGTAGGTCAGGAAGGAACACAAACAACAGACAGAAAATAACCAATTAGGACAGTATACAATAGGGGGCAATAAACGTCTTTTCAAATTTTAGAAAACCATAAGTACTTGAATTATGGGTAAGTGCAACAGAATGGAGCTGATGCATAGAGGGTTAAAATAGGAAGATTGGCTTTGTTTTCAGTAAGAGACAAGAGGCTTGCAGGATAGGGGAGAAAAGAAGCTGCAAATGTTAATTCAAGCTCATTGCCCCCTTTTTTGCTCTCCTCTCACCCTACCTCCTCATCCCATGGTGAGAAATAATGATCACATTCCACACTTGGAAGTTTGGGCAATGGTGAGCATGGTGAGAGGAAATGGCTTTCACAGCTAATTGTTAGCAGAGGTTGAAGGACCCATAAGTAGTGGCTCCTGAGGTGCTCTCTCATACACAATTTCAAAGCAGACTCTGGCTGGTTAATTCAGCTGGTCAGAATCCTGTGTTAATGAGACCATAGTTCTGGGTTTCTTTTCTTTTGAGTCAGGTAGTTTTACTCTGTTCCCAGCTACAGACTGAACCCAGGCCATAAGTTTTAAATCTAAGGGTAGTCTCAGTCCAAGGCCCTAACCCTTGTTATGTGGGTTGAGTTCCTTACCCCAGCCATAGATTGAACCCCTAACCCTGGTTAGCTACTTTGGATATATGCATTATGGATCATAAAAGGGACCAGAATAGAAGGTAAGGATATTGTAATGTGTCTCTATTACTTCTAAAAACAAAAAATAAAACCCGAAGAAACCCCAACAAACCTACCCTGCTAATAGGAGAGGAGTGACCTGTTTTCATATGGTAACAAATGCTACACATATGCTTTTATACTAGAAGCTACAGGACTGGAGTGAATATGAATATGAGAACGATTGCCCCTAGCTCAGAGGATAGAAGCTAGGATAAAAGTGAGAGGATTTCTTTGAAAATGTATCTGGCATTCCTTGTATTTGTTAAAGGGACAAATAACAAATACTGTAGTTCATCTTACTCTACTTTCTTATGTTTAAGATTCCATGGCCATGACAGCCGTTTGTGAAAATGGCACCTGGTACTGAAAACCCCTTTTATTACTGAATAATTTACCCCATGAATGTGCCAAAGCATCTGAAACCTTGAACATTAGAGTCACTCTTTGGGTTTTGATATTTAGTAGCGCCTGTTTATCTGAAACTTCCCAAGTATATAGATATTGAAAATTCAAATGCTTTTGGGAAAGGAGTCTATTCTGAATAACCAAAATAAACTATTTCCAGAATTCAAACCAGTCCAAAATTTGGTGGGTAAAGTGTACAAGAGGTTTAACTACAAATTGGACAAAGAAGACTTAAGATGGAGTAAATCTCACTTGATAGTTAAAAAAATTAATGCAAGTTTAAAATCTTACTTCCAACATTTTTTTTATTGTGTTCAGTTAGCCACTGTATACTACAACATTAGTTTTTGATGTAGTGTTCCATGATTCATTAGTTACGTATAACACCCAGTGCTCACTTCCAGCATTTTTAAAAGTATAAGGAAAAGCTAATTTTAGATACCTAAAGGGCAGCTGTGTTAAAAGCAGGGAAAGGCAGAGGGTGACCACTTCTAACCAATAGTTAAGGCCTAAGTGATAAATTGAAGTTGGCTAGAAGGTAGAGTATTTCACACATGCTGCCCAGGGATAGGCTTTTGACCTATTTGAGATTTTTAGTTGGGAGTCTAGCTATCATAGCATATATTTTCAAATGTTGACACTTCTGATTATAAGGAGGCTCACATCTCTATTAGGGAAGCATGGAATTTAGATTGCTGGAAAAGATGGCAGTATAAAAGGCTGTCTTCTGTATCTTCAATCTCTCTTCTGTTTTTAATCAGTGTCAAGTAACTTGACTCAACATAAACAAAACAAAAACTGTCCTTCAGCACCATATTCCCATTCTTAGCCAAAATGTATCAAAAAATCAGGGTAAACTCACTATCTCCAGTCCCTCATCTACATTTAATATTACATTTCATATTTATTGAGGTATAATTTATATATAATAAAATGCTTACTTTTTAAATATACATTAATGAGTTTTGACAAATTTTTACACCTGTGGTGTGTAACCATCATCACAATCATGGTACAGAACATTTTTATCACCATTAAATTCAATTTCTCCTTTCCAGTCAATCCTTCACCTCCCAGGCAATTACTTATCTGCTTTTTTTCACTATAGATTAGTCTTTTCTAGAGTTTCATATCAATGGAATTAATGGAGTGTAGCATGACCATTTTTACATCTGACTTTGGATAAGTATAATGTTTTTGAGATTTATCCATGTTATAGCAGGTATCAGTCGATTGTTAGCTGTAGGTTTTTTTTTTTTATCATTTTATTTTATTTTCATCATGATAAGTATACTCTTTAATCCCCATCCCTTATTTCCACTATCCCCCAACCTATTTCCCCTCTGGTAACCATCAGTTTGTTCTCTGCAGTTAAGAGTCTGTTTCTTGTTTTGTTTCTCTCACTCTTTTTTTTCCCCTTTGCTTGTTTTGTTTCTTAAATTCCACATATACGTGAAATCATATATTTGTCTTTCTCTGACTGGCTTATTTCACTTAGAATTATACTCTCTAGCTCCATCTATGCCATTGCAAATGGCAAGATTTCATTCTTTGTATGGCTGCATAATATTCCGTTGTGTATATATATACATATATATGTATATGTGTATATCCCATATATATATACACATACCACCTCTTTATCCATTAATGTATTGATGGACACTTGGGCTGCTTCTATAGTTTGGCTATTGTAAATAGTGCTGCAATAAACATAGCAGTGCATGTATCCCTTTGAATTAGTGTTTTTGTGTTTTTTGGGTAAATACCCAATAGGGTGATTACTGGATCACATGGTAGTTCTATTTTTAATTTTTTGAGGAAAGTCCATACTGTTTTCCACAGTGGTTGCACCAGTTTGCATTCCCACAGTGTGAGAGGGTTCCTTTTTCTCCACATCCTCACCAACACTTATTTCTTGTGTTGTTGATTTTAGCCATTCTGACAGGTGTGAGGTGATATCTCATTGTAATTTTTATTTGCATTTTCTGATGATGAATGAAGTGGAGCATCTTTTCATATGTCTGTTGAGCATCTGTATGTCTTCTTTGGAAAAATGTTTGTTCATGTTTTCTGCCCATTTTTAAACTGGATTATTTTGGGGGGTATTGAGTTTTATAAGTTCTAACCCTTTATCAGATATGTCATTTGTAAATATCATCTCCCATTCAGGAGGTTGTCTTTTAGTTTTGTTGATTGCTTGCTTTGCTGTGCAGAAGCTTTTTATTTTGATGTAGTCTCAATAGTTTATTGTTGCTTTTGTTTCCCTTGCCTCAGGAGACATACCTAGAAAAATGTTGCTATGACTGATGTTAGCTGTAGGTTTTTTTATATATACCTTTTATCAGGTTGAGGAAGTTCCCTCATCTGCCAACTTTCCCAGGAGTTCTTATAAGGAACAGATGGTGGATTTTGTCAAATGTATTTTCTGCACCTTTTGAGATGATCATATATTTTTCCTTTTTTAGTCTCTTAATATGGTGACTTATTTTGATTGATTTTAAAATATTAAATCAACCTTGCAGTACTGGGATAAACCCCTGCCCCCTTAATCATGATGTATTGTCTCTTTTATATATAGCTAGATTTAGGTTCTTAAATTTTGTTAAGACTATATCTTTTCATGAGAGATATTGGTCTGTAGTTTTCTTGTAATGCTTATGTCATGTTTTGGTCATGTTATGGTTAAGACTATATCTTTTCGTGAGAGATATTGGTCTTTAGTTTTCTTGTAATGCTTATGTCATGGTTCTTGTAATGCTTATGTCATGTTTGGTAATGCTGGCCCCATAAAATGAATTGGGAAGTATTCCTTCCTCTTCAATTTTCTAGAAGTGTTTGTGTTGAGTTGGCATTATTTCTTCTTTAAATATTTGGTAGAATTCCCCAGTGAAACCATCTGGGCCTGGAGTTTCTGGGAAGATTTTAGCTAAAGAAATTTAATTTCTTTAATAGATATAGGTTTATTCAGGTTATCTATTTATCCTTGAGTGGGTTTTTGTAGTTCCTGTCTTGCAAGGAATTTGCCAATTTCAAGTAAGTTGTCACCATTATTAGCAAAAGTTCTTCATGAAATTCTCTCAATGGCCTTTTAATATTTGTAAAATTTAAACTAATGGCACCACTCTCATTTCTTATATTGGTAATTTGATTTTTCTTTTTCTCCTGATCAGCCCAGGTATAGATTTATCATATTTATTGGTCCTTTCAAAGAACCAGTTACTGGTTTCATTGATTTTCTCTATTGTTTTTCTGTTTTCTATTTCATAGATTTCTATTCTGATTTTTATTATTTTCTTTTTTTCTGATTATTTTGGGTTACAATTGCTCTTCTTTTTCTAGTTTCATATGTAGAAGACCTTTCTCTCTCTCAAATATATGCATTTAATGCTATAAATTCCCTCCTAACTACTGCATTAGCTACCTTCTACAAATTTCCATATGCTATGTTTTCATTTTCATTCAATTCAAAATGCCTTGTAATTTCCCTTTTTACATTCTTGTTTAACCCATTGGTCATTCATAAATATGTTGTTTAGTTTCTAAACATTTGGAAACTAATGAGTATTGCTGCCTCTCATCTTTTCATCCTTTATGGGTGTTCCCCCTACTCCCCCCCCCACCAGGATTGGGTAGTTTCCTTACATTGGATGTGCTAATCAATACTCCACTGAGTATTCAAGAAGGACTCTCTACAGCTCTCCAGAGTTCTCTGCTATCCAGAAGCTTGCCCCATGAACTCTAGCCTCCTGACCTCTCTAGACTTCTGGCTCCATCTTACCAACTCAAGGATTCTGTTAAGCTAAGACTGGATTTCCTCTCCTTGTGCCATGGCCTAGAAATTCTTTCCATGTAGTAAGCTGGAACAATCATAGGCATGGGACTCACCTCATTTATTTCCCATCTCTGAAGGATCACTGTCATTTGTTGCTTGATGCCCAATGTTTGAGAACGATTGTTCTATATATTTTGTTCCTTTTTATTAGTTGTTTCAGGCAAGAGGGTATGTTCAGTCCCTGTTAGCTTATCTTGATGAGAAGTGGAAGTCCCAACGACATTTACTTTTAAGTAAACTCAAATTAGGCTTCTATGCTCATGATACTGAAACTGCCCTGGTAGGAAAAACCAACAACATTTTATTGACAAATTTAATGCATGATTTCTAACCTCTTATTTGATCTTTTGGTAGCATTTGACCCTGTTAGACCAGTACTTTCATCTTGAAATACTTTCTACTTTTGACTTTTGTGAAATTACACACTGTCCTAGTTTTTCTCCAAACTTGCTGGTACCCCTTCTCAGTCTATTTCATGAACTCATTTTCTTCTAGTTGTCTCTTTAATATCAGTATTTTAAAAAACAATAACAAATATTAATTGAACCATTCCTAGATGATAGATGCAGTGCAAAGTGATACAGGGACCTCAAATTCAACATACCTCAAACCAAAATCATATTCCTTTACTTCTGACCCTGACCTCATAATTTACTTTTTCTGTTTCTTCTCTGAGGAAATGCCTTCCAGTGGTCCCAGCTGGAAACTTAAAAATAATCTTTGGCTTTTCCCTCTCTGTCAGCATTTGTCTTTGTCCATTTGGGCTGATATAACAAAATGTAATAGACTGGGTGGCTGATAAACAACAGAAACTTATTTCTCATGGTTCTGGGGACTGGAAAGTCCAAGATCAAGGCACTGGCAGATTTGATGTCTGGTGAGAGCTCTCTTCTTGGTTCATAAATGACCATCTTTTTGTTGTATGTAACCTTACATGGTAGAAGAAGAGGAGGAGTCTTTTTTATAAGGGCTCTATAAGAGATAAGGGTATTAATCCCACTCATGAGGGCTCCCAAAGGCTCCACCTCCAAGTACCACTACAGTGGGGATTAGGTTTCAACATATAAATTTTGGGAGGCACATAAATATTCTGTCAGTAGCATTGTGCTCCTGGCACCCCAAAATTTATGTCCTCATATGCAAAATACATTCATTCCATCTCAGTAGCCCCCAAAATCTTAACATTTTTCAACATCAACTTAAGAGTCTAAAGTCCAAAGTCTCATCTAAACATCATCTAAATTAGATATGAATGAGACTCAAGATACATTCATCCTGAGGCAAATTGTTCACCAGCTGGGACTCTCCAAGGTCAAATAAGTTAGGTTCTTCTAAAGTACAATGGTAGGACAGTCATTGGAAAGACTTTCCCATTCCAAAAGGGAGAAAGAAGAAAGGAATGATAGGTCTTGAGCAAGCCCAAAACTTACCCCATCACAGCACTTATCATACTTTAATTATAGTTTCCTTTTTAGTTGTTTGCCTTTCTAGCTTGACTGTGAACTCCTTGAAAGCAGGGACTCTTTCTTGTTCAACATTATATTGTCAACGGTGAGCATGATTTCTAGTACATAGCACATTTTAGGAACAGATTTATGAATGGCAAATTTGACCTACATTTAAGAGGAGTTAATACCTTAAATGTGTCTTGGAAGTACCCATAGGTTGCCCTCAGATTCTCTTCTCTATTCCTGCGAAGAGATAGAGAGGAGGGAGAGAGCAGTTCTCCATGGAATTATCAGTGAGGCTTCCTGGGAAAGTGAATTTTGAGCTAGATTTTGAAAAACAGAAAAAACTTTTGACAAGTGATCATGGAGAAGGGCATATTGAAACCCAGGGAACCATTTGAGCAAAGCAAAAAGGAAAACCTGATTCTGCATGGAATGTTTGAGGAAGAGTTAATAGTTTAGTGTTATTAGAAGAAAGGGTTGATATTATATATAGAAAACCCTAAAAACACCATCAAAAAACCACTAGAACTGATAAATGAATTAAGTTAGGTCACAGGATACAAAATCAATATACAGAAATCTGTTGCATTTCTATACATTACTGATGAAACAGCAGACAGAGAAATTAAAAAAAACAATTCCTTTACAATTGCACCAAAAATAACAAAAATACCTAGGAATAAACTTAACTGAGTGGGTGAAAGAATTGTACTCTGAAAACTATAAAACACTGATCAAAGAAATTGAAGAAATCACAAACAAATGGAAAGATATTCCATGCTTATGGAATGGAAAAACAAATATTGTTAAAGTGTCCATACTACCCAAAGCAATCTGTAGATTTAATGCAATCCCTGTCAAAATACCAATGGCATTTTTCACAGAACTAGAATAAACAATCCTAAAATTTGTATGGAATCACAAAAGACCCTGAATAGTCAAAGCAATCTTGAAAAAGAAAAAACAAAGCTGGAGGTATCACGATTCCAGATTTTAAGTTATACCACAAAGCTATAGTAATCAAAATTATATGGTACTGGCACAAAAATAGACACATAGATCCATAGAATAGAATAGAGAGCCCAGAAATAAACCCATGAATATATGGTCACTTAATCCCTGACAAAGGACACAAGAATATGCAATGTGAGAAAGACAATCTCTCCAACAAATGGTGTTGGGAAACCTGGATAGCTACATGCAAAAGAATGAAACTGGGCCACTTTCTTTCACCACACACAAAAATAAAATGGATTAAGGACTTAAACATGACACCTGAAACCATAAATATCCTAGAAGAGAGCACAGGCAGTAATTTGTCTGACATTGGCCATAGCAACATTTTTCTAGATGTCTCCCAAGGCTAGGGAAACAAAAGCAAAAATAAACTATTAGGACTACTCAAAATAAAAAGCTTCTACACAGGATAGGAACCAGTCAACAAAACAAAAAGACAACCTATAGAATGTGAGAAGATATTTGCAAATTACATATCTGATAAAGGGTTAGTATCCAACGTATATAAAGAACTCATACAAATCAACACTAAAAAATAAATAATCCAATTAAAAAGTGGGCAGAAGACATGAACAGACATTTCTCCAAAGAAGACATACAGATGGCCAACAGACACATGAAAAGATGCTCAACATCATTTATCACCAGGGAAATGCAATTCAAAACTACAATGAGATATTCCCTCACACTTGTCAGAATGACTAAAATCAGAAACAAGAAACAATAAGTGTTGACAAGGATGTGGGAAAAAAGGAACCTTCTTACACTGTTGATGGGAATGCAAACTGGTGTAGCCACTGTGAAGACAGTATGGAGGTTCCTCAAAAAATTAAAAAATAGAACTACCATGTGATCCAGTAATTCCACTAGTGGGTATTTACCCAAAGACTATGAGAATACTAATTTGAAAAGATATATGCACTGCTGTTTATTGCAGCATTATTTATAATAGCCAAACTATAGAAGCAGCCCAAGTGTCCATTGATAGAAGAATGGATGCACACCCACACTGGAATATTACTGAGCTATTAAAAAGAATGAAATCTTGCCATTTGAAACAATGTGGATGGATCTAAAGAGTATAACGCTAAGTGAAATAATTCAGAGAAAAGAAAATACCATATGATTTTACTTGTATATAGAGTTTAAAAAACAAAACAACTGAACAAAGAAAAAAGATACAAACCAAGAAACAGACTCTTAACTACAAAGAACAAACTGAAGGGAAGTGGGTGGGGGATAGGTGAAGTAGGTGAAGGGGATTAAGAGTACACTTTTCTTGATGAGCATCGAGTAATGTATAGAATTGCTGAATCACTATATTGTACACCTGAAACTAATATAACACTGTACGTTAATGATACTAGATTTAAAATAAAAATAAAAGGAAGGACTGATACAGGGGTGGGTAATAGGAGATGAATCTAGAAAGGTAGATTGGAGATCTGAAGTTGGAAACTTTGAATGGTATGCTATGGCATGCGGAATTTATTCTATGGTCTCTGAGAAATGTTTTTCAGATGTTTATAATGTATTATAAACTTTTTAATGATTTGAAAGGATTAGGCTATCTTGAAAACACTATTTTATCTTTTTTTCTGGGAATATATTTTAGAAATTGTACTATAAATCAAGGGAGAAAGGATTATTTTATATTTCATATTTATATTTATATTATTTTATATCCTGCAGGCCCGTCAAACTCAAACTGTCTCAGAATGAAGTCCTCACCCCCAAACAGTGACAATGATGAAACAAATAAAACCAAATATAGTTCTCTCCTTATTCTCTAACTCAGTGAATGGTACAAGAAGTGCAACTTACAATCACTGATGTCTCCTTCATTTTCCCCAACCCTTAAACCTAATCAGTTGCACATGATTTACAACATCTCTCACTTCTTTCCTCTCTTTTCATCTCCTACTGCCACTGTCCTTAAATAGGCCTCAGTCATCTCTGGTCTGTTGCAGGAGCCCCCTAAATGGCTTTACTCTTTCCACTTCTGTCTGCACTCCACATGCCCACCAGAGTCATCTTTCTAAAGCACAGCTGTCGTCATGTCACTCTCCTCTTCACAAACTGCCACTGGCTCCATCAGCATTGCTTATAGAATAAAACCCAAACAACTCAACTTGACATCTGAAGCCCTCCACAGTCTGGAGGCCTAAGCCTACGTTTTCAGGCATATTTTCATCTTGCACCCTATTCTCTATATTTGAAACCTCTCTTATTCTTTCTTGCCCCTATTCCTTTGTTGACATATTGCCTTCTGCCTGCAATGTATTTCTCTCCATCTCTGCCTGGTAAAAGTCTTCCCATCCTTTAGATTGTTATGTGTGCTTCCTCAAATATTTTGTGATTCTTGATTATGAAATTATTGATGAGACTCTTTACTACTCCTGTTTACTACTGCATGCCAACCAGCAGCCACAACCACTGTTCAGCTCTAATCTCACACTTCATGCCTGTCATCACCAGTAATGGCATTTCCCATCACCAGCAGCCATATCTACCAGCCATTCCTACTGCAAGCAGCCATGCAGTCATCCATTAGCAATGGCCACACCACTGGTTCCCCCTGTACCAACCATATCCTTCCTTGCTACCACCTTTCCCCTATCAGGTCCCCTTCACCTTCTGGGCTGTTTTTGCTCATACTCATTCTTCTGCCTAGAGAGCTTCCACCTTCTTGTTTCTCCCAGACTCACTCTTCATCTGGATAATACCAACTTACCTTTCATTTCTCAGCTTGATCATTGGCCTCTCATAGTAAGTTAGAACCTCATTTTGTCTTTTATCTTTCCTTCACAGACTATTACATGTTTTAATCTCTTAATTAATTGCTGTCATTTATTTAAGTTATGTTAGGGTACATTTATATTTTGTTCACCACTGTATCCCTCAGGACCTAGCATAGTTCCTGGCTCATAATCAGTGTTCAAACAATATTTGTTGACTGACTCACTGACTGACTAGGTGACTGCTTATTCTTGGGCTAGTCTTTCAGAGTGTTCTGGTGGTGTGAATTAAATTGAACCTTGAGGTATTTCTTTTTTCTTTGTCTCCCCAGCCATTGGCCAGGGACCTGATATTCCCACTGTTCCTTACTCTTCTGTGTTGAGGCTTTAAAGACACCCATGAAAATGCAAAAATAGTGGCCATTGATTATTACCAGCAAAAAGGACTTAGCCTAGATCATAGGGCCCTTTGGGATGGACATTAAGCCAGTAGGTTATGATGGTAGGGAAGGATGGAGCTTGGTAGAGAAATCCTACAGCATAAATTCTGGGGAGGATGTGTGAGAGCAGTGCCCAAGCAGTCAGTGTAAGGATATTGATGAACCAGGGCTGGGGTAGGGGTGGAGAGAGGTAGTGATGCTATAAACCAGGTGCCACTTAGCTTAAGTTATGTGTACATTATTTTGGTTTCTATATGGGAATTTGTTGGCAAAAATTGGGGCTTTTTTGTGGGAAATAAAAATCCTAACCTTTTATCAAATGACACTGTGAGGGGCGCCTGGGTGGCTCAGTTGGTTGAGTGACTGCCTTCGGCTCGGGTCATGATCCTGGAGTCCCTGGATCGAGTCCCGCATCGGGCTCCCTGCTCGGCGGGGAGCCTGCTTCTCCCTCTGACCCTCCCCCCTCTCATGTGCTCTCTCTCTCTCTCATTCTGTCTCAAATAAATGGATGGGATCTTTAAAAAAAAATGACACTGTGAGATTTATAATTAGATAATAGTGGCTGTCTTCTGAGGGGACTGTAAGTTGGCAAATGATTCTCACCAGATTATGGTGGGATCAATAGGAGCTGAATAATTAAAATTCAATACTACTATGTATTTCTCAATAACACTGGAGAATGATGTATGACAGATTTGATTGAATTTGTCAGACACCATGGCTACGTGCATAGATCATGGGGGATATTTTTAGAGTTATGTATTTGATTTTCTGATGAGACTCGCAGTGGGCCTTTTTAACATTTGAGGTTCCTCCTGAGCCCTGCACTGTTGTGCTCTGGGAGTGTTGATGAGACCAGGGAGCACTGACCTGACTTTGTGCCAAACATCAAAAAGTCTAAACATAAAGTGGAATGGTGGAGGTGCCTGCTAACTGCACAGAAAAAGTTGATTTGGGGGTTAAAAGGTCCTAAAGGACAAAAAAACTCCACCAAACTCCTACTACCTAATAATTGTTTTCTCATAGCATTTTATTAACCACTGCAGAGAGAATTCAGGAATAGCTCACGTGACTTGAGTTCTAGACCTAACTCTGACATGCACTAGATCTGTGACCTCCAAAAGTCAACCCAAATCTCTCATACAGGATGATGGAGTGATACCATCTATTTGCCTTTTCTCCCTCACAATATTATCAGGGACAAATAAAATTGAAAGTTTTAAAGTGTAAACTGTGGTGTACTATGAACATGTAATGTGTTGCATCTTATTTTTGTTAACGTAGCCTCCATTTGTTCATTCATCAATCCATTCATTTGCTTATCCATTTAATCATCCATCTACCATTAATTCAATGGACTTTTACTAAGAGTGAACTGTGCCAAGCTCTGCATAGTCCTTGTATTTGAGGGGCACCATGTCTGCTGAGGGAACAAACCAATATATAGTTAAATGCTTTAAAGTGCTACAGGTATTATGATAGAATCATGTGCTGGTTGTGGGGCACAAATTAGGTCATGGTGAGGACATCAGGAAAAACTTGAAAGAGAAGTTTAACATGACATGAGTTGTGAGTATTGGGTAGGTGTTCATCAGGCAGATGGGGGTGCAGGAGAGAGCATTTAAGGTAGAAGGAATACTATATAAAAAGACACAAAAATATGAAATGTTCTAGTGTGCTCTGGCAACTCCAAATAGTTCAGTGTGTTTGGAGAACTGAATCTGGAGAAGTAGGTACGGTCAGTTCATGAAGTGCCTTATATATCATTTGAGGGTACTGGATCTTTATGCCCAGGGAAGTGGGAAGCCACTGAGAGGCTTTAATTTAATCAAGGGACTGATATGAAGAGATTTGCATTTGAACTAGAATCCTCTGGCAGCAGTGTGGAGGGTGGATTAGAAGAGGCAGGGTAGAGGCAGTAAGACCAGTTAGAATCTTATTGTGGGATAGTTCTAGGGAGCAATGATGTGGATCTGAATTATAGGTTTAAACCCTACATGAATGATGACTTAGTCATTTAACTGGAGATACTCATGATGGGAGGAAGATTTTAGACAAACTCCTCTTCTGTGACAACTTTTGAATTTCCCTCCAACTCTGGCTCTCCATCCACTATTCACAGTTTCAGAGACTGGCTCTATCATTCTTCTATTTGCACAAGTCAGAAAATTGCCCCTTTCTAACCCTTTACATCCAATAGTGCTGATTCTACCTCTAAGGAAAACAAAATAAACAAAATTTGTGTGAAAAGTATTTGACAATCTTGTTTAAGTTGGTGGGAAAAGATAGTATCCATTTTTGGTGCATTAAGTGTCCTGGAGACAAACCAGTTCTTTTTGTCTATTGAAGGTGGTGGTGGGTAGTGACTTATAGAATTCTATTTCCATACAGCTTACTTTCCTTTCTTTTACAGTGTGGAGGTGGTCATGTCTCACCTATTTTTACTATTTTAGTTTTTTAAAGATGTGTTTCTTTTTATTTGAGAGAGAGAAAGAGAAGGCCAGAGGGAGAGGGAGAGAGAGAATCCTTAAGCAGACGTCCTGCTGAACGTGGAACCTGATGCAGTTAAGAGGCAGATACTTAACTGATTGAGCCACCCAGGTTCCCTTCACTTATTTTTAAATTTAGCAGATGCTTTACTCTTTTAAAGACCTCTCTCTCTCTGGTTTACTCATTGTTATGCTTAGGCACCAAATGCTCTTTGCTCAGTATCTCATTTAGGCTACCCAATTTTGTTCTTTTCACAAATGTTTATGGAACTGGCATTATAAAAAAAGTAGAGTAGACAGCTGTGTACAGAGTAGGATTTCACAGACTCATAAGGTGTCAAAACTGGAAGGGGCCTTAGGGATTATCTGTGACAAGGCCCTGGAAACGTGGTCAGAAATACAAATCTGGATGAAAATCTCTCTTCTACTACTCACAAGATTTGGAGATTTACACAAGTAACATAACTGCTCAGAACTAGTGTTCCTGGCTAACCCAACCCAGTGATGGGTATTAAGGAAGGCACGTATTGCCTGGATCACTGGATGTTATATGCAAACAATGAATCATGGAACACTAAATCAAAAACTAATGATGTACTGTATGGTGACTAACATAACATAATAAAAAAAAAGAAAAAAAAAGAACTAGTGTTCCTTATCTGTAAAGTAAGCATTATAATAACTGCTTGGGAAGGGAGGAGCAAGATGGCAGAGGAGTAGGAGACCTAAATTTTGTCTGATCCCAGGAATTCAGCTAGATAGGTATCAAACCATTCTGAACACCTACAAACTCAACAGGAGATCAAAGAAAAGAATAGCAGCAATGCTCTGAACAGAAAAGTGACCACTTTCTGGAAGGGGGGATGTGCGGAGAAGTGATTCTGAGGTGATATATGGGAAGGTAGACCGCAGGGGGAGGAAGACTCCATCAACCGGCTACCGGCAAGTGATAGAGCAGCAGAGCAAAAATGGGAAATTTTAGAAGTTGGCTCCACTGAGGGACGTCACTCCAGTGGCTAAGCAGGGTTGGAACCCTCACTGGGACAGTATGGTCTCAGGACCCTCATGGTCACAGAAAGACGGGGGGGTGCCTGAGTGTGGAGTGTGGCACAGCTCCCAGGTATCGGAGCAGGGAAGCTGGCTGCAAAGATGGAGCCAAGGAGTGGGCTCTCAGCTCAGGGTGGTTATAAACTGTGATCTGCGGCACAGTTGGGCCACTACTCCTCCAGCAGGGACCCAAAAAGTGGCAGATCTGGGGAGACTCCGCTTCCTCCCCTGGGAGGAGTGGCGTGGGAGTGCACCACAAGAATCTGCTGGGTTTGGAGACCCCAAGTGGGGTTGTGTGCCAGAGATAGAAACGCTCGGTCACAGAGCAGGTGGGTATGAAGTGCGGTCAGAGACTGGGCAGATGGGAGTGACTGACTGCTTTTCTCTGGGGGTGCACTGAGGAGTGGGGCCCTGAGTTCTCGGTTCCTCTGAGGCAGAGATTGGGAGGCCGCCATTTTCACTCTTGTCCACCAAACCTGTATGGAAAGCTTGCAGGGAACAAAAGCTACCGAGAGCAAACCTGAGCAGATTACTTAGCCTGGCCCCCGGCAAGGGTGGGGCATTTCTGTCTCTGGCAAAGACATTTGAGAATCACTGTGACAGGCCCCTCCCCTGGAAGATCAGCAAGAACAGTTGGACAAGACCAGGTTTACTGATCAATGAGAATGGCAGAACTCCAGCACTAGGGGAATACTGCACATAAAATTCATGGCCTTTTCCCCCATGATTCTTTAGTCTTTCAAAGTTAATTTTTTAAATTTTCCCTTTTTTCTTTTCCTATTTTTTTTGAATTTTTCTTTTTCCCTTTTTCAACCAAATCTTATCAATCCCTTTTTAAAAAATCTTTTTTTTTTTTAAAGATTTTATTTATTTATTTGAGAGAGAGAGAATGAGAGACAGAGAGCACGAGAGGGAAGAGGGTCAGAGGGAGAAGCAGACCCCCTGCTGAGCAGAGAGCCTGATGCGGGACTCGATCCCAGGACTCCAGGATCATGACCTGAGCCGAAGGCAGTCGTTTAACCAACTGAGCCACCCAGGCGCCCCTTAAAAAATCTTTTTTATCTTTCATTTTTAGAGTCATATTCTATCCCTTCATTGTAGTTAACCTTTGGTATATATATAAGTTGTTCTGTCTTTAAAATTTTGGGATACAGTGTCTTCTAACAGACCAAAATATACCCTAAATCTCTAGTGTATGGCTTTGTTCTAGTCTCCTGCCTGACCACATTCTCTCCCCCGACCTTTTTAAAAAAATTCTCTTCTTTCTTTTTTCAACCAACTTCTTATCAATTCCTTTTATAAAGTTTTTTAAAATTTTCATCTTTACAGTCATATTCCATCCCTTCATCGTATTTACCCTTATTTTTGTACATATATAAGTTTTTCTTTCTTTAAAATTTTGGAAGGCAGTTTCTTCTAACAGACCAAAATACACCCAAAATATAGTGTGTGGCACTGATCTATTTACCAGCCTGATCATATTTGATCATATTCTTTTTTTCTTTTTTCTTTCTTTCCCCCCAGTTTCAGGTCTCTTCTGATTTGTTTAGTGTATATTTTTCTGGGGTCGTTGTTACCCTGTTAGCATTTTGTTCTCTCATTCATCTATTCTCCTCTGGACAAAATGATAAGATGGAAAAACTCATCTCAAAAAAAAGAACAAGAGGCAGTACTGACTGCCAGGGACCTAATCAATATGGACAGTAGTAAGATGTCGGAACTAGAGTTCAGAATGACAATTATAAAGATACTAGCTGGGCTTGAAAAAACCATGGAAGATACTAGAGAAACACTTTCTGGAGAAATAAAAGAACTAAAATCCAACCAAGTCAAAATCAAAAAGGCTATTACTGAGGCGCAATAAAAAATGGAAGCTCTAACTGCTAGGATAATTGAGGCAGAAGAGAGAATCAGTGATATAGAAGACCAAGTGATGGAGAATAAAGAAGCTGAGAAAAAGAGAGATAAACAACTACTGGATCACAAGGACAGAATTCGAGAGATAAGTGATACCATAAGATGAAACAATATTAGTATAATTGGGATCCCAGAAAAAGAAGAAAGAGAGAGAGGAGCAGAAGGTATATTCGAGCAAATTATAGCAGTCCCCTAATTTGGGGAAAGACACAGGCATCAAAATCCAGGAGGCAGAGAGAACCCCCTCAAAATCAATAAAAATTGGTCAACACCCCGACATCTAATAGTAAAACTTACAAGTCTCAGAGACAAAGAGAAAATCCTGAAAGCAGCTCGGGACAAGAAGTCTGTAACCTACAATGGTAGAAACATTAGATTGGTGACAGACCTATCCACAGAGACCTGGCAGGCCAGAAAGGACTGGCATGATATATTCAGAGCACTAAATGAGAAAAATATGCAGCCAAGAATACTATATCCAGCTAGGCTGTTATTGAATATAGAAGGAGAGATAAAACACTTCCAGGGCAAACAAAAAAGAAAAGAATTTGCAAACACGAAACCAGCCCTACAAGAAATATTGAAAGGGGTCCTCTAAGCAAAGAGAGCCTAAAAGTAACATAGACCAGAAAGGAACACAGACAATATACAGTAACAGTCACCTTACAGGCAATACAATGGCACTAAATTCCTACTTTCAATAGTTACCCTGAATGTAAATGGGCTCAATGCCCCAATCAAAAGACACAGGCTATCAGATTGGATTAAAAAACAAGACCCATCGATATGCTGTCTGCAAGAGACTCATTTTAGACACAAAGACACCCCCAGATGGAAAGTGAGGGGGTGGAAAACGATTTACCATGCTTGGACACCAAAAGAAAGCTGGGGTGGCAATCCTTCTATCAGACAAATTAGATTTTAAACCAAAGACTATAATAAGAGATGAGGAAGGACACTA
>NC_138385.1:18670558-18688097 GCF_054177405.1 Leptonychotes weddellii
ATGAATGGATAAAGAAGATGTGGTATATATATACAATGGAATATTATGCAGCCATCAAGGAAAATGAAATCTTGCCATTTGCAACCACGTGGATTGAACTAGAGGGAAATAAGTCAATCAGAGAAATACATGTATCATATGATCTCACTGATATGAGGAATTCTTAATCTCAGGAAACAAACTGAGGGTTGCTCGAGTAGTGGGGGTGGGAGGCGATGGGGTGGCTGGGTCATAGACATTGGGGAGGGTATGTGCTATGGTGAGCGCTGTGAATTGTGTAAAACTGGTGAATCACAGACCTGTACGTCTGAAACAAATAATACATTTTATGTTAAAGAAAAAAGACAGTAGGAAGGGAAAAATGAAGGGGGGAAATCGGAGGGGGAGACGAACCATGAAAGACTATGGACTCTGAGAAACAAACTGAGCGTTCTAGAGGGGAGGGAGGTGGGGGGATGGGTTAGCCTGGTGATGGGTATTAAAGAGGTCACGTATTGAATGGAGCACTGGGTGTTGTATGCAAATAATGAACCATGGAACACTACATCAAAAACTAATGATTTAATGTATGATGATTAACATAACATAATAAAATTAAATAAAAAAAATAAGTTGACTCTAATGGTAAGGGTTTGTTCTAGAAACAGTTCTATTTCATTGACCTATATGTCTATCCATATTCTAATACCACACAATGAATTATGGAACACTACATCAAAAACTAATGATGTAATGTATGGTGATTAACATAACATAATAAAATAAAATAAATAACTGCTTGGGAAGATTAAGGGAATGATTGATATAAACTGCCTTGAGCACAGTGTCTAGCACATGGTAAGAGCTCTATAAATTTTAGTTACTTTGATCTTCTTTTCATTTTATTAATAAAGATACTGAGACTAAGAGAGAAGTGACTTTCTCAAGGTCATATAGCTCGATGAAGTCCAAATTAGAACACAGGTTTTCTATGTCCTCATTTATGTTTGTAGTTACACTTAGAAGTCTCTTGCTCTGGTGCAGGAACAGGTAGAGGGTGGGGGTTGGTAAGACTTTGTGTTGCTGGCCTAGGAGATAGGAACAGAGAAGAGGGAGGGGAGGAAGGACAGAGAAGCCAGTGAAGACAGATTTCGCCTCCCTCCTAATTTTGCTAAGGGCTATAAGGGCTGCTTTCATCCTAGAAAATGATGTGGTCTCATTTATCATTGATGATTTCTACTTATGAGTTTGTCTATTGTCAGCACACAGGGCTGCTAGAGACAGGGATACACCTGATCCCTAGGGACCTTCCTAGCAACATGTTGCATGATAGGAAGAGTTAGCTGAAGGAGCTATTAGCATCTGGGGAATAATTGAGAAATGACGATTCCCGAGATTGTTAGAAAAAGACACATGAATGAATCCTGAACAATTAATAATAGGCAGAACTTAACAGTTGTTTCAGAATGAGCTGCCTTGAGGTCATTCAGATATTTTTTTCCATATTTCAAATATAATGTCATTGGGAGACTAAAATTTATTTTAAGAGCCACTATTTACAGCTCAAAACTAAAAGAAATGGCAATGATGTTGGATGTTTCACATTTGGATACTCCTAAGGTTGTTGCTTTCAGACATTTATTGTCTGTTCTTCTTATAAATATTTACTTTCATGAATATTCTTGCACCATGGTTCAGTTCCTACTTCTCCAATATGAGCAGAGTCAGGGTTATATCAGTAAACACAATAAAAAACACATCTTGATGTTGTTGACCACGAAGCTCTGAGATCTAGGTGGAGTAGGTTCTCCTTAATTCACTTTGCCTACATAAGAGACTCTATTGTTATCCCTCCCTACCTCCTATCTCTCATCTTTTACTGGTGGATTATAAAATATATAACTTGGTATCCTTCCTATAGCAAAGTAACACTGCTGATTTATAGTCAACTAGAAAAGACATGTCCTTTGAATTGTGTCTCTACTGGTGGGACATGGGGTTTCTCTGAATCAGTCATACTTTTGTTTGTCCTTTTAGTGTCCAATCATAAATATCTGTCAGATGGTCAGGGTTAGAGTTTAGCTTGTGTTTAGTGTTAGGGGCTCAATCTGGGGTCAGGGTTAGCTAGGTGCCAGGGGACCCAGTGAAAATAACTGGATCGTTTACCTTTGGTGGAATGGTTAGTTCAGATTGGCCCCAATTGGATTTTTCCTTAAACCCCAAATAGCATTTACTTATATGATCCAGCACCTACCACATTCTACTCAGAATACAACCTTGAGGGAAGAGAGCCAGAACCGGAAAGTAGAGGGCAAAGGAAGAATAAAGGGAAGGTCGGAAGCAAGTCCAGGCTAGGGTAACACATGGGTCAGCTGTCACTGTGGGATGCCTGAGGACATTAGGTCCTGTCAGATGGACTGTGCAGGAAAAGAACATGAAGACTGAGGAAGCTCAGAAACAAATCTCACGTACTTCACAACTTTGTCTTTCACAATTTTTTTAAGAATCTAACACTTCTGTCTGGTGGGATTTTAAAAGGAGGCATTTTGGAATGTTACACATGGAATGACATCTGTGATGTTTGTTTTCTCCACCCTTGAAACCATGGGATACCTTTGGAGTGTTAACCACTTTGAGCAATCCCCCGGTCCCATTGGTAGTCAGGACCTTTGCATGTGAGTACTTCCAGTCTGGTCACGTAGGCTGCTGTTTAACCTGGAGGTCTGAGCCTGCTGCCAGTCCTCTCACCTGGGAGAGGACAAGTCTTTCACTGGCTGCTGAATGTGATAATCAGAGAAGGTAAAAGGTCTCATAGGAAAACCCTTTTAAAGGTATTCAACTTTAGTGTCACTACAGAAGCCTAGTGCAGCTTTGTAAAGAAGACAGGAAATGCCCTTGGTGTCTGCCAGGGGACATATGCTAGAATGCAGTTGTAATGGCAGCCAGTTTAACAATACTCTGGTGAAGAATCAGGCAGTCCAAGAGGATTGTAGCTTAGGAGTGCACCAAAATAGTGGTTCCCAAAAATATCCTAAGAGCTTGTTGAACATGGGGATGCCAGGGCCTGATGTGGAGATTTTGATTCATTCCATCTAGGGTGGGGCCAAGGAAGCTGTACATTTGACAAGTGCCTCAGGTAGTTCTGATGCTATTGATGCTCGAAGCTATTGCCATAAGAATCCATTATTTCAAATTCTTTGCACCCCATTGGGCTTTGTGGAAATTCTGATATGAGTTGAACTGAAACTTTTGTTGGAATCTGTGATGAGAGTGTCACTTTAGCAGTGGAACACTGCAAACAAGTTCAAAATAGGGAGAACAGTTTACCTGCATAGAATACTCTGATTCTAGGAGAACCAGACATTTGCAAGCATTGTCAGATTATTGCTTTTTGTACTAAAAATTACTACTCTATGTACATTTCTGATAAGTCTTTTTCTTTCTTTGTGGTATATTCCATAAGGGCCTCTCATATACAATGCTTTCTTTTCCAAGTTTAGGTTAATATTTTAAAAATTTTATTTATGAGAGAGAGAGCAAGCACACCCATGGGGAGGAGTAGAGGGAGAGGGACATGCAGCCTCCACACTGAGGGCAGAGCCTGATAAGGGGCTCGATCTCAGGACCCTGAGAGCATGACCTGAACTGAAACCAAGAGTCAGACACTTAACTGACTGAGCCACCCAGGGGCCCCTCCAAGTTTAGGTTAATATTGAATGACAGAATGAAAATCTGCTTCTGATTAAAAAAAAAAAAGTCCAGTCCAGATTGACTGGGTTGACTTCCTCACAGTATAGTAGAATTACAGATCATGAAGTGAGGGTTATAAAGGGGAGATCAGCAGTTGAATTGAAGGAAAGATGGACTTCAAATAAAGGACTTTTGAGCTTCTTGTTATAGAGGTCTCTACTAATATCTGCCCCTGCCCCCAGCAAAATCCTATTTTTATCAAGCTCAAAGCATTAAAGCCAGAAAAGAGGGAAGGAGAAAGAAGGGGTGTGAGTGAGAATGTAAGAAAGGGAGAAAGAGAATCAAAGGGCTATCTAGCAAGTCTGAACAAGCTTCTGAGGTCTTTTGATTTCTTTTGCTTTAGTGATGGAGACTGTCAACTTTCTCCAGCACTGACTTATTCTGACAGTCTAGGCATAGGGAAGGATATGTAGGAAGATTTGGAAACAGAGGAGCAGCCAGCCCAATCCCAGCAAATCCTCCACAGCCCATTCTTTAGCAGCATCATGATGTTGTCCCTGCACCACCCTGGGTATAGTACTCTTCATATATAGTACAGTAACCCAGTTTGCTGACTGTTTCCCTGTCCCTAAGCCAAAGCTCACAGGCCCAATCAGCAATTTGTTTTGCCTTTGGCAGGGGCAGTGGAAACTAGTGTACATATAATTAGCTGGCAGCTAAACTTAATTATATGAAATTGTGGTTCCAGAATAGACAAGCCTGATTAAATAAAAACGAAGGAATTTGGGGCCTCAAATAACACAAAGGTTGTGGAAGGGGCAGTTTGCGGGTTATAGATGGTTGGGAAGGTACCAACTTTCCTGATTCCCTTGTATCTCCACAAGCTACAAGGAATACATAGCAAAGATGGGAGATAGATGGAGTTGGGGAAAAAGTAGACTTTGGTTGTCTATCATAATTGGTGGTCATAGGCATCTTAGTCTCTTTTCTTTTAATGGTACAAATCATAGCGTTGTTTAGGACAGTGCTTCTCAAACTGTAACATATATCGGATCTTGTTAAAATACAGATTCCGGTTCTATAGGTCTGGTAACAGGTCTGATATTCAGCATTCCTAACACTGTTATGGTATGGGTGAGGGCAAATGGGCAAGGCTTCAAGGAAGAGGTATGTCTTGAGCAGGGCATTGAACAATAAGATTAGGTTTAGACAGAGAAGAGGGGCTACATTGGTGCAGATGTACATTGTGTAATGCAGAGGATTAGGAGAGACATATGAAATAATGGCACTGAGGATGGGGTAAGCCTATGTGGCTAGGACAATGAAAAACTGATCTTTACAGGACAGAAGTTTCATTTGAGGAAGTAGGTGAATATAGGATTGGGTTGGTAAGGGGGGGGCATTGCATGGAAGAGAGTCTTGATTGCTGGTCTGAGGAGTTTGGGCTTTGTCCTGTAAATAAACAAAGAGTCAATGAAGGATTTTGAGAGAACTAACACTCTGGAAGTGGTGCCTTCAAAAGAACTAATCTTACAGTGGTTCATAGGATGGATCAAAGGGAAGAGAACCTTAGAGAAAGGTAAAAGATCAATTGCAGTAAGACAGGTGTGAAGGGATGAGTCCTGGATCAGGGTGGCAATAGCATTTGAAAAGCAAGTCTTCAGACTGGGAAACAGCAGGACTCTGTGACTGATTGAAGCTCCCCCTGTGTCTTTCTACCCCTCCTTCAAATCACCTCATTCAGAAGACATAAGAGGCTGTGGGGTCAAGTTTATCTCACTAGTGCATTTTTGAAGCTCTTGTAAAACTCCTGAAAATCATACTGTGAAGTGAGATGGCTGCAGTGACCTTGTGGGAGAACCAGCCGTCTCTTGTATTGCGAGAGGGGCTGAAAGGTGATGTTCTAAATGGTATATAAAATTCTGAAAGGATGGGACAAATGGTTGCCTATAAGCCTTGTGAGACAGTAACTACTGCTGAAACACAAGGTCATAGACAGACCTTGGAGAAGCTAGAAGTGAAGAAAGCAATTTAGGCTGGATTTTGTTTACAAGGTAAGTGTAATTGGAGACCGTACTGGCAAGAGCTCAGCTATAAATATGGATTTCATCCAGAAGCTATTTGAGGACAATGCCTGATATCCTTGGGAATGAAGGGTTAAGAAGAAGTAGTAATTGTGTGTTTTGTCCTTTCAGAATTTGTGACACCCACACCTGATTGGCCAAATGTTTTCTGCCCTTTCCAATACCTACATTGTGTCCCCACAGCATGACAATCATCCCTTGTGTTCATTTCATTCAGAAAAGTGACATATGCCCCTATTCCTGGGCTGTGAATTGAACATGGCACCAAAAAGCCTCTTCCCCTATCAGTCCCTCCCACCATTAATCTGCCATGAGGCCTGAAATGGCCCACCTTCACTCTGTGAAGGCACAGGGCCCTGTAAAAATGTAAGTATGTTAAATTAAGAGGAGTAAGTTCAGTAGCGGTTGCTTTTACTACCTCCTTAACATAGAGAGAACCTTAAGGGTATGGGGATATAGGGCAAGTAGGTTGTGGTGAAGGGAAGCAGGAAAGTTCTGGGTGATGAGATAGTGTTGAGAAAAGGCTCCCCAATATGCATGTAGGTGCTACTAGGTAGGTAAGGGCCACTGCTAGGTGTGGAAAGATGAAGGACTTGTGTCAACTTACATGTGTTCCTGCATCAGCTCATAGAAACCTGACAGCCAAGGAGGAGCAATCTTGAGAAAGTCTAGTGACAATTTTCTATTGAGGGGAGGCTGGTGATATGTGCTGTTTGAGAGGTATCTTACCAGGCATTAGACTTTTGTGAGAAGAGCATTAATTCATATCATAACTATATGTTTCAGCTGGGATGAAAAATAACCTGCTAGACCTTAATGGAAGATATTTACTAACACTGAGACTAATATATGTGAATATACCTTCCCTAGATTCCTTTGTAGCACCAAGAAATGGTGCTGAAGGGAAATTTTAGACTGTGAACAATGTGAGAGCTCCCATTATCTGGCAGATTCAGCATTTGATTTATGTTCATTGAATGAATGAATGAATGAATGAATACAAAATACAAATTTATTGAATCACTAAATTTAAGGCTATAAGGTCTGGGTTCAAATTTCTGGACTGACGTTTATAAGCTGTTGGACTTTGGTAATTTTTTCTCTCTCTCTGGGCCTCATTTTCTTAATATTTAAAATGAGAATAATGATACTCATCCTGCGTCCCTCACACAGTTATGGGAAAAATAGTATATAAAAAGAAATTTTCATTTGGAAACCTCTAAAATAGAGGTGCCCTGGGCTGACCAAGGATGGCCATTTTGGTGTTTGCTAAGATAAAGGTGTCTCTGGAGCTCATTAATGGAGGGTCACTAGAGCTGGCCTCTGTCCCTAGGTGTATCCTCCTACAAAGAAACCTCTGTGCAGTCCAAAATCCAATCCCAAACTCCTATGCAGTCAGTGTGCAAATCAGATTCCTGTTCCGCCTGACTGGCCTGCCTTCCTGAGTGACAGCACAGGAAGCATTATGGGCTTTGTATGCAATATCATGGGAACATATCAGCCAGAAGGCTGTGCTGTCTCCTCTGTGGGCACAGTCATCCCTCCAGATATTAGAAAGTCATCTCAGAATATTTTTTCTGTATCCTCAACTGTCTCCATGATGACACTGTCCCAAGGGAGAGAGTGAGGGGACAGGAATAAGAGAAGAATGAGTCTCCTCTTTCAGTCTCTCTTCCTCTCCCCTCACCTTGTGATTCACAAGGAGCAGTTGATTTGACTTTTAATCAGTTTCCTCTTTGTGTTCCTCTTCTTTCATTTGAGGTCTCACTCCTCACCTTGGGCTCTGCTCAGTTGATCTCAAAGGAAGCTCCCTCACATTCCCTTTCTTGGACACATTGTGCAGAGTCCCTATTTAAATAGATGCTTTGTTCTCGGGGTTAGGGGAGAGAAGGTGGGATGATTTAAAAATCCTGCCCAGAGTCCTTGAGGAAGCAGACTGGAGTACTGTTTGCAGGAGTCAATAGCCTTGTTGTAAGCAGGCATTGTGTGTTCTAGCACAGGCTGCTGAAACAAATCAATTTCAATTTACTTGTTCAGCAAAAGGAGCCATTATTTAGAACTGAATGGCCAGAGCTTCCATAATATATTGTGAAAACTTATTGTAGTTTTTACTGAGAACTAGCTTATGATGAAATTATTTGTTTAGAAGCAAAGTGTGGATGTTTACAGAATATAAATTCTGGAGGTATTGATTAGAGGCAGTTGAAGAATGAGCCACATTTCTTTTCTAAATGTGGTGGCTGGGTGATATTCATCGAACACTGATATCAGAGTACACTGCTGGCTGGGAAGCTGGCAGGATCCTTATTGTGACAACAAGCACAATTAACACCAGGGGAGAGTGTTTGCTAGTTAGGGAGATACGATAGTTAAGGCTGAAGTTCATTCACCTTTAAAGAGCAAGTTGGCTCATAAATTTGACTTCCTTAAATTTTCCCTTACAAGAATGTCTGTCCCTGCCTCTGTATTTTATGTTAGCTATACGGCTTTGTATATTACCAGTAGATTGTTGAAACTCCCTGTAGGAGTAACATTTAAGGCTTGATTCACTGAAGTTTTATGTTTCCCTTTTTGCAAAGTTTACATTGAAAACAACAACAACAAGGCATTAGGTTTGAGATATGATTTATGCCTCTCCAAATTGGCTGATGATATATATGTTTTTTATTTATCAGGTTTTTTCTGTGCATCTTTTGTAACTTCTGATGACTGCTCTTTTGGGAAATGGCTACAGTTTTTACTGTATATATTATGTTTTTCTGTTGAAGAAGATCTTTCTACCTCTTCCATGAATGCAAATTTTCATGTTTTCTACAAAGGTCAGATACTTTTACCTATTACCATCATTGGGGTGTAGCAGAACTTTGGATCCTGTTTAGTTGACTTAGTTGGGTAGGACACCAGACTGCAGAGTAATAACCGATGACAACTTAATACAAAACTCTTAGTGTCTAGTGGTAACCTAGAGGTTGTTCTTGTCTTACTTGTGGAATCCTGCTTGCACTTGCCTTTCTCAAGCAGTGGTCCCCATACTAGCTCCCTCAACTCTTCACCTTGAATGCCTTATCAATAGAACTTACATAGAGCTTGAATTTAGTGGGTACTCATTAAATGTTTATTAAATGAATGAATGGAAGGATAGCTCAAGGGTACAGAGGTAGGCAATTTAATATACTAAATCAAACTAATGTAATAATGTAATAGTTATGACTTTGTAAGCTCTTTTGCTCAGGTATAATATTGATATTTAACAGAGACTTACATGGTGGGAGTTTTAGACACCATAGCTACCCCAACAAGATCATATCCCATTTGTAAATTACCTGTGTGTGATTTGAACTTGCCCTGTTTTCAAGACTTGCCTTTATTTACATGTGAACCTTGTTTTGGAAGGGGAATGGAGGGTGGATCCAATGTAGCCAGAGTTCAGTCAATGCTAGACAGCGCATTCGGACTCAAAAGCCTGGTATTGGTAACCTAAGGTAAATTGGCTGCTTTAACCCTGTGCTGCTTAATGTTCCAGAAGAAGGCATGATTGATGTGAGTCATATCAATTTGAATTTTCAAACAGTAAAGAGCAAGGACTCGGTCACACCATTTTAATATAGTGTCAACACAAGTGGCTAATTAAGGCAGCTCAGTGAGCGGACATTGGTGGCAACCCAGTAAAACTGGTTGTTTGCAACATACAGAACAATGAAACATAATTGAAAGCCCAGAAATTAGCCCATGCATATACAAATATACAACTAATATTTGACAAGGAAGCTAAGAATACTCAATGAGGAATGGATAGTGTCTTCAATAAATGGTATTTAGAAAACTGGATATTCACATGCAAAAGAATGAAATTGGACCCCTGTCTTATATCACTCACAAAAATGAACTCAAAATAGATTAAAGACTTAAATGTAAGCCCTAAAACAGTAAAACTCCTAGAAGAAAACATAGGGGAAAATTTCCTTGATATTGATCTTGACAATGATTATTTGGATATAACACCAAAAGTACAAGCAACAAAAGCAAAAATAAATGAGTGGGACTATATCAAACTAAGCAGCTTCTGCACAGTAAAAGAAAACAGTCAGCAAAATGAAAAGACAGCCTACAGAATGGGAGAAAATATTTGTAAGCCACATATCTGATAAGGGCTTACTATCCAAAATATATAAGGAACTCATACAACTCAATAGTATAAAAACAAATAATCTGAGTAAAAAATGGGCACAAGATTTGAATAGGCATTTTAAAACAAGATATACAAATGTCTAGGAGGTACACGAAAAGTATTCAACATTACTAATCACCAGAGAAATGCAAATCAAAACCACAGTGAGATGTCACCTCACACCTGTTAGGTTGGCTATCATCAAAAAAACAAGGGATAACAAGTGCTGGCAATGATGTGGAGAAAAGGGAACCCTTGCAAAGTGTTGGTGGGAATGTAAATTGGTACAGGCACTATGGAAAACAGTGTGGAGTTTCCTCAAAAAATTAAAAATAGAACTGTATGACCTAGCTATTCCACTTACGGGTGTATATATCTTAAAGAAATGAAATCATTATGTTGAAGAGGTATCTGCACCTCCAAGTTCATTGTAACATTATTCACAATAGCCAAGGTATGGAAACAACCTAAGTGTCCATCTACAGATGAATGGACGAAGATATATATATTCATACAATGGAATATTTTTATTTAAATTCAATTAGCCCCATCATTAGTTTCAGATGTAGTGTTCAGTAATTCATCAGTTGCATATAACACCCAGTGCTCATCCCATCACATGCCCTCTTTAATGCCCATCACCCAGTTACCCCATCCTCCCACCCACCCCCCCTCCACAACCCTCAGTTTGTTTCTCATGGTTTGTCTCCCTCTCTGACTTCTTTCCATTCTTTTTTTCCTCTCCTCCCCTATGATTCTCTGTGCTGTTTATTATATTCTACATATGAATGAAACCATATGAAAACTGTCTTTCTCTGATTGACTTATTTAGCTCAGCATAATACCCTCCAGTTCCATCCACGTCAATGTAAATGGCAAGTATTCATCCTTTCTGATGGCTGAATAATATTCCATTGTATATATATACCACATCTTCTTTATCCATTCATCTGTCGATGGACATCTGGGCTCTTTCCATAGTTTGGCTATTGTGGAAATTGCTGCTATAAACATTGGGGTGCATGTGCCCCTTTGGATCATTACATTTGTATCTTTGGGGTAAATATCTAGTAGTGTAATTGCTGGGTCATAAGGTAGCTCTATTTTTACCTTCTTGAGGAAGGTAAAAATACACCAATAGTGTAAGAGGGTTCCCCTTTCTCCACATCCTCGCCAACATCTGTTGTTTCCTGTCTTGTTAATTTTAGCCATTCTGACTGGTGTGAGGTGGTATCTCACTGTGGTTTTGATTTGTATTTCCCTGATGCTGAGTGATGTTGAGCATTTTTTAAATGTGTCTATTGGACATTTGTATGTCTTCTTTGGAGAAATGTCTATTTATGTCTTCTGCCCATTTCTTGACTGGGTTATGTTTTTTTGGGTGTTCAGTTTGATAAGTTATTTATAGATCTTGGATACCAGTCTTTTATCTGATATGTCATTTGCAAATATCATCTCCCATTCTGTAGGTTGCCTTTTAGTTTTGTTGATTGTTTCCTTTGCTGTGCAGAAGCTTTTCATCTTGATGAAGTCCCAATAGTTCATTTTTGTTTTTGTTTCCCTTTCCTTTAGAGATGTGTCTTGCAAAAAGTTGCTGTGGCCAGGGCGCCTGGGTGGCTCAGATGGTTGGGCGTCTGCCTTCGGCTCAGGTCATGATCCCAGGGTCCTGGGATCGAGTCCCACATCGGGCTCCCTGCTCCTTGGGAGCCTGCTTCTCCTCTGCCTCTCTCTCTCTCTCTGTCTCTCATGAATAAGTGAATAGAATCTTTAAAAAAAAAAAGTTGCTGTGGCCAAGGTCAAAGAAGTTACTGCCTGTGTTGTCTTCAAGGATTTTGATGGATTCCTGTCTCACATTGAGGTCTTTCATCCATTTTGAGCTTATCTTTGTGTATGGTGTAAGAGAATGGTCCAGTTTCATTCTTCTGCATGTTGCTGTCCAATTTTCTCAGCACGATTTCTTGAAGAGACTGTCTTTTTTCCATTGGATATTCTTTCCTGCTTTGTCAAAGATTAGTTGACCATAGAGTTGAGGGCCTTCTATTCTGTTGCACTGATCTATATGTCTGTTTTTGTGCCAGTACCATGCTGTCTTGATGATTACAGCTTTGTAATGTAGCTTGAAGTCAGGCATTGTGAGCCCCCAGCTTTGGTTTTCCTTTTCAACATTACTTTGGCTATTCAGGGTCTTTTCTGTTTCCATACAAATTTTAGGATTGTTTGTTCCAGCTCTGTGAAAAATGTCGATGACATTTTGATAGGGATTACATTGAATGTGTAGATTGCTCTGGGTAGCATAGACATTTTAACAATATTTATTCTTCCAATCCATGAGCATGGAATGTTTTTCCATTTCTTTGTGTCTTCCTCAATTTCTTTCATAAGTGTTCTGTAGTCTCTAGATTACAGGTCCATTACCTCTTTGGTTAGGTTTATTCCTAGGTATCTTATGGTTTTGGGTGCACTTGTACATGGGATCAATTTCTTAATTTCTCTTTCTTCAGTCTCATTGTTAGTGTATAGAATGCAACTGATTTCTGTGCATTGATTTTGTACCCTGCCACATTGCTGAATTCCTGTATGAGTTCTAGCAATTTTGGAGTGGAGTCTTTTGGTTTTTCCACATAAAGTATCGTATCATCTGCGAAGAGTGAGAGTTTGACTTCTTTGCCAATTTGAAAGCCTTTTACTTCTTTTTGTTGTCTGATTGCTGAGGGTAGGACTTCTAGTACTATGTTGAATAACAGTGTTGTTCCCTGTCATGTTCCTGACCTTAGGGGCCAAGCTCTCAGTTTTTCCCCATTGAGAATGATATTCACTGTGGGCTTTTTTTTAGATAGCTTTTATGGTATTGAGGTATGTACTCTTTATCCCTACACTGTGAAGAATTTTTATCAAGAAAGGATGCTGTGTTTTGTCAAATGATCTTTCTGCATCAATTGGGAGGATCATATGGCTTTTGTCCTTTCTTTTATTAATGTGATATATCACATTGATTGATTTGTAAATGTTGAACCACCCTTGCAACCTAGGAATAAATCCCACTTGGTCATGTTGAATAATCATTTTAATGTACTGTTGGATCCTTTTGGCTAGTATCTTGGTGAGAATTTTGGCATCCATGTTCATCAGGGGTATTGGTCTGTAATTCTCCTTTTTGGTGGGGTCTTTGTCTGGTGTTGGGATAAAGGTAATGCTGGCCTCATAGAACAAGTTTGCAAGTTTTCCTCCCATTTCAATTTTTTGAAACAGCTTCAGAAGAATAGGTAGTATTTCTTCTTTAAATGTTTGGTAGAATTCTGCTGGGAAGCCATCTGGCCCTGGACTCCTGTTTGTTGGGAGATTTTTGATTACTGCTTCAATTTCCTTACTGGTTATGGGTCTGTTCAGGTTTTCTGTTTCTTCCTGTTTCAGTTTTTGGTAGTTTGTAAGTTTCTAGGAATGCATCCATTTCTTCCAGATTGCCTATTTTGTTGGCATATAGTTGCCCATAATATGTTCTTAAAATTGTATTTTATAGGTGTTGGTCATGATCTCTCTTCTTTCATTCATGATTTATTTGGGTCCCTTCTCTTTTCTTTTTGATAAGTCTGGCTAGGGGCATATAGATCTTATTAATTCTTTCAAAGAACCAGCTTCTGGTTTCACTGATGTGTTCTACTGTTTTTTTTTTTTTTTTTGGTTTCCATTTCATTGATTTCTGGTCTAATCTTTATTATTTCTCTTCTCCTGCTTGTTTTAGGCTTTATTTGCTGTTCTTTCTCCAGCTCCTTTAGGTGTAAGGTTAGCTTGTGTATTTGAGACTTTTCTAATTTTTTGAGAAAGGCTTGTACTGCTATGTACTTCCCTCTCAGGACTGCCTTTGCTGCATCCCAAAAGTTTTCAACTGTCATAAGTTTTCATTTTAATTTGTTTCCATGAATTTTTAAAATTATCTTTAATTTCCTGGTTGACCCATTTATTCTTTAGTAGGATGCTCTTTAACACTGAAGTGTTTGAGTTCCTTCCAAATTTCCTCTTGTGATTGAGTTCATGTTTCAAAGCATTTTGGTCTGAAAATATGCAGGGAATAATCCCAATCTTTTGGTACTGGTTGAGACCAGATTTATGACCCAGTATGTGATCTTTTCTGGAGAATGTTCCATGTGCACTAGAGAAGAATGTGTATTCTGTTGCTCTAGGATGGAATGCTCTGTATATATCTGTGAAGTCCATCTGGTCCAGTGTGTCATTCAAAGCCTTGGTTTCCTTGTTGATTTTCTGCTTAGACAATCTATCCATTGCTGTAAGTGAGGTGTTAATGTCCCCTACTCATATTGTATTATTATTAATATGTTTCTTTAATTTTGTTATTAATTGGTTTATATAATTGACTGCTCCCAATTTAGGAACATAAATATTTATAATTGCTAGATCTTCTTGTTGGATAGACCCTTTAAGTATGATATAGTGTCCCTCTTCATCCCTTACTACAGTCTTTGGTTTAAAATCTAATTTGTCTGATATAAGGATTGCCACCCCAGCTTTCTTTTGATGTCCATTAGCATGATAAATCATTCTCCACCCCCTCACTTTCAGTCTGGAGGTTTCTTTAGGTCTAAAGTGAGTCTCTTGTAGACAGCATATAGAGGGGTCTTGCTTTTTTATCCAATCTGATACCCTGTGTTTTTTGATTGGAGCATTTAGTCCATTTACATCCAGAGTAACTATTGAAAGATATGAATTTAGTGCTATTGTACTACCTATAAAGTCTCTGTTTCTGTTTATTGTCTCTGTTTCTTTCTGGTCTATGCTACTTTTGGGCTCTCTCTTCACATACAGGATCCCCTTTAATATTTCTTGCAGGGCTGGTTTCGTGTTTGCAAATTCCTTTAGTTTCTGTTTATCCTGGAAACTCTTTATCTCTCCTTCCATTCTGAATGACAGCCTTGCTGGATAAGTTATTCTTGGCTGCATGTTTTTCTCATTTAGTATCCTGAATATATCATGCCAGCCCTTTCTGGCCTTCCAGGTTTCTGTGGATAGGTCTGCTGCCAGTCTAATGTTCGTACCCTTGTATGTTAAGGACCTCTTATCTCAAGCTGCTTTCAGGATTTTCTCTTTATGTCTGAAATTTGCAAGCTTCACTATTATATGTCAGGGTGTTGATCTATTTTTATTGATTTTGAGGGGGGTTCTCTGTACTTCCTGGACTTGAATGTCTGTTTCCTTCCCCAGATTAGGGAAGTTCTCAGCTATGATTTGCTCAAATATACCTTCTGTCCCTTTCTTTCTCTTTTTCTTCTTCCTCTGGGACCCCAATAATTCTAATATTGTTTCACTTTATGGTGTCGCTGATTTCTTAAAGCCTCCCCTCATGGTCCATTAGTTGTTTTTCTCTCTTTTTCTCAGATTCCATCCTTGCCACCATTTTGTCTTCTATGTCACTGACTCTCTCTTCTGCCTCTTTAACCCTAGCTGTTAGAGCATGCATTTTAGACTGCATCTCAGTTAAAGCATTTTTAATTTTGCCCTGATTAGATTTTATATCTGCACTAAGATTCTCTAGTGTCTTTTATGCTTTTTTCAGGCCCAGCTAGTAACTTTATAATTATTATTCGGAGTTCAGTTTCTGACATTTTACTTATATCCATATTGATTAGATTTATGGCAGAGAGTATTACCTCTGGTTTTTTCTTTTGCTGTGAATTTCTCCTTCTAGTCATTTTGTCCAGAGAAGAATAGATGAACGAGAGGACAATTTCAAAAATATCAACCACAACCCCAGTGAAATACATAGTAGACAAATCTGAAGAGGCCAGAAACCAAAAAAGAAAAGAAAAAAAATGGGGAAAAAGAGGGAATATAATCTCACAAGTGGATAGAACAGGGCAATCCACTTGGTCCTGGGGGCATTTTGGTTTGTTTGTTAGCAGATAGTAATTTCCAAAATGGTAAAGAAATATATATATATTTCTATATATACTATATATATATATATAATATATTTAAAAATAATGTTGTATACAGTGAAAGGAAGACAATAATGAAGAATATATCTATAAAATGTATGAAGCACCTATGTGGCTCAGTCAGTTAACTGCCTTCAGCTCAGCCCATGATCCCAGGGTCCTGGGATTGAGCTCCACATTAGGCTCCCTGCTGAGCCTGCTTCTCCCTCTCCTCCCAACTCATGCTCTCTCTTGCTATCTCTCTTTCTCTCAAATAAATAAAATCTTTAAAAAATGTAAATGTAAAAATGAAAATTAAAAAAAGACTTAAAGACAGAGTTGATAAAATGAGAAACTAGTTAAAAAGGAAAAAGAAATAGAAAATTTTAAACTGAAATACTAAATTTCCATGAGAAAAAAACCTCAAATTCTATATAGTATTTTCCTCTAGTGCAGGAGTTTTTCAGTTCTGAGTTATCCATAAACTTTGTATTTGACTAATTTTCCTTCTGGCCTTCTGGGGGAGGTGCCTGCTGCACTGATTCTCAACTGTCTTTCCCTGGGCAGAGTTGCACCCCCCTCCCCACCAGCCAGGGGGCTGGGCCTAGTGTAAACTGCTTTGGGTTGCTCTATGTGGCTTTTGTTCCCTGAAGGCTTTCTGCCCTGCTTGCAAAAAGCGGTCACTTTTCTATTTGTAGAATTCCAGCAATTCTTTTCTTAGATCTCAGGTTGAATTCACAGGTGTTCAGAATGATTTGATAGATATCTTGTGGAATTCAAGGGACCAGATGAAATGAGGTCCCCTTTATTTCTGCCATCTTCCCTACTTCTCCTCCATACATTGGAATATTATTCAGTCATAAAAATATAAAAGGAGTGAATTCCTGCCATTTGTGACAACATGGATGGACTTTAAGGGCAATACCCTAAATGAAATAAATCAGACAGAGACAAATGCTGCATGTTCTCACTTACACCTGGAATCTGAAAAAGCCAAACTTGTAAAACAGACAGTAAAGTGGTGGTTGCCAGAAACTGGGGAGTGGGGCAAATAGTGAGATGTTGTTCAAGGGTACAAACTTCTAGTTATAAGATGAATAAGTTCTGGGGATCTAATATATAGCATGGTGACTATCATTAACAATATTGTATTATATAATTGAAAGTCACTAAGAGTAGATCTTAAATGTTCTCACTGCAAGAAAAAAAGTAATTACGTGAGGTGATGGAAGTGTTAGCCAACCTTATTGGGGTAATCATTTTTCAATATATCTGTGTATTTTTTACACCGTAAACTTACATATGCTATATACCAATGATATCTCAATAAACCTGGGAAAAAACCCTGACATATAGACAGAGCTACCAGTTGACTGACTTCTTTTCATTTTAGTTGCTTATAGTATTGTCAGATAAGGCCAGCAGATGTTCTTGTGGGTGCAGAGAATAACCAGCATAATGAGAAATTCAGTTTTCCTCCTTGAAGTCATGGTTTGAAAGTCACAGCAGGTGATGCATACGAGTGAACCCTGAACTTTTAACTCAGACCCTTTTTACTTCTTTTTTTTTTTTTTTTATTCTTATGTTAATCCCCATACATTACATCATTAGTTCTAGATGAAGTGTTCCATGATTCATTGTTCGTGCACAACACCCAGTGCTCCATGCAGAACGTGCCCTCCTCAATACCC
>NC_138385.1:18688597-18710514 GCF_054177405.1 Leptonychotes weddellii
GAGAGAGAAACAGCATGAGAGGGGGGAAGGTCAGAGGGAGAAACAGGTTCCCCGCCGAGCCGGGAGCCCGATGTGGGGCTCGATCCCAGGACTCCGGGATCATGACCTGAGCCGAAGGCAGTCGCTCAACCCACTGAGCCACCCAGGTGCCCCTGTTTTTCTTTTTCAACATTACCTTGGCAATTCAGGGTCTTTTCTGGTTCCATACAAATTTTAGGATTATTTGTTCCATTTCTCTGAAAAAATCTGATGGTATTTTTATAGGGATTGCATTAAATGTGTAGATTGCTCTAGGTAGCACAGACATCTTCACATATTTGTTCTTCCAATCCATAAGCGTGGAACATTTCTCCATTTCATTGTGTCTTCCTCAGTTACTTTCATGAGTATTCTATAGTTTTCAGAGTACAGATTCTTGCCTCTTTGGTTAGATTTATTCCTAGGTATCTTATGGTTTTGGGTGCAATTGTAAATGGGATCAACTCCTTAATTTCTCTTTCTTCTGTCTTGTTATTGGTGTATAGAAATGCCACTGATTTCTGTGCATTGATTTTATATCCTGCCACTTTACTGAATTCCTGTATGAGTTCTAGCAGTTTTGGGGTGGAGTCTTTTGGGTTTTCCACATAGAGTATCATATCATCTGTAAAGAGTGAGAGTTTGACTTCTTCTTTGCTGATTCAGATGCTTTTTACTTCTTTTTGTTGTCTGATTGCTGAGGCTAGGACTTCTAGTACTATGTTGAATAGCAGTGGTGATAGTGGACATCCCTGCCGTGTTCCTGATCTTAGGGGAAAGCTCTCAGTTTTTCTCCATTGAGAATGATACTTGCTGTGGGTTTTTCATAGATGGCTTTTATGATATTGAGGTATGTACCCTCTGTCCTTACACTCTGAAGAGTTTTAGTCAAGAAAGGATGCTGTACTTTGTCAAATACTTTTTTTGCATCTATTGAGAGGATCATATGGTTCTTGTTTTTTCTTTTATTAATATAGTGTAGTACATCAATTGATTTGCAGATGTTGAACCAATCTTGCAGCCCAGGAATAAATACCACTTGGTCATTTTGAATAATCCTTTTAATGTACTGTTGGATCCTATTAGCTAGTATATTCGTGAGTATTTTTGCATCCATGTTCATCAGGGATATTGGTCTGTAATTCTCCTCTTTGATGGGGTCTTTGTCTGGTTTGGGGATCAAACTAATGCTGGCCTCATAAAATGAGTTTGGAAGTTTTCCTTCCATTTCTACTTTTTGAAACAGTTTCAGAAGAATAGATATTAATTCTTCTTTAAATGTTTGGTAGAATTCCCCTGGGAAGCTATCTGGCCCTGGGCTCTTGTTTTTTGGGAGATTTTTGATTACTGCTTCAATTTCCTTACTGGTTATGGGTCTGTTCAGGTTTTCTATTTCTTCCTGGTTCAGTTTTAGTAGTTGATACATCTCTAGGAATGCATCCATTTCTTCCAAATTGTCTGATTTGTTGGCATAGAGTTGCTCATAATATGTTCTTATAATTGCTTGTATTTCTTTGGTGTTGGTTGTGATCTCTCCTCTTTCATTCATGATTTTATTTATTTGGGTCCTTTCTCATTTCTTTTTGATGAGTCTAGCCAGGGGTTTGTCAATCTTATTCATTCTTTCAAAGAACCAGCTCCTAGTTTTGTTGATCTGTTCTACTGTTCTTTTAGTTTCTATTTCATTGATTTCTGCTCTGATCTCTACTATTTCTCTTCTGCTGGGTTTAGCCTTTATTAGCTATTCTTTCTTCAGCTCCTTTAGGTGTAGGTTTAGGTTGTGTATTTGAGACCTTTCTTGTTTCTTGAGAAAGGCTTGTATTGCTATATACTTTCCTCTTAGGACCACCTTTGCTGCATCCCAAAGATTTTGAACAGTTGTGTTTTCATTTTCATTTGTTTCCATGAATTTTTTTAATTCTTGTTTAGTTTCCTGGTTGACCCATTCACTCTTTGTTAGGATGCTTTTTAGCCTCCATATATTTGAGTTCTTTCCAACTTTTCTCTTGTGATTGAGTTCTAGTTTCAAAGCATTGTGGTCTGAAAATATGCAGGGAATGATCCCAATCTTTTGGTACCAGTTGAGACCTGATTTGTGACCCAGGATGTGATCTGTTGAAGAATGTTCCATGGGCACTAGAGAAGAATGTGTATACTGTTGCTTTGGGATGGAATGTTCTGAATATGTCTGTGAAGTCCATTTGGTCCAGTGTGTCATTTAAAGCCTTTATATCCTTGTTGACCTTTTGCTTAGATGATCTGTCCATTTCATTGAGGGCGGTGTTAAATTCCCCTACTATTATTGTTTCGATGTGTTTCTTTGATTTTGTTATTAATTGGCTTATATAATTGGCTGCTCCCATGTTAGCGGTGTAGATATTTACAATTGTTAGATCTTCTTGTTGGATAGACCCTTTAAGTGTGATGTAGTGTCCTTCCTCATCCCTTATTATAGTCTTTGTTTTAAAATCTGTCTGATATAAGGATTGCCACCCCAGCTTTCCTTTGAGGAGAGAGACTACATTATCTACACTTTCATGCAGTTAGCTGTAGCTATGTGACTGTAGATGTAAGAGACTACACTTTCATGCAGTTAGCTGTAGCTATGTGACTGTAGATGTAAGAGACATGTCCCAGTTTCATCTTTCTCAGCAAATTTCTATAAAACCTTACAAAAGTCACTTTACTTCCCTTGATCTCATTATTATCATTTGTGAGATGGGAATAATAAATGGTAGTGACTACCGTCTCTGAAATGATCTTCTTTCTAAATACTCTGCCCCCAAGTGCAGGTACCAGGTCCCTTATTTCCTAACTGTTCCTAAATACATGGAAATATTTCATAACCATAAGGGGATCTGTAAACTTGGCCAAACAACAAAGGAGGACCTAGATGACATACATGACCTCAGATAATTAGGAAAGAAAGTCAAGAATACTTTTGTCTTCACCTTTAAATCTCACATAAACTATACTATATTGCATCAGAATGAATATCCACAAAGGTCAACCCTAATTATAACTAAAATGAATGTTATTATAAGTGAATCATCTTTCTTCACTGATTCAATAAAATATCCAATTTCCATTATTCAAAAAGTACTCTTGAGATGAAAAAAAGAGAAGAATTACTAAAATGAAAAATAAAAGGGGGAGATCACTCCTGATGTTAGAGAAATAAAAAGGATTATTAAAAAAATGTATGAACTGTATGCCAACAAATTAGATAACCTACATGAATTTGATAAATTTCTAGAAAGACATGACCCACTGAAACTTAAGAATAAATGGAAAATCTGAATAGACCTATAACAAGTGAAGCAATTGAAATAGCATTTTTAAAAAAATTTCCCACAAAGAAAAGCCCAGGCCCAGATGGATTCACTGGGGCTATCAAACATTCAAAGAAGAATTAATACCAATCCTTCACAGGTTCTTCCCAAAGAAAACAGGTGAGAATTTGTCCCAGCTGATTCAATGGAGCCAGCATTATCCTGACACCAAAACCATCCAAGGCATCACAAGATTAAAGAAGTACAAACCAATATCCTTAAGTATATAGACCTAAAAATCCTCAGCAAAATACTAGCAAAGCAAATCCAGTAGCATATAAAAAGGATTATACATCATGCTCAAGTAAGATTTAACCCAGGAATGCAAGTTTTACTTAACATATGAAAACCTATGTAATATGCCATCTTAATAGAATGAAGGACAAAATCCACATGATCACCTCAATATTTGCAGAAAATGATTTCACAAGTCCAATACCCCTTCATAAGAAAAACAATAATCAAACAAGAATAGAAGGGATTGATTATCCCAAACTGATAAAGAGGGTCTATACAAAATGCATAGCTGATATAGCAAGTAATAATGACAAACTGAATACCTTTCTCCTAAACTCAGGAAAAATACTAGCATGTCTACTCTTGCCACTTCTATCTAACACTTAACTAGAGGTTCAAGCCAAAACAAATAGATAAGAAAAAATAAATAAAAAATCATCCAAATTGGAAAAAAAGAGTAGATTATCTATTTTCAGATGACATGATCCTATTTTTACAAAACCGTAAAGAATGTAAAAAACAAACAAACAAACAAAAAAACAAGAAACGACAGATGTTGGCAAGGATGGGGAGAAAGGGGAACCCTCCTTCACTGTTGGTGGGAATGCAAGCTGGTGTAGCCACTCTGGAAAACAGTATGGAGGTTCCTCAACAAGTTGAAAATAGAGCTACCGTAAGACCCAGCAATTGCACTACTGGGCATTTACCCCAAGATACAAATGTAGTGATCCGAAAGGGCATGTGCACCCCAATGTTTATAGCAGCAATGTCCACAATAGCCAAACTATGGAAAGAGCCAAGATGTCCATCAACAGATGAATGGATAAAGAAGATGTGGTATATATATACAATGGAATATTATGCAGCCATCAAAAAACAAAATCTTGCCATTTGCAATGATGTGGATGGAACAAGAAGGTATTATGCTAAGCGAAATAAGTCAATCAGAGAAAAACAAGTATCATATGATATCAATGATATGAAGAATTCGAGAAACAAGACAGAGGATCATAGGGGAAGGGAGGGAAAAATGAAACAAGACAAAACCAGAGAGGGAGACAAACCATAAGAGACTCTTAATCTCAGGAAACAAACTTAGGGTTGCTGGAGTGGAGGGGTGTGCGAAGGATGGGGTGGCTTGGTGATAGACCTTGGGGAGGGTATGTGCTATGGTGAGTGCTGTGAATTCTATAAGACTGATGAATCACAGACCTGTACCCCTGAAACAAATAATATATTATATGTTAAAAAAATAGATGATAGATAGATAGATGATAGATAGATAGATAGATAGATAGATAGATAGTAGTCTCTGTCCATGTTTCTGAAAGAAGAAAAGAATGGATTTTGGTGGACACCTAATAATATCTAACATACTCTGGTAGTTCAAGTTAGGAAGGCAGGATGGAAGCCATATGTAAGCAGTCAATAAAACAAGGACAAAGAAGCCTTGTTTAAATATTCCAGGGTCCTCATAGAATTATTTGAAGTTATGCATACAATAATAGCTATTATTCTTTCAGGTCCTTGATTAGTACTTTCTATGAATTATCTTATTTAATGCTTACAACTTTGTGGGATAGTTACTATTATTATCTACCTCTTAAGCATAAGGAATATAAGGTCCAAAGAGATAGGCTACTTATCCAGGTTCACACATTTCATAGAAAATGATAGAGGATGGTTATGAAGCCAGACCTGTCCAATTCTAATCGCTGTGTGGTATTGTATTTTTCTGCATTTTAGTTATAATGCAGGAAGGCAGATATATATTTGGTGAGAGATTACTTTTGCTTGAGATGCCTAGGGAAAGTTTTTTTATAGGAGGTAGGATTTGAGCTGTGCCTTGAACAATGAGTGGGGCTGAAGTTGGAAGAATTCAGTTTCAGGGAATCTAGGGAGAAGAAGCCTCATGAGAGCAAAAATTATTAAGTGAAGGAATGTTTGGGAGATAATGAGTGGAGTAAAAAGTTTTACAGAGGAACACTGGAAAATGAGCCTGGAAAAATTGTGACGATTTGAATGTTAGACTAAGGAGTACAGGCTTGATTTTATAGACAGTGGGACAAATGAAGTACTTTGAGAGAGTGTCAACATCATGTTGTTTTTACATATAGGCGAGAAAAATTATTTGTGTAATTTGAAGATGCTGGAAACCCTCCTCCACCCTATTTGCTTACCACTTATAACTTCTTTACCCAACTACCATATTTCTGAAATTCCAGTATTAGGGATTCATTCTTTAGGGTTATATCCTCTACTCTCTTTTGAAATGCAAACATCCTGGGAAAGAATAACATGTCTTTAAGCTTTCAGTCTGAAGGTCTTCATTAGCTCCTTCATCCCTCAGAGTTGAGGTTCTCCCAAGAGTACAGAGAGCCTGAGCAGGAAGGAGGAAGGTTCCCTGTAGGAGAAAAGAAAGGGAGACTTGCTACAAAGCCTCTGCCTTCCTCTGGCTTTGAATTACTAACCAATTAGATGTTTGCACCTTCTCTTGAAGAAGAGTAGACAAGAGTTGTATTTTTCTCTCTGCACAAAGGTTTCCTTTGAGAATAAGTTATTATCCATTGTGAGAATCCAAATACCCAGATTGGCCTAATCTCATTCTTTCTCTAACTCAGTTCTTAAATTTATTTGCTGTGCAATAGTCATGGAAATAATGCTTATGTGTTTGCATGAATGTATACACACATATAGTCATCATTTCTATGGCCATATTTCTATGCCTATATGTTTCTATTTTGGGAGTAAGTGTGAAAATATAGCAAAGGTCTAATTAGTTAGCTTTCAGCTTTAGTGCTGAGTTGGCTGAGAATTTCTCTCCATTGTCCTTTGAGTGGAAACAGCTCCTCTGCTGAGAGAGATCAATTTTAGCTTGGAGAGGTAATGGCAGTAGGCAGGAAGAAAAGGAGTGACTGGGGGTAGGATTGTGGGAGTTGGGGTGGATGGTGTGGAAGGAGGATCCTCAGATATTTTAATCACAAGTGGGTAGACTACACTGGGACAGAAGGGAAGGCAGAGAGATAAGGGGCAATGAGGCAGGGAATTAGACTCTGACATGTGTCCTCAGGACTCCATTCCAGAAAATAGGGATTTTACAGACCACAGACAGTGCCAGCTCTAAAAACTCTGTGTGGTTCCACATGAAAGCCACTGTCTGTGACAGCAAATGCCAGGCAGTAACTTTGGGTGACCTTTGCGTGTGTCTCTTGAGTGGTAAACTTTAGTAACTGTCTGAGTTGATTTTTTTCTCAAATAAAATGTTGTTCTGCTGCAAGAGTGAGAGAAAAAGAGGGAATGAATGAGATCTTGAAAACTTTTCTAGTAAGGGAGAGCTGGAGGGCCAGGTTTGCTTTGCTAAAACAATTTCTCAAATGGTAACTATAACGGAATGTGTTAGCTGATAGGATTGAGAGAATGACAGGGGAGTGTTATGTACTGAAAACCAGCTCTACAGGCATGCTCTGAGCAAATGTTTCCTCATATAGTCCATAATAATTTCAGTTGGATTATCCCCTCTCTTTTCTTGTTACTGACTCACAGTCAGAGATTACCATCACTGAAGTAATGTTGCAGCTGTTTGCAACCTGATGGGCTAGATGTAGTAGGAGGTAGTATGGGAAGGAGAGAGAAAAATGGCTGAGAATGCACCTGTGAAGTGCCGTGAGAAGGCAAGTCTTGGGAATCATGTAGCTTTTTTACCCAATCTCACTAGGTGACCTGATAAGCAATTTTTTTTTCTGATATGCTTTTTTATAAGCCCCCAGACTAACTGGTCTCAGAGTTCACATTATCCCAAGATAGAGATTTTTTCTCAAGCCCTAGGTCCCTGATTCCTAATTATGGCTTTGTTGTGCCTTATGGAGGTCTCCAGAACAGCCTGGAATCTAAAACTACTGATGTAGTCTTTGGAATACTAAACAAACCCACCTGGAACCTGGGAGGTGAGTAAAGAGCTGTAGTGATCAAATAGATAATGATCTGTTAGGGAATTTTTGGCCAGAAACAGGATGTCATGAATTGCATTTATTCAATCAGACTTTATTACAGTATGACCAAATGCATGTCTCATGCTGAGTTGCTGGGGCATATTCTCTTCCAATTCATTCTCTGCACAGCTGTCAGAGTGATCTAGAACATAAATCAGATTATACCATATTCTACATGGAACCAATTTTCCTATATGTCACTCAAGGACTTTATGATCTTGCCGCTGCCTACCTCTCCAGCCTCTTTTTAAACATGTTATGGCTCTTATTTAATGCTCTTGGAGATGTTCAGATACACCATTCTGTTTCATATGTCCATGTCTTTATTCGTGATGTCCCCTCTGCTTGGAATGCCTTTCCTACCTGTTAACTCTTTTTTCAATACCATTCTTTGAACCCCCGTTTCCCTTCTTCTGCTCTGGTGAAGCCATAACTTTACCTCTTTTTAAAAACACTTAACCATGTTATATTCAAATTATCTCAAAAATTATCTCATTATATGTCTGTCTCCCCACCTAGATTGCAGTAGAGTTGATAGGCTCAAGGGTGATCATCTGACTTAACCTGGGCCAGAGTCTATGCCACAGAAATTTGAATTGGGACTTTGAGAAAGATCCTGTGTTTGCATGGCCAGATTAGTAATGTATGCTCAGGGATTATCTGAAACTATGTTTTTTACCATGTTGGTCCCCAAGGTAGAGGAAACTGGTTTGCAAAGAAAGATAGAGGGACAAAAGTCCATTCCTTAGGTCCAGCTGTATTTCTCTCAATGGGTCACATAAGATACTTCTATATCATTTAGTTAAGTCACCATTTATGCTTAAGCTCCTCAAGTGGGTTTCTATGGTTTGCAACCAAAAGCATCCTAACCAACACAATATAGAACATAATAAGTGCTAGAAGACATTTGTTAAACTGGGCTCAAATGGGAAGTCTTGATTTCTGCCCTAAGGGATCTTCCTACCACTCTCTTTTGGGAAGAAAAAAATATCCTACATGAAACACTTGGAAAACAATGCACAGCACCATATCATCAAACCTTCAGTCATGGGACATAGATTCTTAGTACCATAAAAATGCAGAGAAAGTTTTGTTTAGGTAGGAGTGGAATTAACTAGGAAAGCTTCATGAAGGTGATAGAATTTGACGGGGCCTTGAAGAATGGGTAGAGTTTGCTTTTGACCCCTGGTGTTCCAAACAAAACGTTCCAGAGAGACTTCTTACAGACCTCAGCAATGCCATAGATAAGTCTAGATGTAACTTCAACATCCCTAGGGTGAAGATGGGGATCCCCAAATGGGCTAAATCTTGACTGTGTCAAAAAGGCCTTTGAACAGAAATTATTTAATGCTGACTAAGCCTAATAGTGATGAATGATTTGGTATACCTTAGAGAGGCCCTAGGAAGCCAGAAAAGGCTTTAGTTATTATTTTATTAACCTTTCTGTGCACCTGGAGGATGACCCTAGTGATTGTTAATCTAAATGCTAGGACTAAATGACAGTGGCTGGCTAGGCTTTGATAATTCAGAATTGCTATCTGTGTCCCTATGGAGAAAGAAAAGCTATTTCTGCTCTTCTTTTTTTCCTGTCATTAGCTATGCTAGGCCCAATTCCTTCATGTGACCTGAAAAGATGGCATGGAATGCTTGCATGGGCACAAAATGGCTGGTTTGTTCACTGCTGTTAAATTGCGTAGTCTGTAAAGGCCATTTGCTTTGCCTTCCTTGCCACATGGATTTGAAACCTTAGACGTGAGAAAAAAAGTCTGTTTGCCCTAGATTTGGCTGTGTCCCAGGGAGACAAAGCTTTATACAGCTTTTCAACCAGCAGCATGAAGGTTTATTAGATGTAAAAAAAACTATGCATTTGCTATTCTTTCAGGGCAGTTAATGGAGTTACTACATATAAAATCTTGGTAATATTTTCTGTTGCCCAGGAAAAATTATACATGAGCATGCAGGTATTATATATATACTGTTAACAGTTTATACTCACACACACAATCCATGTTCAATTAACTTCAGACATGTAGTGTTTACTATGTACTAGTTATGTGTTAGGTATTAGAGGAAAAATATAAGTAAGACAAAAATTCTTACCTGGAGAATGTTCACAGTATGATAAATGCAATAAAAGAGAAAACATACAAGGTATAGAATAAGCACAGAGGAAGCATGAATGAACTTTATTTAGGAAATCAGAGAAGACTTCTTTGAAGAGATACTTCTAGCTACTTTTTATGAATGAGTAGGTATTCAGTAGGTATACATGAAGGAGAAGAAAGGAGAGATAATTGATGTGGTAGGATCCGTATATACAAAGGGGCAAGGAGAAGTAGTAAGTTTTGTTACAGAACTTTGTAATTCAGATTGCTAGAGCATGAGCTGCAAAGGCTTACATTAGTGAAGATGAGCCTGGAGAGGCAGGCAGAAGCCCAATCATGAAGTAAAGTCATATACTTCTTTTTTTCACGTGGTAAGGAGCCAGTGATGGGATTTAAACAATTTGCATTCATTTATTCATTCAGGCGTCAGCCAGTTAATAATTTATTGAGCTGCTACTATGTGCCAAACTCTCAGTCAGGCACTGTGGGTTTCTCTTAATGGAAGTGGGGAAGACAGATAAGGGAAAAACAAATATAAGTGTGATAAGTGCTCTGAAGGATAAGGGAAAAATGCTATGGGAGCTGATCTAATCTAAGGGGTTGGGGAAGAAGTGATGAAATACTAGCAGAAGTTAACCAAGCAAATGGGGAAGAGGAGAATATCAAAGAAATGAGGGATATATGTAAGACCCCTGAGGAAGAAACTAATGAGGTGTTTCAGGTAAATGAAGGTACCAGGATGGTTGAAATGTAAAGAGTCATGGGAAAGAGTAGAAGAGGCTGGGTTGGTTTCTTAGTCTTTGTTTTGGAAGAGTTAGATTGGAAGATTATTCTTTTTTTTTTAATATTTTATTTATTTATTCTTCAGAGACAGAGAGAGAGAGAGAGAAGCAGAGGGAGAAGCAGGCTCCCAAGGAGCAGGGAGCCCGATGCGGGACTCGATCCCAGGACCCTGGGATCATGACCTGAGCCGAAGGCAGACGCTTAACCATCTGAGCCACCCAGGCACCCTAGATTGGAAGATTATTCTAGCAGCAGAATAGGGGATGGGTTGTAGGAGTAGAAACTGGAAGCAGGAAATAAAAAGAGTATTGCAGTAGTCCAAGGGAGATATGATAAGGAGTTGATTTAGGGCAACGACAGTGGGAATGATGAGGAGAGAATAGAATGGAAAGTTGTTTAGGTAATAGGGCCAAGAGGACTTAATAACTGATTAAATCTAAGGGCTAAGAAAGAGGAGTAGAAGATGACTTAGTTTTCTGGCTTGGTTACTGGGGAAATGGTAGCCACCAACCAAGAGATAGGGACTACAGTAGGTTGTTTCAACTCTTTATGGCTTCCAGTTGTTGACTGCTTGCAGGGACATTTAATTTCTTGTCTTACTCTGCTGGTCAGCATTGTGCCCTCTATCAAAAAGCAATACATTTTTATTAAGTTAAAAATAGCACATGAATGTAGTAAAACAATTCAAACGGTATAGAAATGTTTAAAAGGGAACTTAAAATCTTCCTCCCCATAACTCCTAGTCTGTCTCCCCAAAGGTAACCTCTGTTAATTTCTTCTCGAAAAATATTTTATGCACCCACTAACATACATATGTAGTCTTTGAACAAATAGAATCTTACAGACTTTTTGGCACCTAGCTTATTTACATTTTAATATATCTTGGAAATCATTTTGTATCAGGACATAGCTCATTTTTTAAGTGGCTATTTAATACTCTGGACATTTGGGTGCTTTCTAGGTCTTTATTCTTATAAATAGATATTTATTGAAGGACTACTCTGAGCAAGATATAACTTTTGCTTCTGTGAAGTAAACAGTCTAGTGGGAAAGGCAGTCACTAATTAAATTACAGAACTGTAGGTTTGAACCATGATACATGTTCCAAAGTTGCAATAAGAACCTGTAATAGGATGTTTGACCTAGTCAGGGAGGCCAGGAAAGGCTCCCTTGAGGAATTCATGCTTGAACTGACTTGTGAAAGATGATCAGGAGTTAACAAAGAGAGGAAAAGAACATTCTAGGCAGAGTACAAAGGGATTTTAAAATTTTGATATGCAACAGGAAATCCTTATTATCTAAATATTCATTAATTTTAACCCCCACAGCTACATGATTTTATGCAGAAGCAAAAGTCATTAGAGCACAACAATATTCTTTCATGAATTGACCACTTAGGAAATGGTTTTTCACTTAACACTCTACCCTACTCAGCACTGGAGCCTATCCTTGCCTAGCATATAAATGTTTTTGACAGTCTGTACAGTGAAAAGAGAGTACAAATCAAATGCAAAGGGAAATTTCAAATTTTGTAAAAGACACAAGACTTACTGAGACTGATGAAAGTAATGGAGATTTGCTTGACTTCCATAAAGCCATTGGCAGGTGAGGACATGGAAAAGTTAACTTTTGAGGAAAAGAACAAATTTGCACAGATAGTGACAAGATAGATAGGATGAAATAGAATAATTGGAATATCAGGAATCAAGAGAAGTCCTTGGGAAATTTGAAGCTCTTAAATATTTTATAAAACTTACTCTTAATAATCTTGTTATGAAATAATGAGAAGGATGCCTTATTGTGCTATCATGCCATTTTTGTCAAAAAAGTGAAACCAAAGAAAGCTGCAATCAACATTTAATTTATTTGTTTGAAGAATACACACATAGTTACATTAAAATTTTCTTTAAAAAAACAAGATGTAGTAGACTTTTGTCATTGTAATTTATTTTTTAAAGATAAAATTCCAACTAAAGAACCTATGATATTCTGCTTCTCATTTTAAGTAGATTTCCTTTAAGTGGCCCCTTTTCCAGTAGTGGTTATTCTTGGGTACATGGCTTGCCTCTATTGCCTAATTATCCTCCCCAGAGGTGGGACCAATTTGCATTTCTACCGACAGTGTATGAGAATTATAAGAATGCCTATTACTCCTCATCTTGGTGGGCTTTTGAATTTTTGAGAATCTAATGGGTGAAAAAGACATCTTCATTGCTGTTTTCATTTGCATTTCATTAATCATGAATAAGGTTGAACATCTTTTCATGTGTTTAATGGCTGTTTGTATGGCCTCTTTTTTGTATCTCTCTTTTTCTGAGAGATGCCTGCTACTATTCTTTGCCTGGTTTTTCTTTGGGGTTGTTCATTCTTTAGTCATTGTACAAGCTTACTGTAAATGAAGGAACATACTTGTTTGTTTATCATATATACTGCAACACTTTTCCAGTCTGTCTTTTGTTTTTATTTTTGACATTTTCAATAAAAAGGCTTACATTTATTTGTGGTCAATTTTGTCTTTTTTGTTTTGTTTTGTTTTTGGATTCTGAGGTTTGTATCCTGCTTAGAAAGTGCTTCTAACTTCAAATGTATAAATTAATCCCCCTATGTGTGCATTTAGTCATTTAGTAATTTTGTGTTTTTTTTTATATTGTTGAAATCTTTGATCCACTGAAGATTTATTTTAATGAGAAAGAAATTCAGTCTTTTTCTGGAACAGTCACATGTCCCAACATCATTAATTGAATTATCTATATCTTCTTTGCTTATACGAAATGCCACCTTTTTCATATGTGTATCACTCTAATTCTGGACTCCATTGGATTCCATTTATCTACCTATTTCTTCTACATTATTAAACTCTTTTACTCTTTGCAGCTTCATAATGTTTTTAATTCTGCTCTCTTATGCTCCTCTTTCAGAATTGTCTTGGCTATTCTTGCTTATTTTTTATTTTTTTTGTCTATCTCATCTGTCTTAGATGACAGAAATGTGTTAAGATCTACTCTTACTATGGTTTCTGGATATTTCTCCTTGCATTTTATGTAGTTTATGTTCTGTGTATTCTAATTGTGTTATATAGTGTATGAATATTTATGGTAGTTATATTCTCATTGTGGCTGGTATCCTTTGTCAAAACATGTTTTTTCCCCTTGAATTCAATCTTCTCTGATATTAATATCATGACCTCTGCTTTCTTTTTTCATCATTTTCATGGTATATAATATGTTTCATAGTTCAGTAATGCTGTTTTGGTTTTCAAATCTCTGTAGTCCCCCTTTTCATCTCATTCTTCTTATTCCATTGTTTTATCATTTGTCTTTGATGTCTTGTTTCAATGACTCTTCATGCTCTTGAAACTTTTCTTTAATGGTTAATGTTTACTTCAAGCATGGATTCATTATCTGTATTCCCTTTTCTCCTCCTTTCTCTCCCTTGCTTTCTCCCGTGCTCTCTCCTGTAGTTAGTGTTTTTGTAGAGCTGTCATTCTACATCTTTTCATTTATTCATGTTTAAGTTAAAGACTTATCTGAGAAATTCTATTTATAGTGTTATGAATTCATCTTCACTCCATTTTTACTTTGTATCTCTTTAAGAGCTTCAGTTTGAGGACTAGGCATTGGGTGTTCTAGTCATATTTTACTGACTGAGGGCAGTCACAGTTAGTGTGTCCCTACTTTCATATCTGTAATTTTCTTCATATATCTTTAATAAGATTTATTCCACCTAGTTCAGTAATTATCTATCCTCACTAGGCACTACAATCATCTGGGTAAACTTCTTTAACATACCAGTGCCTGGCCCTTCCCTCCAAAGATTCTGGCTTACCTTGTCTGGGCTGAGGCTTACAAATTGGCACTTTTTAGCAGCTCCCCAAATGGTGACTTGAATGCACAGTTAGGACTGGAAAGCACTGACCCAAGCGACAGCACCATTGATTCCACATAGATACCTTTAGCTTCAGGTTGTCCTCTAACTCAGGATAAGCCTAGAACCTTCCCTTCCAATAAATATAATCAATGATAGAGAAAACAATATGTGAAACATTTGGGTTTTGGCCACAGCACTTTTTAAATTTTTTTTTTTAATTTTTAGAGGCGAGAGAGAGAGAGAGAGCATGAGGAGGGAGGGGCAGAGGGAGAGGGAGAGAGAGAATCTTAAGCAGGTTCTATGCCCAGCACAGAGCCCAATGTGGGGCTCTATCTCACAACCTTGAGATCATGACCTGAGCCGAAATCAAGAATTGATGCTTAACCATCTGAGCCACCCAGGTACCCCTGGCCACAGTACTTATCCTGTTTGCTAGGGGTGGGGGATTCATCAGGGCATGTGCATGTGACTCTTCTTTCTGAGCTTCTCACTCCAAATAATTTTATCTTACTTAATTTCTTGTTTTATATTCTGCCTACTCTCAGCTGTTGCTAGAAAAAATTAGTTGTGGGTGATAGTGATTGCTTTGTCTTCTTACTCCAACATCTGTCCTATCCTGCAAAAACCAAAATGAAGCTGCATAGACTTTTCTGTACTTTTCTCAGTATCCTTGCAAGATACCGAATTAGTAAGGAGTGACTTCTCCTCTTGAGAAGTTTTCCAAATCTGTTCCTTTCAATCTACTTTCAAGAGTTTTATCTACCCACATTCTTCCCACTGTACTAATTCATGGGAGAGAGGGGCTTGATGAAAGCTGTATCAAATCTGAGAAACTTCTATTTCTCATTTCCCTTGGCTACAATTTTTCAAAGACTGTGGCATGAGTATGAGTATGAGCCCTTTTTGTTTGATTGCTGCTTATTTTTTCATAATTTTTCTTTATTACTGTTCTTTTCATTAAATTTTGGGAACAGATTTTGTGTGAACAAACCTCGCTCCACCATCTCACCCTTAGAGTTCATTTGTGTTGTCTTATTTGTCTAGCTTTATTTTTGTTTATGAAGTGCTATAGTTCTTGGTTCTGTATCTCTACCCATTCCCATGGTCCAGTGTAGCCCAAAGCTTACATTTTTAAATCTGTGATGTAGTTTAGGGTACTTATTCCAATACTAGGATGGCCTTGCCTTGTGAGGAATAGCCACTAGAAATTAAGTTAACAGTATAGACAGTTCAGTTTGTTATTCTGTTATCAAACATAGAAATATCTTATTGCCATATTTTCTAAATGATAGTACTGGGATGTAAGACACAGAAATATTGCAGGGGACTTCTATGGGTAGAATAAATCTGAAAGGTTTGATTTGTAAAGATGAGATAATTCAACTGACATTACAGGGCAGCATAATTCAGACCTGCCCATAAGGGAGTTAGAAAAGGCTGCCTCTCTCCTTCAAAAGAATTTTCAAACATACTTTCTGCTCTGTATGATATTGGGCAGTGATACTGGTTTGGTCATTTGGTCTCAAGGTTAATGTTTCTTGGTATCAGGTGACCAAAAGAGAGTTACATTAGATGTTTAGTTTGATTTTTTTTTACTTCAACAAATATTATTGGAAGCCTACTATATGCTAGGCACTGTTCTAGAAACTAGATATATAGCAATTATATCAAATAGACACAACCCCTGCTCTTTTGGAGCTTATGATCTATTAGGGGAGATAGATAAAAACAAATGAGTAAACAAAAAATACCATATTTTTATTGGGTAGTGATCAGTGCTAGAACACAAATAAAGGCAACTAAGGAGGTAGAATGGAGTGAGATTGGGGCTACCCTAGAGAAAATGGTCAGGACAGTCTCTCTGATTAGATACCATTCAAGCCGGACTTGTTTAGGTGGCTGTGGTGTCACATAAGCGAGGGTGAGAAACTACTTGCATAAGATGCTCTATCAAAAAAGGAATTGAGGGGCGCCTGGGTGGCTCAGTCGTTAAGCGTCTGCCTTCGGCTCAGGTCATGATCCCAGTGTCCTGGGATCGAGCCCCGTATCGGACTCCCTGCTCTGTGGGAAGCCTGCTTCTCCCTCTCCCCTTCCCCTGCTTGTGTTCCCTCTCTCACTCTGTCTCTCTCTGTCAAATAAATAAAAAAAAAAGGAATTGATAGTTATATAAGTTTGTGAGATGCTACATGCTATTTTATTCCTAGAGATTTTCAATGAAGCTTATATAATAAAGGCTCTTAGAAGTTCTGCAGGAAAGAAATCAGTTTTGTATAGCTCAGTGTTTGTCACTTACTTGATGACTTTTTTCTGTGATTCATATTCCAGGAAAGGAGGTATTCTTTTTGGGAAACACAGGACAAAGTGTGATAAGATAAGTCACGTTAGGTCTCAAATACAGAGAAGTCCTTCTTTAACTAAAGTCCAGTAATTTAGAACCCATAATTACAGGAAAGTCTGTGTTGAATCTTCCCCTTCCCACTACCCTGCCCCCAACCCACTGTGAGGAAAAAGAGTCAAATGGCAATAAAACAGGCTGAGATAGAGGATATAAAAACATTCAGAATTGTTTTAATTAAAATAAAACCAACAACTATGTTGTTATGGAATTCGTTGGGCTAGAATAATTTAGCCCAGTTTCCTATCTCTGATTCAGATATGGTCTTATGTTATTGGCCATTGATATGCTCAGGAGACCCTGAGGCCCAGCAGAATTCTGAATACTCAAAAAGGAAGTCGGCTCTATTAACCATTCTAGACTTTTTCAGATACAGAAAAGTAATCACAGTTTAGAAAGATTTTCCACATTGGAAGTTGCATCTAAATTCTGCCTAATCTGTAGTTAACTAGAAATTATAAATGACCCTAAGCCCCCCTCTTTCCAATATTGATTCCATGAAGCTTTCAGAAGTGACTACTAAGTAAGTGGGTGGGTCCAGGGCCATGGTGGTAGCTACTTTCAGTCACAGTCCTGAGCTTCTCTGCTGAAAAGGGCCAAAGCATTTGGAAATACATTGGGTAATATGTAAGCTCTGTCGATAGGGAGAAGAAAACCTGTGGTTCTGAAGTTTCTTTCCAAACTCCTATGCATCTGCTCAACTGTGTTTCTACAGTCTTGGCTCCTATTTTCAGGTTTTGCTTCATGAGAGAGTATATAGTTGGTTAAAGTCCTTTTCAAATGCAAAGAATCCTTGGAAGATCTATACCTTGGGATGTTAGCCCACTTGCAGAAGCATCAGTTTAGTGGTTCTGAAACTTTACTGTTTATAATAATCACTTGGGGGTGATTGCTTAAAACTGCAGTTTCCAAGGTATTTCCCCAGTCGAGAATCTGGTTTGGTAGATTTGGGGTATAGCTCAGGAATCTTCTTTTGTAACAACTCCCCAGGTGATTTTGATATAGTGGTCCAAGGATCACAATAAGGTAAAAGGTAAACATTAGTTTATTTCAGATCTCTCTCATCCCCATCCAGGAGGCCTATGTTCCTTACTTCCAAATTGGCTCTGGGTCTCAGCCTTGGAACACTGCCATTCAGAATCTTCTGGTTCACCAACACTGGCACTGATGCTACAAATCGCCAGCTCCAGCATTGTTTCTTCCATGGCAAGCTTACTTCCTCCACTTAACTGTGTAGTAGAAAAGCTATGTCAAAGCTTCTTAATAGATCTCTAACTTTTGGAGTCAAGAGGTCTTCCTCCTTGTTTCCCCATGTAATGAATCTTCAAGAGGAGACAAAATCATAGCACATTTCAACAATATTTTTTGAGAGCCTACTAGATTCAAGGCCAGATACTTTTACCTATGTTTTATGCTTTCAAAGCAGACTTCTTAACGAAGCCTTTAAGACCTTTATAACTGGAAAGATATTTCAAAAGGAGCCATCCTCATGGTTTCAGAATCCAACTTCAGAATAAAGATCAAAAGGTTTGTTTCCCCTAAAAACTCTAACACTATGCTTGGTAATTTCTATGATACTGCAAAAATCAAATTGAATGCACTTGTACATAAAACATCATTTAATATTCTGGACAATTTATTTTAAAGAGGAACTGTCAGTCTTTTGACAAGCCTTAAACTTACTCTTACAAATGTCAAGGTCAGGCATCAAGTTTATCTTATCAATCTTTCTAGTTTTATAGCTAGGGAAGGAACTAGCTAATATTATCCTAGGGTCATAAAAATATTAGTTTAGTGAATCAACAAACATGGAAATCTGTCTCTTGTTTGATATTTTAGTACCTGAACATAAGCTATGGTGTCTCAACATTGTTATATTATCTTAACATTTTAATAAATACTGTAGAAAATCCAGATCTTTCGAGGAACATACATGAATATCGTTTGTACAGTCTGAGAAACTTCAAATATCAGAAAATGACTGTTCTTAACAAGATGGTAGCGATATCTCAGTTTGAACATTGGCCTGGCTGCACCTTGCTCCACTTTCTCTATAATCCCTATTCTTTCCAGAAACCACAACTAATTGGACAAAGGAGAACCCTAGCCTTTTCATTTTCCCCTTTCATTGAACAATTGGTGGTCACTGCTTGCACTGTGTCCTCCTAAGAGAATTTGGGGAACTGAATATAGATATAAGATTTAGATTAAGATCTTTATTTTTCATAATAAGGAAAACCATGTTTTTTGCATTCTATAAATCCATATTCATGATGGTAATCCTATCCCCTTTGTTCATTTGTGTGTGTGTACACAAGTATTGTTCTCAGTCACTAAAATATTCTTTTTTTTTTAAGATTTTTTTTTTCATTTATTTGAGAGAGAGAGAATGAGATAGAGAGAGCATGAGAGGGGGGAGGGTCAGAGGGAGAAGCAGACTCCCCGCTAAGCGGGGAGCCCGATGCGGCACTCGATCCTGGGACTCCAGGATCATGACCTGAGCCGAAGGCAGTCGCCCAACCAACTGAGCCACCCAGGCGCCCTCAGTCACTAAAATATTCTTAATTTGATTATTTCATCTTCTTCAATTTAATTGAGATACTGGCTAAATATATTACTCATACTCCTACAGTAAGCTTCCTGGTTTTACTGATTAGCCTGGGAATATTTTGGAGAAAATATTCAACATGTTAGGAATCAAAATTGAGGTTCTGATTGCATCTTCTCTTCTACCAAGTATGTTTCTAATATATTCTGCCCTAAAAAGTGAACTTTGTAAAAACAACATGTATTGAGTACCAGGCCCTGTGTTAAGTATTTTCACATGTATTCTCTCAGTTTTAGCGATCAATGACTCCACTGATGCTCCATTTTATAGGAGGTATTCAATACACATTCATTCATTCATTCATTCATTCTTTTAATAAGTAATGTACTCATATTGAGAACCAACTACATACAGGCTACTCTACCATGCTCTAGGATGGGGATTGTATTGGTGAAACTGAAGAGACATAAAGGAAATGAAAGGTTCAAGCAGAAGGTTGTAAGTCAACTAATCAAAAAGTACAGGTGCACTTAAATGTACCAGGTATGAGTGTTGTGGAGTGTTGGTATAAACCTTTGTTTAAAGCAAATACATGATTTTACATTTCCTGTCAGTTTCTACCTTCTCACCTATCTCCACCCATATCATCTACCCCCAGTGCTTTACAAATTTGTGATTTCTTATAGTGGATTTTGTTAATATAGAGTAAGTGGGCCATGCAAAGCCCAGATGGAGACCTTTGTGAGGTAGAAATAGGACTTTGTATTTGGGCGATTTTTATGACAGGAAAGGATGGTCTTTTCATCTTGTTTTAGTGCTGGATGGATGTTTTCTCTATCATGAACACTGGAGATTGTGATTGAGAGTTAGTAGTCTGCAAAGTGAAACCCAACTGGGTGGCCGAGAGGCAGGCAGCTGCAAAGAAAAGCTCAGGCAATTATGGGTTTGCAAGAAGAATAAAAGATTTCCCTAGTGGTTCACGGTTGTATAATCAAATCTGTGTCTGTCAATTGCTAGAGCCAGATCATGGAGTTTGTCTACGATTACATAATCTGAAACTGAGGACATGCAAAACTCATTAAAAGGAATACTTGGGAGAGTGAGCATGGTACTATACAGACTTTGAAATTGCTTTTCATAAGTTATCTCCAAATAATCAAATCTAGGGAGGAGAGGAGTGAAGCAAGAAGTGACAGGTATTTCACTAAAGAAGAAAATAGGCATTTTTACTTTATTGATTCTTCCCTGGAATAATGGTGATAATAATAGTAATTAAAAAAAAAATCTAGCAAGAGATCTTCCCTCCACCACTTGCAAGTGAGAAATCAATGAGTAATGTTTCCTAACACCTCCACCTTTGTTCAAACTCCCAAATGTAACCCCTTCTCTCTTCCTCAAACAGATTTTATTCAGCTGTTTTATTTGGGTTGATGCTGATTTTTGTTCCTTCTCTGGGTTTTGCTACCTATGCAAAATAGATGTGAGAAAGGCACCATACATGAGATGGCATCTGGCCTGTTTCTTATCTAGTCAGAAGTTGAACACATTTATGCTAATAAATGTGTGCGTAAGACAGCCACACACTATCCTGTAACTTATATCATTGGCTGTTCTGCACCAAGAAAGTTGTTATCTACAACACATAGAGCTCACTCTCTCAATCTAAACAAAAACTTTTATGGTGGCCATATTGGCAAAACACTGCGGACATAAATTTTATGTGGGGATAAAAATATGCTTGGAGGGGGTGTAAATTTTATATGGGTGTATAGATTTCAGAATTCAAACTTGACAAATTGATGGGATGGCCAGGGAGAGCTGAATTTTCTTTTTTAAAAGGTGATAAAAATAACCCAAGGGCTGTAGACTGAGATAAAAATAAATGCACTACATAATGTATTTGATTTAATTTATGATATCTTTCTTGTGGCTGTTCTTAACAGACTGGAAGGAAGTGGGGCCATAATGCCTGTAGGCTTTGCTTTCAGCCAGCAGAGGTGGTGTTGATCCCTTACCAAAAAAGACTCTTCCCCTCAGGTGAGTGTAAGAGATGTAGTGGAAGCCATGAGGCGCTGCCTAGATCCTCCTTCAAGTAAGGGCACCTGCTCTGCTACTGGGAGTGAGGTTAGTAGACAGCCTCCAGCTGTAGAGGCTCGCCTCATCCCCAAGTCACACTCCTTCCCAGATCATCCATATCCTATGATGGTTGCGGGAATAAAAAGGCCTGTCATCTTGGTCCAACCTGGAACAACTCTGAAGGGCCATTCTAGCTCCAGAGGCTCCAGAATTCCCTATGGAGCTAGCCTAGTCTGTCCTTGAGCCTGCCTTGCAACTCAATGCCTGCCCCCTCCCCTTCCTTTCAAATTCCTTTCTTTTACAAGTGTTGCTACCACAGGCACTTCTTTTTTTTTAATTAATTTTATTTTATTATGTTAATCACCATACATTACATCATTAGTTTTTGATGTAGTGTTCCATGATTCATTGTTTGTGTATACCACCCAGTGCTCCATGCAGTAGGTGCCCTCCTTAATACCCATCACCGGGCTAACCCATCCCCCCACCCCCCTCCCCTCTAAAACCCTCAGTTTGTTTCTCAGAGTCCATAGGCCCTTCTTTTTTTTTTTTTTTTTAAAGATTTTG
>NC_138385.1:18710614-18722073 GCF_054177405.1 Leptonychotes weddellii
CTGAGCCGAAGGCAGACGCTTAACGACTGAGCCACCCAGGTGCCGCTCCATAGGCCCTTCTTAAAGAACATCCTGGATGCTAAACTCTCAGTGTCTGCTTCCCTGGAAACACAACCTGTGACCAGTGCCACATTATGACTTTTGTGGGCCCTATTCACTTTTGCCTTCATGGGCCTCTTCCTCCATAAGAAATATTAAAAATTAGATCCTATGACTATATTGGTATAAAGATGAATATATTAATATTAAATGTTAAAACTTTTTCTTCTACCTGAAAGTTCATATTTTCCTTTTCATTGTGAAAGAATACAAAGCAGTTTTTTGGGCCTCAGGCACTGTGCCTATTGTGCCTAATGGAGAAATCCACCCTGTCTGTGACAGGAGGCAGTTGTGTATCAAGCACATTACAATATTATGAAGTCTGGGAAGACTGCTTTTGTTGCTCTTTCTTCCAACCTTAGATCATCAGGCCCTTCAAATACCTCCCACTTTCCAGGGAAACCAACTAGCAGCTAGCCCTCCTTTAGGAAAGGATCATTTATAGTAAGATGTAAATGATTAATAAAGCTGAGGTTTAATTATTTTAACTCTGTAAGAGGGTAGTGGTGGAGGCTTGCTTTGTATGACAGAACAGTTTTTGTTACTGATTGTGTCATTTCCTTTCCACTCCCCACCTTCTTTCTATGTCCACATTTGCTGTTCTGTTAACGCTTCTTAAAGGAACCTCACACCTGGGAGAGACTCAGATGGCTCTTCTCCATAACATTATCTATGTGTAGATGGGGTAGGGAGTAGGTGAAAGAGGAGTAAGAGAGGGTGCCTAAAGTGAATTAGTTGTCCCCTTTCTCCCACCTCCTTGAAGCCTTTATTCCAGGTTGATCAGCTAACTTCCTCTTTTGGTTTGCTTGGGCACTAGAAGGTTCTTTTTGTTTGTTTTTAACAATCTAGCAAACATATTATTGAATGCCTGCTGTATACCAAACATTGCTTTGGGGTGCTTTATTTACATGATCTCAATTAGGCATAGTAGGTATCCTAGCTCAGCCTGATCTTGGATAAATGATCTGACTGTATGTTGAATCAGTGGTCCACATGGTTTCACAATGCATTAATTAAAGTGTATAGCAGGAAGGAGACCCAAGAAAAATAAGTTTCTTTGCTTAGGTGACTAGAGTCAGAGAAAGAGAATGGTTAATGGTGAGAACATTATGCCTAGAAAGGCAATAGCACACTGTAGCAAAGAGCATGGGCTCTGGAGTCAAGCTGCCTGGATTTGAGCACTGGCTCCACCATTTACTTGCTGAGTAACCTTGGGCAAATTACTTAACATTTCTGTGCCTCTGTTGCCTTACATGTAAAATGGGGATGATAATAATAAGTACTAGCTTCATTGAGTTGTAGAAAGGATTAAAAGTACCAATATATATAAAGCATTTAAAACAGTGTCCGACATATTGGTGCCTCAAAACATGGTAACTAATGCTATTATGGTATCTATTACCTTTACTGACACTACGGACTAGTTTCTTTGCCCCTGGGGACCTGAAGACTACAGACAGAAGCTGAAGGTGTTGTTTTTAGAAGGGTCTTTGTGAGACTAAGTACCAGTAACACTGTTCTGGGCTCAGGTGACAAAATATAATATGCAGCTGGGGAGAGGGGGTTTGGCACCAAGAGGTGCCATTTGGTATCTTTTTTTTTTTTTTTAAAGATTTTACTTATCTGAGAGAGAGAATGAGAAAAGAGAGAGAGCACATGAGATGGGGGAGGGTCATAGGGAGAAGCAGACTCCCTGCTGAGCAAGGAGCCTGATGCAGGACTCGATCCAGGGACTCCAGGATCATGACCTGAGCTGAAGGCAGTCGCTTAACCAACTGAGCCACCCAGGCGCCCTGGTGCCATTTGGTATCTTAAGGGTTTTGCAGCTTTGTGTACACTAAGAAATAGTCTCTTAAGCAGGCAAGCTGTATTTTTTTAAAAAACATTTATTTATTTATTAGTGAGAGAGAGTCGGGGGAGGGGCAGAGGGAGAGAATCTTAAGCAGACTCCCCTCTGAGCATGGAGCCCCATGCAGGGCTTGATCCCACGACCCATGAGATCACGACTTGAGCTGAAACCAAGACTCAGACACTCAACTGACTGAGCTACCCAGGCATCCCAGGCAAGCTGTACTCTTATCTGGAATGTGCCTCCATGAGTTCAGGATACGGAGGCAGAAGGGACTCCTAAGTAGTGACAACAAATTATCAGGATGAAATCAAGTTGCTTTGGCTTGTCAAGCTCCTCCCAGCACTGCCTGCTCTATTCACATGACCCAACGTGATTAGGCCCAGAATCTTGGATGGGGCAAGGAAGGGCAGCAGCCATCATCTGCTCAGAAACTGCTTGCAGATGAATCAGATACTTGGCTGCATGGCCCTTTGCTTATTGGGTACCAGACCCAGTGTGACCAGTACTGTGGCTCCCCTCTAGGAGTCACTATGTGGAGGCAAATGTTTTCTGGAATTCCTTTAATGTTGAGCCCTGGTCATAAACAGACTTATTAGGCAGACAGTGGGAGATGAGGAGAGCTCAGAGGGGGGAAAATGTAGGGGTCAGTGTTAATTTCAAACATGCATCTTTGCCAAAATGAAATAATTACTGTATCTAGATAAAGCAGACTAAGTTGAACAAGCAAATGTTCTTGGCAGAAAGTCAATCACATGCTGCATAATTCAATTTATGGGCAATTACAGACAGCTTTAAAATATTTTATGGCTTAATGTGATGGTGAATTATTGAACCCCATTTTGTTAAACATTTATTACAATCCAAAAATACCAACATGTGGATCACCAATTTATTTGTCTTATTCTTAAATAATCCTTCTTTGTCAGCTTTATTTTTCAGAATCATCATTACTAAATTTCTCAGAAATTGGGGAGCTAGGCTTCTTTCCTATGATCCACTGCTAGGGATTTAACTTGCCTATTTTCAATCAGACTGCTATCTCAATAGGGACCTTGAACGAGTTTACAAGCAACAATTAACATGTTTCAGTTTCTTTCATTCTACAAACATACAAAATCTCTTCCTTCTTTCCCATAGTCCCATTCCTTCTTATTTTTTGTTTTCATCCTAATTCCTTAAATAAATTACATTCCTTGTCTCCACTTTTACACATCTAGTCCCTCTTCAGTCCACTATAACCTGGCTTCTGCTGTCATTATCCATGAAAACTACTCTTGCCAAGGTCAACACTCTCACTGGGCAATGCCATCCACTTATCACCTATGTCCTAATGATTCCCAGATCTATATTTTTAGTCCCAGCATCTCCCTAAAATGTCAGGATTACATATTCGGTGATCTGCCAGCATCTCCAGCTGGGTGTCTCACAGGCAATTCAAACTCTTTATGTCCTAAATGGAACTCATAATTTCCTTGCTAAACCCATTCCTCCTTTTTTTTTTTAATTTTTATTTATTTATTTGAGAGAGAGAATGAGACAGAGAGAGAGCACGAGATGGGGGAGGGTCAGAGGGAGAAGCAGGCTCCCCGCCGAGCAGGGAGCCCGATGTGGGACTCGATCCCGGGACTCCAGGATCATGACCTGAGCCAAAGGCAGTCGCTTAACCAACTGAGCCACCCAGGCGCCCCCCCATTCCTCCTTTTGATGTCTCTATTTCTTTACCCAGTTGAAAAGTCATATTTTTTCTCTATTTCACCATGCATCTAATAAATCACTATGTCCAGTTGACTTTCTCTCTTAAATACTCTTTGCATTTGTTCTTTCTACTCTATCCCTACTGTGCTCTCTATTTTATCTCATACTGCTTCCTGCGAGATCCTTCTATAATGAAACCTGATCTTGTTACTTTTATGGTTAAAACTATGCAAAACCTCCCCATTTCCTACTGAATAAAGCCCAACCTATCTAATACGGCATTTAAGGCCCTCCCAGATCTTATCCTGCCTACTTTTTCAGTCTTACCTGGGAAATATTCTTCATTTCTTCCCTATACCTTGTCACTTTTTGCTTTTATACTTTGTATATTCTACTTTTTCTAGAATGCCTTTATCTCCCTATACTTTCTTGGCCTGTATAACTTGACATATATTTAAGATTCAGCTTGGATCTATCTTCTTTACGAAATAGTCCCTGTCTGCCCTCCCCATTCCCAGAGTAGGTTAATACCTCTTTTTTTGTGATCCCATTTGTACCGTAATTGTGCACACATATCCTATTTTGCCTCCTCTATTTAATTGTAATGTTTTGGTTATATCTCTGCTCCTTCCACTAGACTGTGATCTCCTTAAGTTTAGGGATCATGTCCTGCTTACAGCTCTATCCTCAACATCCAGTGTCATCTCTAGCATCTAAAAAGGAATGCACTAAATGCTCAATATACAAATGAATGATGACAATAAACACATAATTTTATATCATTGTTCTGTTTGTAAAGTTATTTGCCACATAATTGTCTTATTTGAATTGACAAAATCAAATTGAGGACAAACAGCTATCTAAAAGGGAGGCAATGTAGCAGACGGAGTAAGAGTTTAGGCTTTGCAGTGATACAGACCTAGCCTGAGTCCTGATTCCACCACTCACTAGGTGTATGCTCTTGTGTTAGGTTACTTAACCTCTTAAAGTGTTGCTCTCCTCATCCATAAAGTTGGAATAACAGTAGTTCCTACCTCATAGGGTTGTTATGAGGATTATATGAGATAGATAATTTATGCAAAAACACAGTGGTTCTTTGCACATAGTAAATACCCAACATTATTATTGTTATTATTATCATTACTGCTATTATAATAATAATTCTTTTTTAATTTTTTATTTATTTGAGAGAGAGAGTGCATAAATGCACAAGCAGTGGGGAGAGGCAGAGGGAGAAAGAGAAGCAGACTCCCGATGAGCAGGGAGCCTGATGTGGGACTCGATCCCAGAACCCTGGGAACATGACCTGAGCCAAAGGCAGACGCTTAACCTACTGATTCACCTAGGCACCCTATAATAATTATTCTTATCCCTCATATTTTTCCCTATCTGGCTTTTTCCTCTTGACATTTGAACTAGATCATCAGATACTATGTACAGCACTTAGAACAGTTCCTAGCACACAGTAAGCATTCAAAAAGTGATGCTTATTATAATTATCCTAAAGCAATACTGTCCTCTATATGTGCTGGTTCACACTTGGGACAGAAGAAGAGTTGCTTTGGATTTTAAAGATATTATTTCTCTTTTGCCTTAGGCTGGGATAAAGTAATCAGTTATCTTGTTCATGTCAGCAGAATTCATGTCAACAGAATTCAAACTATGACTTACTCTGAGTGATTGTCAAGTACTAAGAAAGAAACATTTTCTCAAAGAATTAAGAAATCATGGCACCCTAAAAATTCAATGCAAAATTCTATTTTCCTGGAGAAGTTTTTAAAAATCAATTTATTTCTCCCTTCCTTTTCCTTCCTTCCTTCCCTCCTTCCTTCCTTCCTTTATTTATTTATTTATTTACCAAACAGTTATTGAATACTAACCATAGGTCAGGCATTGTGCTGAGAACTGCCCTCAGGGAGCTTAGGGTTTACAGCACAGACTTACTAAGTTAGAGTCTTTGGGTATGGACTCTAGATTTGAGAAGTAGTCTATACAGAGATGTATAGTCCCAGGAAATAAGATAGTTTAAGCATAGGTTTACAATGAACATTTAATATAGCCTTGAAAAGTCTCATGTAAATTGATTAACTTCCCCACTGATTGACACTGACATTTAAGAGCTACTTTATTTTCATTTCTGGTTGATCTTCAGTGGACAGAATTTTTCTTCCTTTAAAAAAAAAAAAGAATTGACTGAATCTAACTCCATCAAGAGTATTTAAAATGTCAAAGGACAGGGTGCCTGGGTGGCTCTGTCAGTTAAGCGTCTGGCTTTTGGTTTCAGCTCAGGTCATGATTTCAGGGTCCTAGGATCGAGACCTGCGTTGGGCTTTACACTCAGTGGGGAGTCTGCTTGAGGATTCTCTCTCTCTCTCTCTCTCCCTCTGCCCCTCCCTCCTCTAAAATAAATAAATCTTTTAAAAAATGTCAAAGAACATGTTGGGGAAAAGAAATAGATGAGGAAATCCTGTTTGGCCACACATTTGGGCACACATTATGGACTTCCCCAACTGTTGTCATCACAGTCTACCCCTCACTGGTTTTTTTTCTTCTTTTTACTTGACTTATCAGGTACATGGTATAATCCATGTTTATCAAACTGAATGGTAGATAATGCCCTTGGTTCTGAGCCAATTCTACAGCAAAAACTTCAAGGAAAAAAAATCTTCCTGACCCCTTGGCCTCTTAAGGATAGAAAACTCAGGCCTAATTATCTAAAATGTGAGTTACCCTCCCAACCCTTAATACTATAGCTGGTGGTCTGTCTTCCTGATGACGCTGTACTACTGTGTAAGTTGGGATTCTGGGCTGTAAGGAACACAAACACACTCAGGCTACATTAAACTAAGGGAGATGTATGTGAAGGACATCAGACACTCATATAATTGAAGGAAGGCTAGGAAACCAAGTTTGCAAAGAGCAAAAATCTGAAGAAGCTCCAGTGAACATAGTAACACTGTGTCATAGCAGGAATCACTTAGTTAAGGCACTGCTGCCACCGCCACTACTTCTGCCATAATTGTACCTTCTTTTTCCTTGTTTCTTTTATTAAAAATGCAATTCCTAATAGAACATATGATTGGCTTATCTTGTACATGAGTGCTCCCTGAGTGTATCAGAGGGCTAGTAGAAGAAGGGCCAGGATCCCTGGGTATTCATAGTGAGAGGTAGGGAGTAAGAGGTGAAGCTAACAATTACTCTTCTGCTGAGCCTACCCATAATGCGGGAGAGATGTTTTCTCCCAAACTGGGATACTAGTAGGATAAGATATAGATTCTGGACAGTTTCTCTTCGGAGCCCACTCTAATCAGGCTTTTATACTCACCTCTTTACTGAAATGATTTATCATGGTCACCAATAATCAGTAATTTGCCAAACTCAGTGGTTAATTCTCAGTCTTCATCTTATTTGCCTTTTTAGCAGTATTTGTCATAGCTGATCATTCCTTCTTCCATGGAACAATTTATTCACCTGACTTCCAAGGTATAGGTTGATTGTATTTTCTCTTTAGTCACTCATTAGTAATCTTTTTTGTTGGTTCTTCTTTATCTCTGTGACTTGTAATTGCTGGAGTGTTCTAGTCCCCAATCTTTGGAACTCTTCTCCATCTATTCTTACTCCCTTGATGATCTCATCTAGTTTCATGGTTTTAACTACCATCTCTACCCATAAATTTATATCTTTAGCTTAGAGTCTTCCCTGAAGGCCAGAATCAAATTAGCTAACTATCTGGTATTAATTTTCACTTGGATTTCTAAAAAGCATCTTCAATTTAAAATATCCAAATATAACTCTTGATCCTGCTCCAAACTTTTCCCTCTTTCCCATTTCAGTAATTGCAGTTCCCATTAGAAATCTTGTTGTTACTATGTTTAAAAGATATCCAGAATCTGACCACTTCTCACCACCTCTATTGCTATCATTTTCATCCAAAGCACAATCTATTCTCACCTGGATTATTGAAAGATCCTATTAATTGGTTTTTCTGCTTTCACTCTTCTGTATGGCCTATTTGCCTTACAGCAGTCAATGTGATCTTGTTAGAACATAAACCAAGTCATAGTACCCTTAGGGTTAAAATCTTTCAGTAGCTGAGTTATTTGACCCAGGATTCTCATGTAACACTGACTGGGAAGTCTCTAACCAAGTTATGGCATAGAATACTTGCTGCTTAACAAATCTGTTGCTTAGAAAATGGACAGAAGTTCTTAACAAATGGAATAGGCTCCAGAAAGGCTGATCTAATTCTTTGTGATATTGATCAGAGAAGGTAAAGGATATACAAAGATATAAAAAATAGCCTTTCTATTATATGACTTGGGGAAGTGAAATGTGTTATGTGTCAGAGACCAAGAGGTTGAGGAGAAAAGGACGTCAGTAGAAGTGGAAATTATGGAAACTGTATAAACAGGATCACTACCAATTAACTAGAGAATTCTAATTAGAGAATTAGAGTTTAATAGAGAATGCAGAGTGTATGTCTTCATTTACTCTAGGCTTATTTCAATCTTGAAGTAGAACATGTTGTTGTGGAAAGATTCAGAGAGGACATGGATATCCAGATGAATAACTGGAAGTGATCTGGATGAAAATTTGCTAAATTGAGTGCACTGACAAGGGCCGGTTGGGGCCTTTATATTCTGAGTTTATATGTGTACAGGAAAATAATAGGGTTAAAGATAAGTTATGCAGGTCATCAGAGTAGCCACAATTATTGGCTGAATCTGAAAGGAACATGAAATAAATGGAATTTCCAATGAAAATGTTTAATGAACTGCCTAATTTGAGAACTGAGTTTGGATCTTCTAAATCCAAACTCAGTTCTCAAATCATCCAATTATTGGATGGCAAGCACATAGGCAGAAATGTAGATACTGATCCATACATCCAGTATCTTGAGAAAAAGAACATGTGTGAACATGAGTGGGTGAGCAAACAGGACATATAGAAATAGTTATCAGGGAGACAGGAAAATATGGTGGAGGAGTAGGGGACCCTATTCCAACCGGTCCCTGGAATTGAGCTGGATATCTACCAGACCACTCTGAACACCCATGAAATCAGCCTGAAATGTAAGAAGATAGATCTGGATCTGTACAAACAATATCACAGGTGGTTAGTTTCGAGGTATGAAAAAGAGAGGGGTGATTCTGCGGTCAGATATTGGAAGATAAATGGAAGGGGAAGGGAGCTGCCATAAGCACTGGCACCAGGAAGGTGAAATAACACAAGAGCACAAAAGCCTCCTGTGATGGGGACAGGGCACAGACTCGCAGAATGGTAGTGATGGGGAAAGGATGTTAGGGCAGTCCCCTGGACTGAAACCCAGAGCGGTGGGGCTGTGCATGCAAAGTGGGGGCAGCTGGCAGTTTTAGAAGTACAAAGGGCAGAAACATGCTCTGAACTGGAGGCAAGGACTGGGAGCATTGCTGAGGGGTGCACAACCCAGGACGCTGCAGTTTATAGCAGCACAGACAGAAACGGAGATAGTGTGGCCTGGAGAGCTCACTAAAGAACAGACTGTGATCTCTCTGCTCTGAGGCAGAGGGGTGAAAATGGTCTCTTCTGCTCTGACTCTCAGAAGAGACACGGAAAACCACCAGGGAAAGCTGCCAGAGAACAAAAGCCCAAAAAACTGGTTTTCACTGAGCCCATCTGCCGCCACAGGGGCACGGCAACTCTGCCCAAACAGGGTTGCCTGAGTAACAGCACAGCAGGCCCCTCCCCTGAAGATGGGCTGGGAGAACAAGAGGCCAACAACCCTAAGGTCCCTACAAAACAGGTGCATCTTGCTTGGGTTCTGGTCAATAATTTGGACTCTGTACATTCCCTCAACCACCCCTCAACAGAATGACTAGGAAGAGGATCCCCCAAAATAGGAAAAACTCAGAGACTGTGACTTCTGCCACAGATTTACAAATGGGTACAGATATAACCAATATGTCAGAGATGGAATTCAAGTAGCACTTGTGAAGACAATAGCTAGAATAGAGAAATCGATTAATGGCAACATAGAGTCTCTAAGGGCAGAAATGAAAGCTGAACTGGCAGAATTTAAAAATGCTATCAGTGAGATCCAATCTAATCTAGATAATCTAATACCTAGGGTAAGCGAGGTAGAAGAACGAATTAGTGATCTAGAAGACCAATTGATAGAAGAGAAGGCTAAAGAGGAGGCCAGGGAGAAACAACTCAAAATCCATGAAAACAGAATCAGAGGAATAAGTGACACCATGAAACGTTCCAATGCCAGAATTATTGGGATCCCTGAGGCGTGGAGAGAGAAAGAGAGGACTAGAAGATATATTTGAGCAAACCATAGCTGAGAGCTTCCCTAATTGGGGGAAGGAAACAAACATTCGTGTTTTAGAGGCAGAGAGGACCCCTCCCAAGATCAAGGAAAACAGGCCAACGCCCTGGCATGTAATAGTAAAACTCGCAAATCTTAGAACCAAGGAAACCATCTTAAGGGCAATTAGGGGGAAGAGATCTCTTACATACAGAGGGAGGAACATCAGAATAACGTCAGACCTATCCACAGAGACCTGGCAAGCCAGAAAGGCCTGGCAAGATATATTGAGGGTACTAAATGAGAAGAACATGCAGCCAAGAATACATTATCCAGCAAGGCTGTCATTTAGAATGGAAGGAGAGATTCAGAGTTTCCAAGACTGGCAGAAACTGAAAGAATATGTGACCACTAAGCTGGCTCTGTAAGAAATATTAAGGGGGCTTCTATAAAAGGTGAAAGACCCCAAGAGTGATATAGAAAAGAAATTTATAGTGACAATCTATAGAAACAAGGTCTTCACAGGTAACATGATGACAATAAATCCATATCTTTCAATAATCACTCAACATGAACGGCCTAAATGCTCCCATAAAATGGCACAGGGTTGCAGATTGGATAAAAAGACAAAACTCAAACATGTGCTGTCTACAAGAGACTCATTTTGAACCTAAAGATACATCCAGACTGAAAGTGAAGGGATGGAGATCCATCTTCCATGCCAGCAGACCTCAAAAGAAAGCTGGGGTAGCAATTCTTATATCAGACAAATTAGATTTTAAGGTAAAGACTGTAGTTAAAGACACAGAAGGGCACTATATCATTCTTAAAGGGTCTATCCAACAAGAAGATCTAACAATTGTAAATATCTACACCCCCAACATGGGAGCAACCATCTACATAAGCCAGCTGTTAACCAAAATAAAGAGTCATATTGATAACAATACGTTAATTGTAGGAGACCTCAATACTCCACTCTCAGCAATAGACAGATCATCTAAGCAGAAAATCAACAAGGAAACAAGAGCTTTGAATGATACACTGGACCAGATGGACCTCATAGATATATACAAAACATTCCACCCTTAAACAACAGAATACACACTCTTCTCTAGTGCACATAGAACTTTCTCCAGAATAGACCACATACTGGGTCACAAATCAGGTCTCAACCGATACCAAAAGATTGAGATTATTCCGTGCATATTCTCAGACAATAATGCTTTAAAACTGGAACTCAATCACAAGAAAAGATTTGGCAGAAATTCAAACACTTGGAAGCTAAAGACCAATCTGCTCAAGAATGTTTGGGTCAACCAGGAAATCAAAGAAGAACTTAAACAATTCATGGAAACCAATGAGAACAAAAACACATCAGTCCAAAACCTATGGGATACTGCAAAGGCAGTCCTAAGGGGGAAATACATAGCCATCCAAGCCTCACTCAAAAAATAGAAAAATCCTGAATTCACCAACTAACTTTACACCTTAAAGAACTAGAGAAAAAGCAACAAATGATGCCTA
>NC_138385.1:18722573-18755923 GCF_054177405.1 Leptonychotes weddellii
GAGACTATGGAGTCTGAGAAACAGACTGAGGGTTTTAGAGGGGAGGGGGGTGGGGGGGATTGGTTAGCCCAGTGATAGGTATTAAGGAGTGCATGTATTGCATGAAGCCCTGGGTTTTATGAAAACAATGAATCATGGAACACTATATCAAAAACTAATGATGTACTGTATGGTGACTAACATAACATAATAAAATAAAATTAAATTAAAAATAAAAGAAATAGTTATTAGAACAAATGATTTCAACAGATTAGGAAATTAAGTATACACCTGAAAAGGAAAAGAAATTGAATAGATCATTTGTGACACAATCATGAGACTTTAATCAGGATATTACCTAGCTGATGTGTTCACATTAGAAGAGAAAGCTAGAAATTGCTTTTTCTTCTTTTTGATTTATAATGCAACCTGAATTGATTTCTGAATAAACTCCCCAATGAAGCAAGCCTGATAAGATTAATATTGAGGTCATTTACTGACAACAGAAAAAATATTGCTAATTGTTTCCTCATATGGTATCAGTGGGAGAGAAAAACCTTGTGGATGATTAGCTTTCAATAAAGGGAAGGCCACTGGATTTAAAATGACAGTTTCATTTTTTGTCTTACCAATGAAACAAAGACCAAGTAGAAGGAGAGGACTGCAGATGTCTGTAGTGCATAAAGAGGGAAACAGAATAATTTAATACTGATAATGGTACTGACTAGTACAACTCAATCCAATACATATTTATTGGGCATCTACTATATGATAGGCATCACGTTAGAGCTACCAGGCGATAAAAAATGACACAGTTCCTTCCTCAGGCTGGTTGTAGTTATACTAATGGTAGGGATAATAGCAAAAAGAGTCAGATCTGTAGAGTTTATGTATGACCAGAAGAGTACAAGTTATCACTGCTGTGTGAGCTAAAAGCAGTGTATAACTGGCAGAGAAGAGGGGTTTCTCCCCACTGATTTTAGCTTGGAGCCTGTGGGGGCTGACAGGGATAATGATAAGGAGGAAGCATTTCACAGTGTTATGCACGTTGACTGGGCAGCAGTGATGGCACAGAGGTCCTGTGGGAATGTGCAGGAAGGTTGCTGTTTGTCAGTTGCCCAGGGGAATCACTACTCTTCCTGACCCTGAATTTGAGACAGAGAGAGAAATCTGGAAGGGCTAGGGTTTCAGTAGATATTGGGATTGTTGTGTTTGTAATTGGGCCTCCCTCTTGCTTGCCATCATGCTCAAGGACTGCCTGACTGATTGCTAGCTTATTTCCCAAGGGACCTTTGTGAAGCCTGTTGGCTTTTACCTCTTATTATGTATTTTTTTTTTTTATTTTGTAGTGCTATTGTGTCCTCAGGCTGATGGTTCTATAAACACTTGGCATATAAGGTTTACCCTGTATAACAGAAATGCAAAAAGTATAAACACTTCAGACGCAGTAGCCTTTGCAAATTGCTGCATGGTTATTTAAAATAATTCCTATCTATGTATTAAGGCAGGATTCCTAGTAGTTGGTGAATGGACCAGCTAGTCATTGTGCTTACTCACGGGTGTTTTCATTATGTGTTGTGCTAATGCCATTCTCTGTAGGACTGGCCAGGTTAGCTTTTTGCTATGGGGTAGGTAGAAGATGATAAATCTAGGGAATAAGGTGAAGAAAACCTGAAGGAAGAAAGAATAGGATAGGACAAACTGGCCCAGAAAGAATAAAGAAAATAAAAGAATATCAAAATTAAGAGCAAGTAACAAGGGAGCGGAGATAGTAGGGTGGTAGAGGTGGCAATGTGTATGGAGACATAATCATTTTAAATGGATAGCAGAGTCTTGGATTAAGAAAATAAATACAGGGAGCAAAGAGGAGAGAGGAGAAAGCTTGGGAGCTACTACGGGAATAAAGGAGATAGAGGATGCTTGATTACCTTGGAGTCCACAGACTAGGGCCCTAAGGCTGACGTGAAATTGCTAGGTTTCCTTTGGGACCAAGGACAGGATTGTAGGGCTTGCATACAAACTCTTAAACAGCTCCAGAGATATTCTGATTCAATTTACCCATAATATGATTCTTAGATTACAGCTTTTATTCATTTAGGATATTAGGCAAGTTCTCAAAAACCCTAATATAATGGACAATTTTCTTTGATTGTGACAAGAAATACGTGTCTGGTCCTCCAGGCAGCTGTCACCCTGTGCTGCATGGCAGTTCACAGGAGTTAAGAGAGAATATTGTAAATTGCACTTTTGAACCCGGCCTCACAGCAGCGATCCAGGCGGGCAGGTCAGGCTGAAGTGAACATAAGTTCAGCACAGGCAAATAATGATAAAAAATGTCATGTGCAAGTCTTTTCTGTCAATAACAAAGCTCATCTTTTTGTGCCAGCGAGACATTGCAAGCAGCCCACATTTCAAATTCAGTTAATCTCAGAATAATTCAAAAATCAAAGAGCTTATTCAACCATCAAGATATACCAGATTGACTCACTGTGTATTCATAGAAGAGACTCTGTTTGGGGGGACGGGAAGGGAAGAATCCAATATCAGAATCAGTCAAAGCAGCACTAGTTTTTGTTCAATTTAAATTGTTTTCAGACCACACAACTGTACTCTGAATACTAAGAAATATTGCCAAAGAATAGTTGATGATGGCATCATTTACATTCTCAACTAGGAGTAAAATACAGCACCTTGATCTCTGCAATTAAGTGGCCCTTGCTTCTCCCTCACACTTGGGTGCTTCCATCTCCCTGGTTTCCTCTTTTAGTTCTGAATTTCACACTCTGTTCCTGCTACAGCTGCTGTGGCACAAAACGCTAGTAGGGAGGTGGGCAGAGGCATCAGGTTTGCAATTTGTTACAATATTAATATCTTTAGGGTATTTGTGTGTGTGTGTGTGTGTGTGTAGTTAGCACTTTGGTTTGTTCCAATATTCCCCCTACCCCATTCTCTCAATTCTCTCTCACTCAACAGAGGGGAAAGGGCTACTCTTACCTTGACTCTTTGAACCTCATTTCCCTCATCTGTAAAATATAGGCAAGAATAAAATATAGGCAAGATTCATACCCTGCATAACATAATAAAAAATTATATATGTGATTAAAAAAAAGATTCATACCCTGCCAGGTTCTCACTAAATATTAGCATTTACCCCTAAATTTGCCCCTTCCTAGTTTTATGGAAGAGGAAATTGGAACTAAGAGAGGTAAAGGCATTTGCTTAAGGCCATGGCCCTATGGATGGCAGAGCTGCCAGCTCTACAAATGTACCCAATGTACTTTGCCTATGTACTATTAAAAGCTTAGTGAATGGGGTAGGGGAGAAGAACTGGCTTCCTTAGAAATTATTTTGCACAGGGGCACCTGGGTGGCTCAGTCAGTTAAGCATCTGACTCTTGATTTTGTCTCAAGTCATGATCTCAGGCCTGAGATTGAGCCCTGTGTCAAGCTCCACTCTCAGCTGGGAGGCTGCTTGAGATTCTTTCTCTTTCCCTTTCTCTCTCCCCCTGCCTCCCACTTGTGCAGGCTCTCTCTCTCTCTAAAATAAATATATAAATCTTTGAAAAGAAATTATTTTGTACAGGGTGTGTCCATTACCATAGAGTAATTGTTCAATTTTGACACAAGACACAGAAGGCAAACTTGCCCAAAGAGTTAGAGGAGGATAGTTAATGTCTCCCTACCCTGAAAGAGGTGCTGAGGTTAAAGACTGTCCTCCACTCATTTCTTTCCTTTCCTTCTTTTAAAGATTTTATTTATTTGAGAGAGAGAGAGAGCACAAGCAGAGGGAGGGGCAGAGAGAGAGAAAGAGGGAGAGGGAGAAGCAGACTCCCTGCTGAGCTCAGAGCCCTATGTGGAGCTTGATCCCATGACCCTGAGATCATACCTGAGCCAAAGTCAGATGCTTAATCAGCTGAGCCACCCAGGTGCCCCCATTTCTTTATTTAATACAGGTACACAGTGTACTATCCACAGTTCCAAAATCTGAGGTCTGAAAACTGAGCTGTGTGTGTGTATGTCTGTGTGTGTGTGTGTGTGTAAATTGACACCCAAACACATTTTTTTTAAAGATTTTATTTATTTATTTGACAGAGAGAGATAGCGAGAGCAGGAACACAAGCAGGGGGAGTGGGAGAGGGAGAAGCAGGCTTCCTGCCAAGCAGGGAGCCCGATGTGGGACTCGATCCCAGGACTCTGGGATCATGACCTGAGCCGAAGGCAGACGCTTAACGACTGAGCCACCCAGGCGCCCGACACCCAAACACATTTGATAGCAAAATCTTTCCTGGTCTGATTTATGAGGCCTTTTATATTCTTTATTAATCCAACTTAGAGTGAATATTTCTTTGTTTCACTACAGGTGTATTAATGTGTTTGATTATGGGATGCTGTTTCCAATCTTGCTGGGGTGGAATTTATAGTATGTGCCCCATATTCTCTTTCTCAAATCTGAAAAGTACTTCAAATTATGAAGTACTAATTGACCCAAAGGTTTTAGATGAGTGATTCTGGACCTATAAATACATATTTAGTACCTTTCCTATGCCAGGCATTGTGTGAGGAGCTGGGAATGTGACATGGATGAGAATGATGATGCAACAAACACTTTTACAGTACTTGCTCCATGCTAGGTACTATGAAGTGCTTACGTGAAGCCTTTTATTTACCGGTAATGCTTACAACAAACTTTTATAGTGGATACTATGTAAGCCATGCTTCCTGCCCTCAAGAAGCTCACAGCCCTAGGAGGGAGACAGTAGCTCTGTGACAGATGCTAAAAGAACTCTATAAGGAAAATGTATGTACTTTAGCTGCTACTGCTGCCTTAACCCAGACACCCAGTGCTTTCTATTGCCACATACTGGTATATAATGGAGCAGGAAAGGCCCAGGACCAATGGGAGAGGAGGTGGCAGTGATGGAAAAGAAAAGCATAAGGAAGAGGTGGCAGGTTGGCCCAGTGAATCATGATGTATCAAAGGATAACAATTAGGGACATAATGTCAGTCAGGTAGGGAATTGAAATGTAAGAATATGTTGCTTGCTTGAGGTTCTGGTCATGAGCATTTAATGTCCTAGTACAGGTTACTGTGACACGTAAGAGTTTATTGAACAATCTGGCATGTTAGCTTTGGAGGAATTAGTGAAGGGGCATTTGAAGATGTCACCTCATATTTCTCAGTATCTCATATTTCTCAGCAACTCCTTCCAAAGGCATGATTTGAGATGAAACCTCAAGGCTCAAGATTTCCTAAGGGGCAGGAGCCTTTAAACCTAAGGCCTAAGGATGGCTGCCCAACCCCTCCTAAGTGAGTATGCCTTGCCCATAAGTATATCAGATAATGCCTTCCCAAATTGCAGGGCTACGGTCAAGTTCTGAAATGTGAGAGAGAATCCAACCTGATGTAGCTTCTGCCTGATTCCAGTGGAACTTTCTTTTTAATTGCTCATACTTAATGTAAGTCCTGATCAATGCTGTTCAGGTGACCATCAGTTACAGATCTTGCCTGGCAGCAGTCCATGCTCCTTCCCCTCCCTTGCAGATAACTGATGGGCTGAAACAATTAAGAGTGATATGCTACATCGCAACCATCATTCCCATAACTAAGAAGACACGAGCATACAAAGCATCCTCAGTTCTTAACTGATAATTCTCATGAGCTGGCCAGACAGGGGCCATTTATATATTTGGCGCTTTCATTTTTCTTTCCTCCCTGGGGTTAGGTACTGAAGCTGGTAGGGCCATTAGCGCCTTGTCCCTGCTGGTGAGTTCTGGCTTGCTGCCTGCTTGTTTGTCAGAACAGAAGCCTAGAGCACACAGTGGGTAGTAGGACAGGACAGGCAGGGGGAGGGGATCTGGGAACTAGCAGTGGCCAGTTGGTGAGGCAGAGGTTTGGGGGCTGACTTAACTGTTGGATGTAGGAATGAGCTGAACTAGGCTGGTAGGAGGATAGTGGTAACAATTATAATAACATCAACAGCAGTTATCATTATTGTTAGTGTTCTAATGAATATAATGGCAACTAACATTGCTTAAATACCTACTCAACCTCAAGTCTATTTCTGTCCAAAGCACATGCTCTTTAGACTATCCATTCAGAAAAGGGTCATGCAATAGAAGTAATGTGCTTGGAATTCTCTGGAAGCAGAATTGGTTTGTGGGGCAGAGCAACCTGGTAGCTGCCCAAGGCATCAGGCTATATGGAGTATTGCTGTAGCACTGGACAGTTTGGAAGTGTGGAACCAATTAACTCAGGTTTCCACACGTGAACCCATGTTATTGGCTCTACTCCATCCAAAGCAGGCATAGGCTTTGAAAGAAAATAAAAACAACCACTTACCAGGTTTAACATATATCTGTTGAGTGTTTTTGCAATACATATACAAGTTGCATGAAGTACCAGAGGCCTTGCCACCAATCCTCAGAACTGCCAGTTGCTTAAAGTGACAGTAACAGTTAGTTGAAAATCTGAAAGAGAATAATATGTGGTCTAGTGTTGTATGCAAGGAATGAGTGAATTACTTCCCTGTCAAAATTTTAAATACTTTTAATATGACTCACAATAAATTTTCTGGTCCCCAAAATTACATTTAATAAGCTCCTTAATTTGAACATAAAGAGGTATTGATTTTATTAATAGAGTATCTGTTACATTTGTTTTTATATTTCTCTATACAGTTTTCTTTTTTCTTCTTCCCTTTTGCTCTCTGTTGTCCTCCTTCCAGCCTTTAGGTGCCTCCCCACCACCCTCTTCTTCCACTGCCGTCTCAGCAGTGTGCCTCAGCATTGTAGCCCAATTAGTAGTTGCTGAGCCTACTTAATTCTTTGTGTGTATTACTTTGGGCATCTCCATTCTGGGAACTGGTGCTATTCCCTGCATGGCAGTGGACAACCAATGCTGTCTGAATCTTACAAAAGACGATGGACCATCATGGAAAGAACATGTTTTCTCAGAAAAGGGGCCACCAGGTGCTCCAGTAGCATTCTGCTCCTCACAAAGCAAGGTTTTGATGGTCTGAAAGGAAAATGTGTGGCTTGTATGTTGCATCTTGAGGTTTTTCCTTCCTTCCTCCACTCTCACCCCAATCCCCCCCAGAGATCTTGACTTGTCAGTAGATGATGCTCTTAAAATCCTTTTAGCCCCCCATGTGGGCAGTACAGCTGGCAAAATGTCAGGGAGTCTATGTTAGCAATGTTAGCATCCTGATGTCACACAGTGGCACCCAGTAAAGCCAAGGGACAGGTAGAAAAAGCAATTCTGGTGGCATGGAAAGTGAGAAAGATTAGAAAGAGCCCATACATTGCAAAGCTGATTGAGAATAGAATTATAAATGTTTAGAGCTGAAAGGACTTTTAGAAATCATTAATCTAACCCCCTGTTTGTATACAAACAGGAGACTGAAGCCCAGAGAGTGAAGGGGTTTACTAGACATATACAATGAGTGTCTATGCCAGAGTAGTCCCTAAACCCTGGTGTTCCAACTCCCAGAGGTGGGTTATTTCCCTACCTTCTGAATATAGGCATTATATAGGTCTGAAGGGAACTGAATGTAACTCTCACCTGAAACAGCACTATTTAAAGCCCAGTCCCCTGAACTTTCTTTCTACTTGTATACTTTCTGTTCTCCTTAGATCAAATGTGATCTAAGTAACTCAGTGATTTAGCTAGGAAATTACTTTGCTGTCGAGGATTATTCTAGAATCCAAGTATATAGGATTCAGACAAATATAACTTTCTCTGCTTTTAAACTCTCGTAGTTAAAAAAAAAAAGTGTACAGGGTTTAAACACAAATTGTTTGCTGGTATTTGCAATATTAATGGAATTGAAAAAAGCAATATTAATAAAGACAGTGGCACTGTGGACAAGGACCTGGCTCCACACTTAATTGATTTGTCTCTGAGACCCTGCGGATAATAGGGAAAATGGCGTTTATCTGACATGGTCTTGTTCCATTGTTAGGGCTGTTTCCCCCATATGCTTTAGTTTGTTACATAAAGAGGACTGGGTGCTTTTGACTATTATGTGGTAGACTGAGTGTTTTGGCATTTTAGGTTCATTGAATAACAATAAAAAAAATAGAGCTGGTAGGGAATTTCAGATTGATCTCTCTAAGGGCTTCATTTTATTTTATTTATTTTATTTTTTAAAGCTTTTTTATTTATTTATTTGAGAGAGAGAGAGAGAGAGAAACAGCATGAGAGGGGATAGGGTCAGAGGGAGAAGCAGGCTCCCCGCTGAGCTGGGAGCCCGATGCGGGACCCGATCCCAGGACTCCGGGATCATGACCTGAGCCGAAGGCAGTCGCTTAACCAACTGAGCCACCCAGGCGCCCCTCTAAGGGCTTCATTTTAGATGCCAGGACCAAGACATGACTGGCTTAAGGTTAAACAATAAGTTAGTGCTGAGCCAGGATTAGAACTCAGATCTTATAACTCCTAGAACAGTTTGCTTATTGGTGTAAGGAAGTATTTTCATGACTTTTTTGATAATGGGTTTTCATGTCATAATTATTCTCAAAATATTCACAGGTTCTGTGATTATATTGTCTGACACATTTCTGGAATACTGTTTAGCTCCAGATATGGGCTTCAATCTTGAGTCTATTACTGACATGTTGTGTGACTTTAAGCAAGTCACTTAAACTCTCTGTATCTCATTTCCCTCACTGGTAAACTAACACCTGTCTCACTTAACTTACCAGATTCTTGTAAGTCTCAAACAAGGTGGTGGATGGGAAAGTGCTTTGCAAAGTATAAAATATTATGCAGTTGAGATTACAGTAGTATTAATGCCTTTAAAATACCTCAGAGAAGTTTTGTTTTCAGCAATGGAAGGCTACTGCCTTTTAGGGCCACATTATGGCTTTTAGGCACTTCTGCCTTCACGAACTCTTTCCTCCATTAAAAAATATTTAAAAATTCTATTTTATAACTGAATTGGTATAAAGATTAACATATTAATATTACATGTGAAAACATCTTCTCCAATCTAAAAGTTTATTTTTTTGTTTTGATTTCAAAAGAAATTAAAACATTTTTATGGGCCGCTAAAAATATTGTGGGTCTTAGGCACAATCTCTACTGTGCCTAATGAATAAGTCAGTCCTACTGGTTTGGACCAACCTTCCAACTGAGAATAGCAAAAACAGTTGTTCAAAGTATAAATAATATTTATTTTAAAATTAAACAAGGGAAGAATTAGTTGACCAACACCAAAAGAAGAGAGAAACTCAGAGATGTGCCACATTTGGTGCCTCATTTCTCATTAGCATATTTCATGATTCCAAAAGTGCAGCTGAGAGACTAAGAAACTGAGCCGAGCTTATAACTCCCAGGGTCTGAGGGACAGAATTGAAGGTCAGGACTCCTCAAAGAGAAGGGTGTCTGGTAAAGCCCTCAGTTTTGGGTTGGGACGCTGAAGGGCAACATTGTAGGTGTAAGGGAAAACTGGAGATAGTTAGCTCCTAAAAAGACTGAAGCCCACATCTAGTTATTTTAATATCTGATTGGATTAAAATGATCTGGGGTTGTTAGTGCCCTTGGACTATTAATGCCTGCCAAAAACAAATGTAAATTGTCTCTGAAGGAAGACAGTATCATCTAAAGCCTCAAATTAGTTTTATAATTTTTTTACACATGATGTCTTGGACATTCAGTCAAAAATAATAAGGTATAGAAAGAGATAAGACCTCATGACCAAAACTGAACATAAACCACAGATAATAGAAACAGACTCGCAGGCGCCCCAGATAATGGATTTATCAGATACAGACTTTAAAATAAGTATGATTTATATGTTTAAAAAATTAAAATATCTACAGATGGGATGTTTTGTTCTAGACTAGGAGATGATTTACAGAAATCTATGTGGATATGTAGGGAGACCTTTGTCAAACATTTGCCACATCCATCCCCTGTATGTGGATCTTACACTGCAGAAGCCTGTATGAGATGTTGCCATCCATGTGAAGTTTGGTTTTCCACAGATGCTTATGGCTTTCTTGAACATTTAGGGTCCCACGTTCCTTTTCAGGTGTGCACCATAGTGCTCATTTTAATATGCCCCCCCCTGAAAATTTAGATTTTAAGATCATTTGTAAAACACTGGACTTTGATTATCTTTGCATGCACAAATAGACAGTAAAACAAGATTGTAGGAGGAATGCCAAGTCTACCTAAGAAACTGAACTCTTTTTAAAAAACAGCTCTTGGATAGCCTTTTTTTTTACACCCACCTTCCTAGAAATAATATACTAATTACAAATGAATCATATATCTTAATCTTTTACTAAAAGTCTTTTACTAAAAGTCTTTTACTAAAGCAGTTTATTAGCAGTTAGTTTACATTTCATACTTGATAGAGTTCTTTTTCTTTAATCTTTCTCGAAAAGGTAGACTTTGCACAGATTCAGATTAAACCTACTCCTAAATAATCTAATTTGGCAAAGCTTTATTCCTATAAAAGGCAACTCTAAATATCCCTTTTCTTGGATTCCCCCACTGGCCCTTTAACAAAACAGAGAGGATAAAAATGATGCTTTAATAGGGTCTGGAAAAAATGGAAAATATTTTGAGACATGGTTCCAATTATTCTTCTAAGGAAGACTATTCATGGCTGAAGGAATGTAATTTGCTTTTTCAGCTAGGTATGACCCAGAATGTTAGAAAGGAATTAGGCAGAAAAGAATTTAGAATTATCACTTCAGAGACAGTTTCAACTGACTAAAATGAAACTATTTCCCATTAGAAAAGACCAAATGATTCTCAGTGGACACCAGCAACACAAGTTTGCTGTTCCCTTTCCTTTCTTCCTTTTACCTCCTCCATCTTCCACCTTTTCCCTATTTCTGGATGTTGAGTTCTCCCTCATCAAGCTGTCCTTAGTTTGAATAATCCTGCTGCTTTCTGAATTATGTGCCCTTTTGCTGTGTTGTGGCCTCTGATAGGAAAAAATTAGCCCTAAGATACATTTCTATGACTATTTTATTTCTCTCCCAGGGGGCTCACTCATTTTCCCATAGAACACAGCATGGGTACCACTATTCCAATTGAGGAGACTACACCATTGATTCAGGAGGATTTGTATTTTCTGAGCTATTGCTATCTTTCATAAATCGTATATAACTACGTTGCTGAAAGTACACTCAGACCTATTGTTAATTGGATATGATAGAATTTAGCTCACTACCCTGTCTTCTGACAAAAATGACCAAGAAATGAATAGCTTTTTACTGAGTACCATTTACATAAGGAGTTCACATTAAGAACTAAAGGGAGATATAGAAGAAAGCACAGCAAGGGGTTCTGTCTTTACAGGAGTTTATGACCAAATAGAGGAGAATGGATACATGTGAGGAAATGGCATGAGGCCTTTGCTCTGTTTGGACCTCATCCCTTTAGCCCCCACTGTGCTTAACATAGTGCCTTTTATATTTTTGCCACTTAATAAAGGGGAATTAAATACATTAAATAAATGAATTAGTGTGGGTACTAATTCAGCATAAAGCCATACATACCTCTGAGACAGAGCTCATCCAAGGAGAGCTAATGCAGTACTCATAAGGAGGCAGTGAAATTTGATGGCTCACTGACCATCAACTCAGCAGTAGGTTTAACCCTTTGATGAGGTCATTTACTCTTTGAGAATATGATAAAATCTCTGAACACTTGCTCTAGAAAAATACATGAGTGCACATGTATACTAACTTTTGAATGCAAGTTAGTCTTCCTGTAGATTCCCTAAATGTCCATAGTTCCCTGCCTAGGAACCCTTACTATACTGGGTGCCTATTATGAGTCAGGCACTGTGTGCAGCATATACTGGGTTCTGTGAGAGCCCAGAAGAGAAGTATTTATCCTGACCTGGTGATTCAGAGCAGGCTTCCTGGAGAGGTGAAGACTGATGCCGACACCTTAAGGATGGGCAGGATAGAAATACAAATAATAAGTCACAAGACACCTTTCAGAGAGGCCTTTCCTGTCTACCCTGTTGAAAATAATACCCTATTTTCTATTTCATTACTTTCTTCATTTTTCTAGCACTTGTCACAATCTGTCATTGTATTTTTTGTTTTATTTACACATTTATTATCAATCCCCCCACTAGAATGTAAGTGCCACAAAGGTAAGTGAATTCTGTCTGTTGTGTACACCGCTGTCTCCTCAGAATCTGAAACAGTGCTGGCAGACATTCTCAATTATTTGCTGCATGAATGAGGGCTTCCTAAGCAGATGGAACAACTTGAACTAAGGCACAGAGGCACAAGAGAGTATGTGAAGATTATGAACAATTCAGCATACCTAGAGGATAAAATGTAAGAATGAGAACGAAGAGGAAAGGAATGTAAAGGTTATGGAAAACCTTGTAAAGGCACTTGCACTCTCTGTAGTTCCACTCTGGAGAGAAAATCCATATAGTCATTCATGGGGACAGGATCCTAACTTCTAGGAGAAAGAACTCAGAGTGGAGTGGAGCAGGGAACAAAGCAGGATAAAGGAAGTTCAATACAGTCTTACTAGGATGTTCTGCCATAGGAATCTTACAACTTCTCCTTGCCTGTGACTCTGGTTGAGGTCTCTAACTATGGGCTGGTATTTTGGACTTAAGCTGTTAATAAAAATAATTATGATGCTAAAAGTAATAGTTGTGCCAGGTACTGTGCCAAGGTTTGTTCATAGATTTTGTCATTTCATCCCCTCAACTACCTTATGATATAGGTGCTATTGTATCATAATCCCATGATTTAGACATGGACATTGGGTCTCAGGTGAAGTAACTTCTTTAGTGTCACACTTCAGCAAATGGAAGGGTAAGAATTTGAAACTAGGCAGTGTGAATCCTGAGCCCAATTCTAACTAGTAACCTCCACTGTTTCCCTAGTACTAGACTTCGTTTCGGCCCTCAGGCTCTGCCTCTGGTCTTGGACGAACTTAGCACTACATCACTGGGCTTCTTGTCTTTAATTTCCATCCTCCAAGTCTTAACACTGTATGTATGGGCCTTTATGGCCAACTCCTGATCTGGTCTGTGATAATACAATATCACACCAAGAATAAGCAGATCCTTAATAACATTTAACACTGAATTCTCTAGAGGTAGTTTGAGTGGATTAGAAATTATCTGGGCCAAATCTTGCTTTCAAATCAGTATTGATGTTGTCACCTTAAGTGATTTGTTGATAGAAACAGTATCTTTGATTAGCTTTGTCTAGAGAAGGCCTTTTCTGTTAAAGCAGATACCAACCTGTGTCAGGGAAAATAGGAACTAGAAAGTCCATAGATATGTTTTATGATTCAGCCTGTATTGCAGTGAATGTATAAGGAGGTAATTATGATAACAACCATAGCCATTTCTGGGTTGCTTACTATTTACCATATACTTTTTATAGCATTTTTCATGTATTAACTTATTTAATCCATATAAGCTTATGAGGTAAGTACCATCATTATCTTCATCCAATAGATGAGGAAACTGAAGTACAAAGAAGTAATTATTTCAGTTGCCGAAAATAAAAAAGAAACTAGTAACTTATCACTTCATGTTCAACTATAATATGAATACAGACAAGTCTGGCTCCAAAGCCTATTATCTTAACTGGACAGGCTGTTCTTTGCAGGGTGGTTTCATCATGTTGTGCAATGAATTGCTACATGATGTGCATGGCATATTGTTAGGAACTGAACTGGGATGTCTTCACATAATGCAAGAGATGATGGAAGCTTCAACTAGAGCACTGGAAATAGGTTTTGAATTCAGGGCCAGATACAAATGACATTTTAGAGAGAGAATTAGTAGAATTTAGTGACTTTTTGGATTGTATGTGCTCAGAAGCATATTTGTGGAGTGTGGCCAAGTAAGGGAAGAATCAAAAATGACTTGGAAATTGTTAGAATCTATGACTAAGAAAATTATGGTCAAATTAATTGAGATGACTAGTAGCTATTTAAAAGTCATGTCTGAAGACCAGAAGAGGGATCAAGACTAGCAGCATAAGAAGGAATGATCTCAATTAGGTGAGGAGGATAGAGTGAGAAGTAAAGAAGCCAAGGAAAGAACTTTGAGAAACCACTACATTTAGGAAGTGAGTAAAGTAAGAGGCGTCAGTGAAGGAGATTGAAAAGAAGGGCATAGGGATTTAAGGGGAGAACTAAAAGAAGGCAGAACTTTATAAACCTTGGGAGGAGTAGATGATGAACTCATGACTGATGCTCTACAGTGGTCATTAGGGTGAATATTGAGAAGAGGCCTTGGGATTCTCAATTATGAAAATGCTGTTTACCTTTAGGAGCACATTGGTTATGATGAGGGTGGAAGCTGACTGTGGAGGTAAAGATGTGAGCATATAATGAAAAAGAGGCAGCAATCTTAGACTACTCTTTCAAGAAGTTGGCAGGAAGGGAATGAAAGGAAAGTAAATGGTAGCTTTCAGGGGATGTAGGTTTGTTTCTTTTAAGGTAGGAGGACTTGGGTGAGGACATGTCTGGGTCAGAGGGTATAAGTCCTGGAAGAATGAAGAAGGTAATAATAGTGGGAAGAGCAAGCTTATGAGATGATGAGAAATCTAGAAGCACAAACCAAGGTTTAGCTTTATAGCAGTGGAGGACTACATTTATCTTGAAGAGAGGAGAATTAAACAAATTAAAAAGTTAGGGATTTCACATACAATGTTTATATTTTTCTTAGTGAAGTAGAAGGCAAAATTCAGCTAAGAGTGAGGGGACCCAGAATGCCTTTGACATTTTGAGAATAGGATGAATGAGAAAATTTGATAAGACAAAATGGAAATGGCTGAATGTGAAATTGAAGTATTTTAGTAAATGGTGTCCCTCAGAATATTGTTCCAAGAGACAATGAAAAAAATGTTTCTAAGGCAGATACGCTGGGAAATTAATCATAGTAGATCTTTCACATTATATATTAGAAGACTGAGGACTCTTAGAAATTTTATAAAAGATTTTCTAACTTATGTTAAGAATAGGAGATGATATGGGTGTGATAAACTATGAAATGCTGTTGAGAGATTCAGTAGGATGAAGCTAGAGAAGAGGCTGATGCTTTTGGCAATTAGAAGATAATTAGTTATCTTTGAACAATTTGAGTATAGTGGTAAGAGTTAACAAGGGAGTATGTTGTGAAGAAATGTACAAAACAAAATATACTCATCAATTTTTGTCAAAGACAGGAATGAGAAATGGGGAATTACTTGAGAAGAATGCAATGTCCAAATGAAGTTTTAAAAATATTGTTATTTTGTTTGTAAGTGTGAGAAAGAGGTGAAACCAGGAGCCTGAGAAATGTGGGACTTGGGCTGAGAGGGTTGGGATAGGCAGTAACAAAGAAATAAGAAAGTGACCAGAAGCACTGAGGGCCCCCCTGAGGAGAGTTAACATGGACTTGTCTTATGGTGTTTCTTTGATTTGTGCTACCTGGGAGCATGAGGGTTAGGGGCTCAGGCTGGCAAAGGAGGAGAATGAAAGCAGGAAAACCCTTACAGACTGGAAGAATGGGGGAGAAGTTGAGAGTGGGAGTCATGATCAGGTTAAGGACTGACTTAGTGGGAGTGAGGGAGCAAAATAGGTTGTGCCTAGAAGGGAGAAGGTGGGTTCTTAGTCTGAGTTCCAGGTGAGACTGTTAAAAATTTTGGTCAAAAGAGAGTGAGGTTTGAAAAAAGTGGAAGTGAATGTCTTCAGAGTAGAATGAATTAAGGAGTTTCTAGGCCAGGGTGTGATTACACATATAGAAATCGAAAATGTCACCCTGGACAGAAGTCTGTATGGAAGGAAATATTAGAAACACAGGGTGGGGGAGGGACCTGGGGTGAGGGATGCTAATGTGGAAGATGAGAAGTTGAAGGTGTACTTGGGCTACAGCAAGAACTTCAGAAATTGGCAGATGATGGAAGGTGATAGAACGATAGAAGGCAAGCAGCTGAGATAAATGAGGAGAAGGCAGCACTGTGGTCTTGGCTCTGAGAGGACAAGGAAGAGGGACATCCTCTTGGAATGGTCACAAGAGAAGCAGAGATCTCAGGGGGAAGCTAGCAGGCAGTAGGTAAATCACAGGGCATAGGGAGTACTCTGGGGGGAAAGGCAGAATATATAATAAATGCTACTGACAGTAGAGAAAGGCTCCAGAGGGTACAGTGAAATAGACCAGAGGAACTACAGAAAGCAAAGGAATGTGACAAAAGGGGATGTACCAGGTTGGAGACAGCTGGAAATAAAGTAAGCAAAACTAGGTTCAACAGTTTTATTCTGTGAGCAAGACTGATGGTAATGGGAATGAAGGGCACAAAACACCAAGACTTCAAACTGGGACCCAGTTGAGGGGTAGGCAGTTTCTGCCCTAGGAGGAAGGAAACTGGTGTAATTGATAAGAGCTAGCTAAACATCCCTTGAGATCTTGGTGAGACTGAGGGCTGTGCTGGAGTTTAGAGTTGCATCGATATGCTTATCTAGGCTCCTGACTAATGATGACAGTACTGCTTTTTTTGAGTTGTGACATCCCACATCAAAGACTTTTATTCAAGGAGAAGAGCAAAGTGTCCTCCCAATACAATTTCTGGGGATGGCTGGATTCCCTATCCCTGTGGATTGGCAGTGCCTCCCAGTGCCTTTGTATGAACATAAATAAAAGAGTATTTTCAGAACTGGGGGGTATAGGAGGGAGGAGAAGGATCTGAGCTCATTTTGTTAGGTTTCCCTCTAAGTCAGCCTTGAAAAATAGTGACAGAGGAGGAATTGTTCACAATACTTGGTATTTCCCTGTCTTTCCTCTAGGTGGTCTCATTGCTGCCCACCCACAGTGTTTAGGGCCCTCGCACCACTTCCTGTTTAACCAGGGCTGCTTATAATAACCATCCCTGCTCCAAACTCTGGCCAGGCTCTGCTCTAAACTTTTTCCTTCCTTTATTCCAACACTGATTCTTTGCCTCCAAGGCCTTACTCTCTTCTCCCCAGGGTGTTCCCCTGATAGCTATTAAGTGAATGGGTGCTAAGGTAGTCAAATCTAATAAGAAGTTAATGTCTTCATGCTCCCAGGGGTTTTTCCATTTCACTTACCCCAAAGGAAAAAAACTGACTGTAATGATGAGAATTGGAAGCTCTAGAGTAAAGAAAGGAAAGTAAGGAAAGGCTTCCTGGACCTCAAATTAAACCAGTAAGACATAAGACTGCTGCTGATTTCACTGAGGTGCAGACCTGATTTTGTTTTCCAGAGTACTTGGAATTAGCCCTGGTTCCCTGTGGCCTAGAAGTAATGACACCCAAAATTTCTTGGTACAACAACTTGAAAGTTCTTGAGTTTTTACTCCGTGGCCCATCTATTTAGGCCTCTGTGAATTGTGTGGTTATTTTTTTCTCTTCCTCAGAAACTTTATACTCCAGCCTGCTTGAGGCATAAATAAGCTAAATCTTGCAAAGAACCTTAGAAAGGTACTTCTCCCTAAAATCAATGAAAAGAAGCTTTGAAAATAGACCCATTAAGTGGTTTTAACTCTGCATGAAAAACTGTATAATCAGATAAATCTAATTCTTACACAGGCTGAAACCTGAGTTTTTCCATCCATTTTCTTTCCTCCAGCCAAAGAACTTCAGGTGCTCACTAAGGAATGTAAATGTCAAGGTTAGGCTTTTTTTATATGCATCTTCTATGGTGTAGGGACTGTGTCAGTGGCCCTGTTGGTTTCAAACAGTGTCTGCCCTTGCCAACAATCACAGACCTGAGTGCTCACCATCTGCAGTGCCTAAAGTGGCACAAAGCCTTATCCAGAGCCAGCTAAGCAAAATGGAGATACTTTACTCTCTATTCAGAATATCCACTTAATATCTGTTATTCAGTGAGTGCTATCTATGTGTTTCCATGTAAGAGTTGTCTGTTCAGAATGGTAAAATCTTAGGAGAATTTTTTCCACCTGTGGATTTCCCAGACTAACTTTTTCCTCATCCAACTAGCAATCAATTTGACCATTGCTTCACTTTCCACTTTTAGGCACCTTATACATAGAGACATTTACAAGCACAATGGCTTTTCTTCTTCAGGACACTGAGTGCCTATAGGCAACCCTTAGACAGCTCAGGGGCCTCTACCGTGTCCCTGGCTATGGATCCGTTGTACTGCATGATATTCTGTCCTATCCAAGTACCCACCTGCTGACAGCTGTCATGTTGGAAATCAATCTGGCAAATTAATTTCTGTTAAGGTTCTAGTACCTGATAATTGCCAAAGTATGGCTTTTGTCCTTTCCCTCAGGCATATTTGCATTTGAAAAGGAAATTTTTGGAACCATAAAACTATTTTCCAAGGAATGATTATTATTTTTTAAAGATTTTATTTATTTATTTGTCAGAGAGAGAGCATGAACAGGGGGAGGGGCGGAGGAAGAAGCAGGCTCCCTGCTGAGCAAAGAGCCTGATGCAGAACTTGATCCCAGGACACTGAGATCATGACCTGAGCTAAAGGCAGATGCTTAACCTACTGAGCCACCCAGGCATCCCCAAGGAATGATTCTTTATGGTATGAATTTTGGACATTGATTCTTTTAATAAATATTTAATGCATGCCTACTATGAGTCAGATATTGCATTAGGAACAATAGGTATGATAATAAAATGTAGTTCCACTTTAGAAGCTTATAGTACAGTATGGAGATGGGCAGTGGTAAAATAATTTCAATGTACTGTTATAAGTGTTATGAGAAAGGTATTTCTAATTAGTTCATTCAATACATAGTTATTGACTGCCTACCATATGTCAGGCACTGTCCTAGATACTAGAGAAATAACAGTGAATAAAGGAGGCAGTCTCCTTCCTCATTGAGCTTCCATTCTCCTGTATACAAGGCAGTATGGTCCAATAAAGAAGGGAATGACTTAACCAGGAAGGTCAGGCAGGTCTACACAATAATCATCACTTTTGAGCTAGATCTGGGAGGATGAGTAGAAATTCTTCAAGTCCATGAAATTAAAAAAAAATTGTAGGCAGAAGGAATATCAGGTATAAAGACACAGAAACATGAAAGATGGATATATTGTGTCCTCAAAAAAGGGTGAGTAGTTTGGGTGTCTGGAAGTGCTGAGAATATATAAGGGAACATCATGACAGTGAGGTTGGAAAGACAGGTTAGGGGAGGTGGTGAAGGATAGCAGCTATATAACCCCATGGCTCTGGATCAGATAGAATAGGTTCAAATTTGGGCTCTGCCACTTATTACCTATGTGACTTTGGGCAAGTTATTTAATCTCTCTGTATCTTGGATTCTCACCTGTAAAATAGGAATGATAATTGTATCAACTTCATGAGATTATAGCAAGATTAATTTAGGTTAAGTACGATTGTCAAGTGCTTGGTACAAGACCTGAGACATTGTAAGTGCTCAATAAGTTGTAACTATTGTTCTTATGTAAAGGAAATCGAATTGTGTATGTAGGCAGTGGGGACCTGTTGAACTTGTATTCTTGAGAAGGGGAGTGACTTGATCAGATATGTACATTCTGACTAGAGAGAGGAGTAGAGATTTTAGGGGTTAGAGAGTAGAGGTAGAATGCATAGTCAGGAGACTGGTACAACAATTAAGGAAAGAGATAACAAGGGTCTGGGAAAAATTGGGGCTGAGTGACAGGCTCTCTCCCTGACCAAACTTTAGTTAGGCTCCTCTGAGTCCTATTCTTGACTAGGCTTTGATCCTTGGACTTCCATGTCTGTCCTTGCTGAATCTGGTGGTTTTAGCAGGAATTCTACTAAGTCAGTAGAGAGAATCCCTCACCCTTGATATCTGGCTGCCCTGGCCTGCCTTCAGCAAGAATTTTCCCCACACTTGATGTCTTGTCTTAGTAGTTTCCATCCATTGAGCCCCTCACTCTGCTCATAGCTAGAAACCCCCAGCTGTATTTGTTGTATTTGGAGTTGAGTCCTATCTTTCCCCTCTATTACAATACTGCTATTGCAGTACTTTTGAATAAAGTCTTCCTTACTGTATTGACAAGTGTCAGAATCATCTTTTCTTTAACAAGGAGATGAGGACAGTCTGAGGGAATGGAGTTCAATAGAATTTAGAGGATTGTCTTCTTAGTTCTTGATCCATAAGGGTAAGAACAATTATGGTCAAAGATAGAATCATAGATGATTCTGAGTAGTTGGAGGGAATGGTGATATCTTTAACTGAAATGGGGATTACCAGAGTATGGGGTTTTGTTTTGTTTTGTTTTATTTGTGTGTGTGGGAGGGGGGGGGCGCTGAGTCTGTTTTTGGAAATTTTGTCAAGTTTGTATGTTTTAATGATATATCTTTATCTCTATCTAGATGTTGATTTAGCAAACAGATGGAAATAGGTGGTTGTTGATGAAAATATAGTAGATGAAATAGTATTAGATGAGATTATCTAAAAGGAACATGTAAAACTATAAGAAAAGAGGACTGAAAACAGAATCCTGAGGACGCCAACATATTTAAAGGATAGGCAGAGGAAGAAGAACAAAGTAAGAAAACTTAGTAAGAATAGTCAAAGGCATGAAGTAAACAAAACTAAGGGTGGGTGTTATCAGAGCTAAGGAATGGGAGTTTCAAGGGGAAAGAGGGAAGTAATCTCAAATTCACTTGAGAGGTCCAGCTGAATTGGAAATCAGGACACTGAGAACATTTCCCAGAGCTGCTTTATTGGAGAGGCGAGGACAAAAGCCACATTTCTTAGGTTGAGATGTAGCCTTAACCTTTCTACCCATCCTGCTCTACAACTGGCAAAGGGGAAGAGATTATCATTAATTTGGAAGAAGGAATAAGACTTGGGTCTTATATACATATGCAACCAAATGCTCTACTGCTTTTGTAGTGGGACTGCATCACAGGTAGTAAGGTCTGTGGCTTAATTTGATGACCCTTGCAAACAGTGACTCAGTATCTGTGTAGACATATTCTAGAAAAAAAATTAAGAGTTTGAGGGAGAATTTTTTTTTTAAAGATTTTTTATTTATTTATTTGAGACAGAGAGAATGAGAGACAGAGAGCATGAGAGGGAGGAGGGTCAGAGGGAGAAGCAGACTCCCTGCTGAGCAGGGAGCCCGATGCGGGACTCGATCCCGGGACTCCAGGATCCTGACCTGAGCCGAAGGCAGTCGCTTAACCAACTGAGCCACCCAGGCGCCCCTTGAGGGAGAATTTAAAATTCAATCAAGTCAGAAACCTGTTGGTTATCCTTGTTAAAATTCAATCATAGATTAGTGAATTCTACTTTCCTTTAATGAAATGCAGTTAACATTTTCATCTCTGAATAGTCCTTTATAGAAATTTGCTGCTATATTTGCCTTCCCAAGGAAATCAAAGTTACCTCTTACTATCTTTGACTCACATGTGAGGCGTAGAAACTCATGTGAAATGTAAAATTTCTTTCTTTTTCTGACTGTGTATGATTTTTACAGCATCCAGTTGCTTGTATAAGAGAGTGTAGACCCTATCCTCCTCCCCCACCACCCTGCTGCCCTTCCTTCATTTGTTTTTTCGTTTTTTTAAAGATTTTATTTATTTGAAAGAGTGAGATGGCACAAGCAGGAGTAGGGGTAGAGGGAGAGGGAGAAGAAGGCTCCCCGCTGAGCAGGGAGTCCAATGTGGGACTCAATCCCAGGACCCTGAGATCATGACCTGAGCCGAAATCAAGAATCGGATGCTTAACCAACTGAGCCACCCAGGTGCCCCATTTTTTTAAAATTTAAATTCAATTAGCCAATATATAGTACACCATTAGTTTCAGATGTAGAGTTTGGTAATTCATCAGTTGCATATAACACCCAGTGCTCATCACATCACGTGCCCTCCTTAAAGCCCATTACCCCAGCCTCCCACCCATCTCCCTTCCAGCAACCCTCAGTTTGTTTCCTATAGTTAAGAGTCTCTCATGGTTTGTCTCACTCTCTGATTACTTCCCATTCAGTTTCCCCTCCCTTCCCCTATGATCCTCTGCACTGTTTCTTATATTCCTCATATAAGTGAAACCATATGATAATTGTCCTTCTCTGACTGACTTATTTCACTCAGCATAATACCCTCCAGTTCCAACCACGTTGATGTAAATGGTAAGTATTCAACCTTTCTGATGGCTGAGTAATATTCCATTGTATATATATACCACATCTTCTTTATCCATTTATCTGTTGATGGACATCTCAGCTCTTTCCATAGTTCGGCTATTATGGACATTGCTGCTATAAACATTGGGGTGCATGTGCCCCTTTGGTTCATTACATTTCTATCTTTGGGGTACATACCTAGTAGTTCAATTGCTGGGTCGTAGGGTAGCTCTATTTTTACCTTCTTGAGGAACCTCCATACTGTTTTCCAGAGTGGCTGCACCAGCTTGCATTCCCACTAACAGCATAAGACGGTTCCCCTTTCTCCCCATCCTCACCAACATTTGTTGTTTCCTGTCTTGTTAATTTTAGCCATTCTGACTGTATTGAAACAAGATCTCTATTTTTCTTCTCTCCTCATAGTATATTAAAGAATATATACAGAAGGAAAAAAAAACTTTCTAAAGCCACAACTGCCTTTGCCTAAAAGAGAAACCACTTTGCAAAGGACCATTGTGTAGCAGACCTAAGGTGTTTATTATAATAGATTCTGGATATTAGTCTTAAAATTCATTTCCAAAAGAAATAAAACCACCCAATTCTAGCACTTGTCTGAGAACCCCTAAGCAGAGGGGAAATTGGCCAGCAGATATGCAGATGTGGGGTGCTACCTAACTGCTGAAGTCTGGGATGGATCTTAATCACAGAGGAAGTTTGTAAGCAATAAAAGAGGACTCTGTGGAGGCTCCTCAGGTCTCAAACCTCATTTTACCCTAAGAATATAGGCCCCTGGGGCCTGTGTATTCACAAGTAGTAAAGCATTCGAATTCTTCCCAAGTTGCTAAAGGAGCACACTAAAAATGATGCCTTCCTCAGCACTTCCTTTCAAATGGTTCAAGAAGAAAAACCATGGCATATTTTCTAATACCCACATCCTATTTTCAAATCTGCCAAAAATAGTGGCTTTAATTCACAGGCTTTAGACAAGAGGGGAAAATGCACTCAAAGGGACAGCTTGATTTTCTGCTAATCTTAACATTTTATAAAAATAAGTTTATCGTGAAGGCGATGATCTTTGATAGAAAGCAATCTAATTGGGATGCCCAAGCTTTTCAATTTGTTTGCTTTATTTTTGTACTTTTTTTCAACTGGAGTAGATGTCTTTCACCAAACCATCTCCAAGTCCTTAGGCCTTTGTGAGCAAAGAATCTGCTTTGCTAGTCCAACTATTGAGGGCTGAAAAGAAGACATGGAAATTAGAAATGAAGAAGATATTGGTGATTGCCAGTTATTTCATTAGCACCTTTGGCATATTTTCTAAAAGACAATATAAAAGATCTGTAATACGTATATATAATTGAACCCCAAACTAGTTAGAGTCTCTTGGACATAGTATATAATGTATATAAAGTCAGGAAATTGCTGTTATTTACTGATTAACTGGGACAGCGAGTGTTTGGGCTTTGCTTTAGGATACTAGTCAAAGGACTAGCTGAAGAAATTGGCCACCCTGAAGAATATCATTGCCATTGGGAAATAGGGAGAGGCAAAGAATAGAGAAAATTAAGCTATTACCTGTGTGGATCTCAGTTCCCATTTCTCTACTTTAGGGCACTATCCACTCCTCTGTTCTGGGCATGGGGTCAACCAGATGCCCCAAGAAGCTCCAAGGCTCATTCTCATGAAATCTTTTCACAGACTTGTGAATGGAACCCTATCATAAAAGGGTGGCCTGGAAGCCAACAACTCCCTCTGGCTGATGAAGTATTTCTTTCTCAGGATTGTGCAAGATTGGGCTGCCAGATTGGTACTGAAATGTTGATTTGGGGCAACTCTCTCACACATTGAACACAGGATGAATTTAGAGCACTGTTTACCTAAGCATCGGTTCTCTACCATCTGCATTTTAACCATGAATCAGCTTTCTGCCTATATTACCAGAGGGCAGTGAGAGTATCTTCAGGCATCTTTTGACCCCTTCCACCACTGCTGGAACCCAGGACAATCACCCAGTCTCTTTCCACAGGCTCTATGTCATGTGTCACAAAGTCCTCTGTAGATGGTCACACCTATTTCTTCTCAGGACTTTTGAGACTATTGCTCTGCACTGCAAAATATTTATTCTTATTGATATCCTCTCTTGGCTCTGATTGATGTGGTGATGTCATGTTTTCTGAGGCTGATCTTAAGCTATCTCAGATGAGGGATTGCATGAATAGAACCACTCTTCTCACTCTTCCTATTGGTCCTATGCTTATCCTCCCAGCTGGTGGAGGTATATGAAAATCAGGGGTGTAGTCAAACTGAAAGCAATCATATTCTAGGAATGCAATAATGGTGGCCTAAAGTATTCAAAAGAAGATGTGGTTGGAAGATATGTTGTTCTGTATTTATGCTATAAAACCTCAAATGGTAAAATTTTAACATAACCAGGAGACAAATCATCATTCACATTTTACTACATACCCTGGGCAAGCTTTCCATTTGTGGTCTTTCTGAATAAAACACAATAACAATTTCTGAAGGAGTAATTGGAAGCCAACATTAATGGGGAGTGGGCCATGGATGAAACAGCATCATGAATAATGATGTAATCATCATTAAATAGATAGTATAAAGGAACTGTAAGGGAAGAATATCTACAAGGAAATTCTGAAGAGCCATGGCACTGTGGATAATAATGGTATTGCTATGTTTTTCTCATGGTAGCCAATATGAAGTTAGCCAAGAATGTCATATTTGACACTAAAGCACATGAAGAGATGGAGCTCAAACATTAAAAGGAATCTTCATGTGCATAAATTAGACAAGAGACAAATATATAAGTACCTATTTTCTACCCATCATTCTAAATCTTCACTGATAAGTTACCATAGTTCACATGGATGCATTAATTTTTTAATCCATTTTTTCATGTTTTTATTTAACTTCCAGTTAGTTAACATAAAGTGTAATATTAGTTTCAGGTGTAGAATTTAGTGCTTACATACAACACCTGGTGCTCATCACAAATGCCCTCCTTAACCCCATCACCATTTAACTCATACTCTTCCCCCCTCCCCTCCCTGCCCACCTCCCCTCCAGTAACCATCAGTTTATTTTCTATAGTTAAGAGTCTGTTTCTTGGTTTGCCTCTCATTTTTCCCCCTTTGCTCATTTGTTTTGTTTCTTAAATTCCTCAGATAAGTGAAATGATACGGTATTTGTCTTTCTTTGACTTATTTCGCTTAGCGTAATATTCTCTAGCTCCATCCATGTCATTGCAGATGGCAGGATTTCATTCTTATGGCTGAGTAATATTCCATTGTATATGTATATACTGCTTCTTCTTTATCCATTCATCAATCAGTGGGCATTTGGACTCTTTCCATGATTTGGCTATTGTAGATAATGCTGCTATGAACATCAGGGTGAATGGATCCTTTCAAATCAGTATTTTTGTATCCTGTGGGTAAATACCTAGTAGTGTAATTGCTGTTTTATTTTTAACTTTTTGAGGAACCTCCATACTGTTTTCCTTGCCACACCAGTTTGCATTCCCACCAACAGTGTAAGAGGGTTCCCCTTTCTCCATGTCCTTGCCAGCACCTGTTGTTTCTTGTGTTGTTGATTTTAGCCATGCTGACAGGTGTGAGGTGATATCTCATTGTAGTTTTGATTTGCATTTACCTGGTGATGAGTGATGTTGAGCATCTTTTTATTTCTCTGTTGGCCATCTGAATGTCTTCTTCAGAAAAATGTCTATTCATGTCTTCTACCCATTTTTAAAATTGGATTATTCATTTTTGGGGTGCTGAGTTTTATAAGTTCTTTACAGATTTTGGATACTAATCCTTTGTCAGATATGTCATTTGCAAATATCTTCTCCCATTCTGTAGGTTGCCTTTTAGTTTTGTTGATTGTTTCCTTTGCTGTGCAGAAGCTTTTTGTTTTGATAAAGTCCCAGTAGTTTATAATCCATTTTTAAATCAAATTGTTTATATAGACAAGAACTCCATAAAATTTTTTCCATATTTTCCTCCATCCCAAAAGTGGCCCTGACTGAAGAGTTAAGAGTTTGACTGCTTGTTACTCCCAATACTGCACTTTATTTCCCAGTAGAGTCTTTACCTGCAAAGAGCAGGGTTGAATAAGAAAGTTATAGTTCCTTTAGGTTTGTAAGATATTATCTGGAGCTGAACATCAAAACTGGAAACCTTATGAGAAACTTAGTTATATACATTAGCAAATAACATAGACTTAAATTTTCATTGGTTTAGACAAAATCATTTCATGTTTATTTATTCAATATATTCTAAACACTTTGCTAAACATTAGATATTTAGTGGTGAACAAAACAAATGAGTTCCAAACAAGGACCTCACAGAACTTAGAAAAGCTGGGCAGGCAGGCATTAAGTAAAAATACAAATATTATTATAAAATTTAATACATTCTAAGAAGAAAAGGAAGATTTTTTGTGAGACAATGATGAAAAGAGTCTTGCTTATATAAGAAGTTGAAGATATTTCTTGAAAAGATGACAAACGGAAACAAGAGAGGCAGGAGAGAAGATACCCTGGCAGAACAAACAGCACGTGCAAAGCACTAAGATGGTTATTTCTAAGGAATGGAAACATTTAAACATTGAAAATAGTGATATAAAATGAGGTTGGTAATTTTGGCAGAAACTAGATCATGTAGGGCTTTGAAGGAGTTTAAATGTGATCCTAAAAGCACTGGTAAGCCATTGGAGAGTTTTATGTAGGAGAGAATGTGATTTGATATACATTGTTAGAAGACCACTCTGTGAAAAATGTAGGGGGTGGGACTGAGAATGGAGGTGGAAGACCAGGTAGAGGACTACTGAACAGATCCAGATGAGAATGATATGGGTTTAAACTTAGGTAGCAACAGTGGGATGGAGAAAAAGAAACCAATTGGGCATATATTTTAGAGATAGAAAATTGACAAGAATTGCCGATGAACTGGATTTGTTCATTCATCCAACAAATATTCGAGTACCTCCTCTGTGTCAAGCATTTTTGTAGGTACTGAGGATACAGCAGGGACCAAATTTAATTTCTGCCTTCATGGAGCCTGTAGTCTAATGAGAAGATACATACAATAAATAAACAAGTAAAATATAATATGCCCAATGATGATAAGAGTGATGGACTGTACTAAAGCAGGGCAAGACATGAAGGGAATACTGGGATGAGTTTGGGGTTCCTGTTTTATAAAGAGTGGCTAGAGAAAAGCTCCCTGAAAAGGTCACATTTGAACAGATACTTGAAGAAAATAAGGGAGCAACCTGTATGATTATTGGGGAAAGTATTTTAAGTAAATACAGTATCAGGAATCAGGAATGTACTTGGTAGTTTGAGGAACAGTGGAGAAGCTAGTGTGTCTAGAGTAGAATGTGTGAGGCTGGGAGTGTTAAGGAATGATATTAGAGCTGTTCTGCAAAGCTCATGTTGGGCCATTGTAAGAGATTTGGTTTTTAAAATAGTAAGATGGGAAGCCCTTGGAGGATTTTGAGAAGAGCCATATAATGGCTTACATTTCAACAGGATCATTCTGTACAGACAATAGACTGTAAGGGGGCAAGAGAGGAAGCATAAAGATCACTTAGGAGGATATTTCAATAATTTAGGCTAGAGATGATGGTGGTTTGGATTTGGGTGGCAGTAGTGAAGGTATTATGAAGTAGTTGGATTCTGTATTCATTTTGAAGGTAAAGTTGATAGAATTTACTGAATAATTGCATGTGAGTTGTGAGACAAAGAAAGGAATCAAAGATGATTATATAGTTTGAACAGCTAGAAGGAACTAAAATTGCCATATACTGAGAGAAAGGAGACTAGGAGCAGAGGTTTTGGTGGGGAAGGGTATTAGATTTAGAGGGTGAGGGAAAAGGAAGAATTCAGAGTGGTTCCTAGATTTCTGGCTTGAGCAATTGGGTGGATGAGGGTGCAATTTCCTTAGGTAGGAAATATGACAGATTAAAAAAAATCTAGTTTAACCTCCTTGCTTTGATAGAGGAACAACTGAAGCCCTGAGGAAATAGCCATCTTATTCAGTAGTTAGAAGAGTGTAAACTTGATTCTCCTTATTGAAGGTCAAGATTCTTGCCTCTTTCTACTCTGATTTTTAAATTTTAAAATCTTTGGAATGTGAAAATGAAATTGTAAGTTTCTTAAAGGTGTAAGCATTGTGCTTTCAGCTGCTTTTGTATGTTATGCTGTAGTAGACACCTATTATTTTATGCCCAGACCCCTTCCTCCCTTTTCCCAGGTTCCATTCTTTTCCTTACTCCACCCACATCTACACAGTTTCCACAGGCATCACCACGTTAGTACAATGTGATCCCACTTCTTGGTCATAGTAGATTGTTTGAGGAACTGGCCCCTGACCCAAGGCGGGCAAATTTCCTCTGCCCACTTACATGAGAAAGGGAGGGAAGATTTTTCTAAGTACTTAGTAAATATGTGGTGGCCAGAATTGAAGGAAGGTTGAAACTTTCAGAAACAGTGTCTATAAAACTTTTTCAAAACATATGAATTAGGGGATGATTATTGCCATTTCAAGAAAATTTTTTGCTCTACCAGAAGATTGACTGTAATTTTGCTTTAAATAACAATCTTTTGAGTGCATTCAAGCATTTGTTTATGATCATTAACAACTTGACAGGCTGGGGTTGAAGGGAGAACATTTTAAAGTTAAAGCATCAGAAAATACTTCTCATTAAATTCTCTTCTTGAGGGCCTGGAGCCTGAGCTCTATAAGGGTCTTTATTTCCAAATAGTGAATTATAAACTATCAAATTAGTTAGTACTTAGTATCAATATTGGCTAAATAAACTACTGGTACTTTGAATTGTGTGTTCACCTTAGTATGTTTTATAGGCCTCTATGTAAAGATCATTTTAAGTATAGAATCAATTAAAAACATTGTGCACACAGAATACTTAGGAGGGGTGTGTGTTAGATAGTATGGTTACCAAAGATGTATGGATCAAAACAAGGGCTGCTGATAATAGGGAAGGAGAATAGACAAATTTACTTCTGTTGTTGATGGATTCATCAGAAGAAAGATGCACATCAGTGTCTATCAATGAGCTTCTGCTGGAAGATAAGAGGAGAACAGTGTTAGACACCAGCCTACTGGGGCATAAGTCCAAAGTCAGATAACCCATCTAACATATTTGATAAGCCTATATTTATTCTGTGAAGACAGAGGTGGTAAGTAGTCATAACCAGATTAATGCTAGATAGCATTAAAAAAAAAAAAACAAGTTCAAACTGGACTTGTTTGAAGAATGGAAAAAGGAGGAAAAAAGAAGAGGAGCAGAATGGAAAAGGGGAATAAGAAAGAAGAAATTGTTACTTCATAAACATGTATAGCTTCCAAAAGCTGTTTTCCTTATTTTATCCCGCATGGAATTGACCACCCGTGCACTCTGGCACTTAGTAAATAACTTCTGAATGAGTTCGTGAATAACAACTAAATGAATGTACTATTAAAAGAACTTACATAGCTTGTTGGAGATAATAAATGTTCAAATCTGCACACTGCATCAGTCATACATATGGCAAGCCTCTTTTCTCAACCTTGGAATAATTCTCTTATATTTAACAATTGCAGTTAAATCTATCTAACTTGAGCTTTGCTGACTGACCAGATCACTTTTCCTGGTGGTTTTGGTTTCCAATGGTTTGGTCACAATGTAAGAATTAAAACAGTGTTTAAGGTAGTGTCATTGGTATTTTAGTAAAAAAAATACATAAACTCACTTGGTCAGTTTGACCAAGAGAGCTAACTATCCATGCAGGGTGACCATACATTTTTGTTTGCCCGAGATAATTATGGCTTATGCTATTTTCCTGATGTATGTATTAATAGTATATTTTTCACCCTGATTTGGAAAATCAACGTGTTTGCCCTATATGTCAGTTCTATAGGTAATCCTGATACAGCCAACATAGAAAAAAAATCTACAGGGAACTCAGCTAACTCTCCTGATTTGTAATGAGGCTTCATACACAGTTCCTTTTGATCCCCATTCCTCTAGATGAGAGACCATATCATTAACTCATACTTCAGTTAAAACATTTTATCAGAGAACTAAAATTGCAGCCATGTTATAGTGCTTTCTAGTGACTTAAGTGAATGTAGATAGTGTAGAAGACCTTGAGGAATGAATGAATAGCATGTCTTTTATTCAGTTCTTGATCATTAGTTGCTTTAACTTGGCTTTTGGCAGGAACTGGATAGCTATTGATTTAAGCTTGAAATATCTGGCAAGTGCCTCAACCGCAGAGATTTTTGTATTGCTGGTTGAAGCAAGATGTATAAGTTTTAGTTAATGGGAGTTGTTTTACTTAGGATTAGGTCTGGCTACCAGTGGCAGAAAATTCAAACTATAGGGTTTGAACATGACAGCTTCTTTCTTACTCATATAAGAAATTGGAGCTAGTTGTTACAGAGCTGTTAGAATGCTCCACAACCTCAAGACCCAGGATCCTTCCATCTTGTTGCTCAGTTGTGTGCAGTATTTATTTCCAAGGTCATTCCATATTTCTGGTGGCTGCTTTAGTTCCAGACAATGCATCCTCATTCTAGGTTGCAGGAAGTAGGCAACAGGGAAAGAAGGAAATATCCTTCATTTAAGGGCATTTACTGAAAGCTTTATATTACTTTTGCTTAGATGCTTCAACCAGAATGCATTTGAATGGCCACATTTGACAGCAAGGGGGTCTGAGGAATGTAATCTGAATTCTCAATCACCATGTGCCCAGCAAAAACATGGAGGTATTAAAGGAGGAAGGGGAAATGGATATTGGGGGAACAATTAGTCTCTGCCATAGGACCAAAGATGGCAAATTTGATATTCTGTAATGAAAAAAGTCAAGACTTGAATTATTTGTCCAGATCAAGAGTCATCCTACCTTCTCATGGTAGTGAGTTTAGAAGTATGTTTAGTTATCAACATTTTCCCTCAAATAAAATTTTTGTTGTGATTAATGCCATTTAGTACCTTCTTATTTTATAATTAAATGCCTTTTAATAGTCTAAAAATTTATGCAAAATCATTGAATTTCTTTAAAAGTTATTGTGGAGCAAATAGACTTGAAATACATAAAATGAGATATATGGGGGGGGAGGAGAAAGATGGTGGAGGAATAAGAGACCTAAATTTCATCTGGTCCCAGGAATTCAGCTAGATAGTTATCAAACCATTCTGAACACCTACAAAATCAACAGGAGATCAAAGAAAAGAATAGCAGCAATTCTATGAACAGAAAAGCGACTACTTTCTGGAAGGTAGGACGTGCCAAGAAGTGAATATGAGGCAATAATATGAGAAGCTAGACCACGGGGGGAGGGAGCCACCATCAGGCAGCTACCAGCAAGTGATAGAGCAGCAGAGCACAAAATCAGAACTTTTAGAAGTCTGCTCCGCTGAGGGATGTCGCTCCAGTGGCTAAGCAGGGCATAGGACCCTCGGAGTCCCAGAAAGACCAGGGGTGCCTGAGTGCAACAGAGCTCCCAGGTGTTGGGGCAGGGAAGCTGGCCATAAAGACGGAGCCAAGGAGTGGGCTTTCAGCTTGGGGTTGCCGTAAACCATGATCCGAGGCACAGTCGGGCCACTACTCTTGAAGCAGGAACCCAACAAGTGACAGATCCGAGGAGACTCCCCTTCCTCCCATGGGAGGAGGGGCATAGGAGTGCACCACAGGAATCTGCTGGGCTTGGAGATTCCAAACAGGGTTGTGTGCCAGAGATAGAAACACTTGGTCACAGGCCCAGTGAGGACGGAGTGCAGCCAGAGACCAGGGAGACAGGAGTGATTGACTGCTTTTCTCTGAGGGCTCACTGAGGAGTGGGGCACTGAGTTCTTGGCTCCTCTGGGGCCAGAGATTGAGAGGTCGCCATTTTCACTCTCATCCTCCAAAACTTTCAGGGAACAAAAGCTACTGAGAGCAAGCCCGAGCCAATTACTTAGCCTGGCCCCTGGCAAGGGCTGTACAATTCCACCTCTGGCAAAGGATTTGAGAATCACTGCAATGAGCCCCTCGGCCAGAAGATCAGCAAGGACATCCAGCCAAGACCCAATTTACTGATCAATGAGAACTGCAGAACTCCAGTGCTAGGGGAATACAGCACATAGAATTCATGGCTTTTTCCCCATGATTCTTTAGTCTTTCAAAGTTAATTTTTTAAGTTTTCCTTAATTTTTCTTTTTCTATTTCTTTTTTTTGAATTTTTCTTCTTTCATTTTCTACCAACATCTTATCATATCAATTCCTTTTTAAAAATCTTTTTTAATTTTCATGCTTACAGTCATATTCTATCCCTTCATTGTATTTAACCTTATTTTTTGTATATATGTTTTTCTCTCTTTAAAATTTTGGGATACAGTTTCTTCTAACAGACCAAAATATACCCTAAATCTCTAGTATATGGCTTTGTTCTAGTCTCCTGACTGATTACATTCTCTCCTTTTTTCTTTCCTTAATTTTTCTTTCTTTTTTCAACAAACTTCTTATCAATTCCTTTTTAAAAATCTTTTTAAATTTTCTTTACAGTCATATTCCATCCCTTCATTGTATTTACCCTTATTTTTGTACATATATAAATTTTTCTTTCTTTAAAATTTTGGGAGGAATTTTCTTCTAACAAACCAAAATACACCCAAAATCTAGTGTGTGGCTCTGATCTATTCACCAGCCTGATCATATTCTTTTTTTTTCTTTCCTTCCCTTTCTTTTCCCTCTGGTTTTGGGTCTCCTCAGATTTGTTTAGTGTATATTTTTCTGGGGTCATTGTTACCCTGTTAGCATTTTGTTCTGTCATTCCTCTATTTTCCTCTGGACAAAATGACAAGACAGAAAAACTCACCTCAAAAAAAAAGAACAAGAGGCAGTACTGACTGCCAGGGACCTAATCAATACGGACATTAGTAAGATGTCAGAACGAGAGTTCAGAATGATGATTTTAAAGATACCAGCTGGGCTTGAAAAAAGGATGGAAGTTATTAGAGAAACCCTTTCTGGATAAATAAAAGAACTTAAATCTAACCAAGTCGGAATCAAAAAGGCTATTAATGAGGTGCAATCAAAACTGGAGGCTCTACAAGATGTCCATCGACAGATGACTGGATAAAGAAGATGTGGTATATATATACAATGGAATATTATGCAGCCATCAAAAGGAATGAGATCTTGCCATTTGCAACGACGTGGATGGAACTGGAGGGTATTATGTTGAGTGAAATAAGTCAAACAGAGAAAGACATGTATCATATGATCTCACTGATATGAGGAATTCTTA
>NC_138385.1:18756423-18771681 GCF_054177405.1 Leptonychotes weddellii
ATCCGCAAATCAATCAACGTGATACAATACATTAACAAAAGAAAGAACAAGAAACATATAATCCTCTCAATAGATGCAGAAAAAGAATTTGACAAAGTACAGCATCCTTTCTTGATCAAAACTCTTCAGAGTATAGGGATAGAGGGTACATACCTCCATATCATAAAAGCCATCTATGAAAAACTCACAGTGAATATCATTCTCAATGGGGAAAAACTGAGAGCTTCCCCCCTAAGGTCAGGAACACGGCAGGGATGTCCACTATCATCACTGCTATTCAACATAGTATTAGGAGTCCTAGCCACAGCAATCAGACAACAAAAAGAAATAAAAGGCATCCAAATCGGCAAAGAAGTTAAACTCTCACTCTTTTCAGATGATAGGATACTTTATGTGAAAACCCAAAAGACTCCACCCTAAAACTTCTAGAACTCATGCAGGAATTCTGTAAAGTGGCAGGATATAAAGTCAATGCACAGAAATCAGTGGCATTCCTATACACCAACAACAAGACCAAAGAAAGAGAAATTAAGGAGTTGATCCCATTTACAATTGCATCCAAAACCATAAGATACCTAGGCATTAATCTAACCAAAGAGGCAAAGAATCTGTACTCAGAAAAGTATAAAATACTCATGAAAGTAATTGAGGAAGACACAAAGAAATGAAAAACGTTCCATGCCCATGGATTGGAAGAACAAATATTGTGAAGATGTCAATGCAATCTACACATTCAAAGCAATCCCTATCAAAATACCATCAACTTTTTTCAAAGAAATGGAGCAAATAATCCTTAAATTTATATGGAACCAGAAAAGACCCCGAATAGCCAGAGGAATGTTGAAAAAGAAAAGCAAAGCTGGTGGCATCACAATTCCAGACTTCAAGCTCTAATACAAAGCTGTAATCATCAAGACAGTATGGTACTGGCACAAAAACAGACCCATAGATCAATGGAACAGAATAGAGAGCCCTGAAATGAACCCTCAAATTTATGGTCAAATAATCTTCGACAAAGCAGGAAAGAATGTCCAATGGACATTCTCTTTAATGTCTCACATGAAGATAGTCTCTTGAACAAATGGTTTTGGGAAAATTGGACAGCCTCATGCAGAAGAATGAAACTGGACCATTTCCTTACACTACACACAAAAATAGACTCAAAATCGTTGAAATACCTAAATGTGAGACAGGAGTCCATCAAAATCCTAGAGGAGAACACAGCAGTACCCTCTACAACCTCAGCCACAGCAACTTCTTCCTAGAAACATCGCCAAAGGCAAGGGAAGCAAAGGCAAAAATGAACTATTGGGACTTCATCAAGATAAAAAGCTTTTGCAAAGCAAAGGAAACGGTCAACAAAACCAAGAGACCACCGACAGTATGGGAGAAGATATTTGCAAGTGACATATCAGATAAAGGGCTAGTATCCAAAATCTATAAAGAACTTATCAAACTCAACACCCAGAGAACAAATAATCCAATCAAGAAATGGGCAGAAGACATGAACAGACATTTTTCCAAAGAAGACATCCAAATGGCCAACAGACACATGAAAAAGTGCTCAACATTCCTCAGCATCAGGGAAATCCAAATCAAAACCTGAATGAGATACCACCTCACACCAGCAGAATGGCTAAAATTAACAAGTCAGGAATTGACAGATGTTGGTGAGGATGCAGAGAAAGCGGAACCCTCCTACACTGTTGTTGGGAATGCAATCTGGTGCAGTCACTCTGGAAAAACAGTATGGAGGTTCCTCAACAAGGTGAAAATAGAACTACCCTATGACCCAGCAATTGCACTACTGTGTATTTACCCCAAAGATACAAATGTTGTGATCCGAAGGGGTACGTGCAGCCTGATGTTTATAGCAGCAATGTCCACAATAGCCAAACTGTGGAAAGAGCCAAGATGTCCATTGACAGATGAATGGATAAAGAAGAAGTGGTATATATATATACAATGGAATATTACGCAGTCTTAAAAAGGAATGAAATCTTGCATTTGCAATGACGTGGAAGGAACTGGAAGGTAATATGCTGAGTGAATAAATCAATCAGAGAAAGGCATGTATCATATGATCTCACTGATATGAGGAATTCTTAATCTCAGGAAACAAACTGAGGGTTGCTGGAGTGGTGGGGGGTGGGAGGGTTGGGGTGGCTGGGTGATAGACATTGGGGGTGGAGTATGTGCTATGGTAAGCACTGTGAGTTGTTTAAGACTGTTGAATCACAGACCTGTACCTCTGAGACAAATAATACATTATATGTTAAAAAGAAAAAAGAAGATAGCAGGAAGGGAAGAATGAAGGGGGGTAATTGGAGGGGGAGACGAACCATGAGAGACTATGGACTCTGAGAAACAAACTGAGGGTTCTAGAGGGGAGGGGGCTGGGGGGATGGCTTAGCCTGGTGATGGGTATAAAGAGGGCACATACTGCATGGAGCACTTTGTGTTATACGCAAACAATGAATCATGGAACACTACATCAAAATGTAATAATGTAATGTATGGTGATTAACACAATAAAAAAAAAAAAACTCAACACCCAGAGAACAAATAATCCAATCAAGAAATGAGCAGAAGACATGAACAGACATTCCCGCAAAGAAGACATCCAAATGGGCAATGGACACATGAAAAGGTGCTCAACATCGCTCGGCATCAGGGAAATAGTATTCAAAACCTCAGTGAGATACCACCTCACACCAGTCAGAATGGCTAAAATTAACATGTCAGGAAATGACAGATGTTGGGGAGGATGTGGAGAAAGGGGAACCATCCTTCACTGTTGATGGGAATGCAAGCTGATGCAGCCACTCTGGAAGTCATTATGGAGGTTCCTCAAAAAGTGGAAAATAGTGCTACCTTACAACCCAGTATTTGCACTACTGGGTTTTACCCCAAAGATACAAATGTAGTGATCTGAAAGGGCATGTGCACCCCAATGTTTATAGCAGCAATGTCCACAATAGCTAAACTATGGAAAGAGCCTTGATGTCCATCAACAGATGAATGGATAAAGAAGATGTGGTATATATATACAATGGAATATTATGCAGCCATCAAAGAAACAAAATCTTGCCATTTGCAATGACGTGGATGGAATTAGAGGGTATTATGCTAAGCGAAATAAGTCAATAAGAAAGACAAGTGTCATATAATCTCACTGATACAAGGAATTTGAGAAACAAGACAGAGGATCATAGGGGAAAGGAGGGAAAAATGAAACAAGATGAAATCAGAGAGGCAGGCAAACAATAAGAGACTCAATTTCAGGAAAGAAACTGAGGGTTGCTGGAGGGGTGGGTGGTTGGAAGGGTAGGGTGGCTGGGTGATGGACATTGGGAAGGGTAAGTGCTATGTTGAGCGCTGTGAATTAAGACTGATGAATCACAGATCTGTACCCCTGAAGTAAATAATACATTATGTGTTAATAAAAACAGAAATACATAAAATGTTAGACTGTCTTTGGTCAAGGGATGGTTATTTGGACTGCTGCTACCAACAGTAACCTAATTAGGTCCAGTCAAATACCCCAGCAGCTATTTGCAGACACAGTGCTCAAGTTATTCTCGAAAAAAATGCATTGAATTTTACTTCATGTGTGATGAAGAAAACAGTTATGAACATAGGAGTTTTCATATACTTTCCTCTTTCTCTTAGCCTTCTACCCTCCTGGATACTCTCTTTGGTAGATTGGTTCCTAGACATTTGTGAGGCATAGTCATAGAGTAGGCATAGAAAGAAGAGTAATATGAGAAAGGCCTGAGGAGGAGGGGAATACATTATCCAGGGATGTTAAACCAAGCTATATGATAAAAGACTTAGGGAGAGACAGGATTTGGGGGAAAATAAAAGCCATGTGAGTTGGGGGGGGTGGACGGAAGATGTTTTTGGAGGGGATTTTTTTCCAGTTTTATTGAGAAATAATTGACATCCATCACTGTGTAACTTTAAGGTATATAGCATGATGGTTTGATTTACATATATTGTGCAGTGATTACCACAATAGGGCCAGCTAACATCCATCATTTCACATAGATAAAATCAAAATAAAAGAAAAAAGAAAAAATTGTGATGAGAACTCATAGAATTTATTCTCTTAACAACTTTCCTGTATATCATACAGCAGGGTTAACTGTAGTCATCATGTTTTACATTACAACCCTAGTACTTATTTATATTATAACTGGAAGTTTGTTCCTTTTGACTACCTTCTGGAGTATTAAATGAGGAGCTCTTAATAGTATTGTATAAACTTTCAAAATTTCATACCACTTATGGCCTGAACCAGCTGGGTCCCACACACATTAGTTAATAAGTGGAGTTGAAATTTGGTTGTATTTTGGGGTCCTCTTAAAGTTAATTAATTCTTCTAAGGATCTTATCAAAATATAGTTAATTAGACTTAATGAATTTCCTACTGTGATTATCCATTTTGACACTTTATATTTAAACATGTCATTCACTTAAGCACCAGGGGGCCACAGTCATCTTGCGTTTTTGTGGCTTGTGGTCCCTTGGAATTCCTCGCCCAGTTAGAACTATCTTCACAATGATCTCTCTGAGGTTTGCTGGTTCCATTGGACATTAATACACAAGTGTATTGGTAAGTGATTCAGGGCCTCTATGGAATGATATGTTCATTGCATAACTATAGGTGGTGGTTCTGAATACAGTAAAGGGCAATGTATTTACATTTGCTCCCTAATGAAAATAAATAATTCATCATTTTATAGGCAAATACATTTTTCTTCCCATATAGAATGAGCAGGATTATTTTGTCTGAAAAAAAAGTAAAAGAGGCAAATGTGATAAAATTTAAAAAAGGGGGGATCTTATTGATGTAGTACTGTAGGCCACATAAGAGTCAACTGCAAATGGGGGAGAAAAGATGATCTAGAAAATGGAATGAAATGCCAGTAGTGTGTGGCAGGTATCCAGGATTGAACTGTCAGATGTGTGGCAAGTATGATATCTGTCAAGTATAATGACAGGTAATACTCTAGGATTTAGGTGAGTAATTGGTATCAGAAGTTCCAGCCACAGGTACTAAGGTAGGACTGTCACTGCATGGGAAATTCAGGAATAGGCAAGTTTCAGATTCAAAAGAGGTGGCAGTTGGAATGGTTTGTTTTCTCCATCACTTGATTGTGAATGTTTTCTCCTAAGTTTAAGTCATTTTGAGATTACCTTTCCTTGGGAGAATCCCTCTGAAATGATGATTCTTTACATCTTTTTTTTTTTTTAATCTACTATTCCAAGAGTCCAAAGTGACATATGATGTCTGGCTTGGTAATCACCAAAGCTCTCTATAGCTTTGAAAGATTAAGGTTGGGCCTGACTAAACCTCCCTTGCTCCCTATATTCCTTCTCTGACCCTCGCCAAAGCAAACCAAACAAAATTAAATAATTTATTCTAATTGAGAGCAACTGTTGTTTTTCCTACAGGAGTACTTTGTTACAAAAACAATTATGTTAAATGAAAATTCAGATATACAAATGATGTCAGTGAGGTAAGTGGTACAGGAAAGATTGATCCTTATAAAAGCTTTCACAATAGAATTCCCTTAGGCAGAGAACTCTCTGAATATATATTCAAATAAGGTTTGACTTGCTACACTTTGACTTCAAGAACACAAAATATATCCCTCTACCTGTTCTTTGTCTATATCTTTGTTCAAGATGTCTTGGTAAAGACAGACAGGAAGGGAAAAGACAAAGAGGAACATACATACCAAGATTTCAATTACAAAGCATGGAAAATCAGATACGTTTCTACCATGACACATGTGCCATATGAACCTGTAATTGGAGTTTTGCCATGACCCAGTCAGGTACTGCCAGTGAGGTATAAAATTATTCACTTTATAAAGAAGTATATAAAAAGAAGGATGTTCTAGGACTTGCCAAACAAAAGATTGCTAATAGTAGTTGATTTGGGTGATGTTGGACAAGAAGGAATGATCTAAAATGGTAGTTAGGAAGGCAGTATGGAATCAAGACAGGGCAGACATGTTGACAGTGGAATAGAAGAGAGATTTCAGTAATAGATCTATGTAATGAACTTTGACATATAACAGAGGTGATATGGCAAATCACAAGGAAAAAGAGGAAGTATTCAACAAATGAAACCAAAAAATCTGTACATATGAGGAAAAATGAAATTTGATACCTACCTTATGCCATATTAAAAAAACACAACAAATCAACTTTAGGAAGATCAAGAACTTGACTGCCAAAATCAAAAATTTAAGACTTAAAAGAAAATATAGGTGATTAATTTCCTGACCTTGGAGTAAGAATATAAAACATGAAGTACCTAACCCATAAAATAAAAGATTGATAAATTAAAGATATGTTGATCATCATTAAATACTGACAAAATTGAAAGACAAGTTACACACCTGGAAAAAAGTATGTATTTGTAACACAAAGAACCAAAAAAGTCTTAGTATAAGAATATATAAAGAAATTCTACTAATAGAACAAAGACAAATATCCCAATAGAAAAATATAGTAAACATATAGGACTAGGCATTTCAGAGAAAAGGAAACATATATGTCTAATAAACATAAGGAAATATACAACTTCACTTATACTCAGGGAAATACAGATTGGGACCACAATGGGATACCATTTTATATCCACTGGATTGATAAATTTAGGTAGCCCGAAAATACCAAGTGTTGGAGAGGATGTGTATGTGAGCTCTCTTTTACATTGCTGGTGGGAATATAATATGATACAACTGCTTTGAAAAACAATTTGGCATTATTTTGTAGAGTTGAACATTTGCACAACATATGACCTAGCATCAATTCTAGGTATATTCCAAGAGAGATTTTAGCTCATGTACCCAAGGAGACATGTACTAATTAGACTGTTTGTGGTGGCATTGTTTGTAATAGCAAAATTTGGGGAAACTAATGATGTACTGTATGGTGACTAACATAACATAATAAAAGAAAATTTGGGGAATCATTCAAATGGCCATGAATAAGAAAATGAATAAATGATTTGTGGAATGTTTACATAATGGGATATTATATTGGTGAAAATGAATGAACTATGCCTGCATACAACAATGTGAATAAACCTTACTAATATGATGCTGAGTGAAAAAAAAAAAAAGAACCAGAAAACAGCATAGAATATAATACTTATTTTGTAAAATAAATAAACAAGTAAAACAAAACATTTTTAAGAAATACATGTATAGGGGCGCCTGGGTGGCTCAGTCGTTAAGCGTCTGCCTTCGGCTCCGGTCATGATCCCGGGGTCCCGGAATCGGGCCCTGCATCGGGCTCCCTGCTCTGCGGGAAGCCTGCTTCTCCCTCCCCCACTCCCCCTGCTTGTGTTCTCTCTCTCGCTGTCTCTCTCTGTCAAATAAATAAATAAAATCTTTAAAAAAAAAAAAAGAAATACATGTATACTTGATAAAATTAATAAAAAGGGAAGGGAATGATATACATAAAATATGGGATAGTGGTTATTTACAGGGAGTCTTGGGAGGTGGTATAATAGACAAATATAGGTAATATTCCAGTCTGGGGTTTGGACAGTGGGTTCATGAATGTTTATTAGGACACTAAAGTAAATAGATGAAAAGAATAATTTATAAAGCAGTGATAGTATAACCTGAACCAAGAATTATGATTAATTCAATTCCGTATACTTGAGGTTCAAGCAAAATCCAAAACAATAAACACCTTGCTGTAGCCTACAAAATCCTATGTGATCTGGCTTTTGGCTTCCCTTCTGATTTAATTTCCTGTCTCTCTTATCTTTGTACATTCAGCTTCAGCTACATTATTTTTCTGTTAGTCCTTGAACTTTTTAAACATGCACTTGCCTCAGGGCCTGGATCATTTCTACCTCAGATATCCACATGTCTTGCTCCCTCATGTCATTCAAGTTTACTAAAGTATCTCAGCAAGGCCTTCTTTGATCATCTGTCTAAAGTGCATCCCTATTATGCTGTCTCCGCACTCTGCCCTATTTCTCTTCATACTAGACACTGATATATATGTATTATTTTTATTATTTGTCTTTCCCTATATGGAGGATCCAGGGAGGCAAGGGTTTTGCTTTGTCTACTCCTCTATTGCTGTTTAGCTACTTCCTACTTGTCCTGGTCTCAGATGTTATTTCCTCCAGAAAATCTTTTCTGACTCCCCTAGTCTAGATTAATGTTTTTCTTCTGGGCTACTCTTTTGCCCCATGATAACACAAAATAAAACTCCTCACATTTTTTTATGTTTACCAGTCTGTCTCTTGCACTGGATTTGTGTGTGCTCTGAGGACGTAGACCCTGGTGTGTATGTGTATATGTATGTAGTTAATTCCAAACCTGTTAGTGTCTACCACATAGTATATGTTCAATAATGATTATTTCTTAAACAATAATATAGATGTAAGAATCAGCAAGCAAGCAAGTAATCCAGCCTCAGGGCTAAGATGGCTAGCCAGATAAATAAAGAGGGAGATTGTACATTGTAGTGTAAATAAGAGAAGCTGGATATTTTTGGGGTGAGACTTAGTTGTGTTTCTATAGAAGCCTTTTTATGCAGACTTCAGTGACTTCATCTCTTTTAATGTAGGGCCTTAAGAGATGTCCCAGGCTGGTTATGGGCATATATTCCCATGAGGAATAGAAATCCAGGAGCCTTTTAATCACTCAGCATTTCTGCACAGCTATCGTTCAGGGGAAAATCATAGGCATATGATGATGCTGAGATCTTTTGAGATGTTAAAACAAGACTGTATAATCAGATTCAGATTCTCTGCTGCATAAATTTCAATCCTAAATATTTGTTATTTTATAATCTATGTAAGATGTATACTTCCCTTCCTATTTACTGAATAAAATTTACTGGGCAAGTCCTTTCCTCTGCCCTGTGACCCCTATCATATGAATATCTATGAGCTATCAGTTGCCTACAGATGCTCTCAGTAGCATCATGTTTTCCAAATCAAATTACCCTTTTTCTCTTTCTGGCTCAGTCATTATGGGATCACCTTTCTCATCATTATCAGCATTAATGCTGTCCATAATTATATACACAACTGGATTGCTTACTCACTTGCACAGATAATTCCATCAGTATGCCTGCAGTTTTACCAGCTACCAAGTAATGTGTCCAATAGCCATATGAGAGTATGAATAAATTATTGGCACTGATTTACTTTATGTAATGGACCAACTTCAGAATTAATAGTTTGGGTGTGATTATATGTTGTGAGTTGTTCATTAAATGGATGTTACCTCTTTTCTGTTTATGAATGGGCTGTGTCTATAGCATCTTCAAACTCTTGGTATGTTTATAGTGGCTTACTCAACCACTAGTGCCTAGAAGTACTGCTTGGCATACAGATAGTGAAAATAAAGTACTAATCAGAAGAAGGGAATATATTTTGTTTCTGTGGGTGAGTGAACTCTTTGTTTCCTAGTCATAAACTGCACTCCTGTTTCAGTAAGCTCTCTTTGGCTCCAGATAGAGCCCTAACCACAGCCATAACTAAAGACAGTGGCAGTTCATGCAGATGACTATAATCAGAGAGTTCCCTCAAGGACAGAGTGGCTTGACAGGAATTGTGACATGATGAAATAAATTCTGGGAGTAGGAGGTATGCCAAGACCCAGATGAAGAGGGAGATTGTCTTATCAGAGAGGACTGGTAGATAAAATGTGCTGGGATCACTTCAGGGGTGCAGGAATGGGATTGTAGTTTGAGAGCAAGATAGGGCCAAATTTTAGGATTATTGGGGTTAAGATATGGGGGAAATAATAGAGGTGATTACTTGAAGTGAGTTATAAGGTAGAGACTTGGTCATGCCTTAGTGTGGTGGAGCAGGCTCATACTATCTCATGAGAGCTGATCATGTGTACTTCTCTTCCTAACTACATGTTCAGTGACTTCACATTAGTTGTTTGATATCAGCTATGGTAATTGAATTTATTGAATTATTACTATGTGTCAGGCACATGCATTATATTAGTTAAGTCTCACATCACTCAATTTTTTGATGAGGAAACTGAGGCACAGAGAAGTTTAATAAGTTCGGGTACTAGAATGGGGCCATGTGATCAGAATATGACTAGTAGTAAAGGTGGTTCAATGATGAGCTTCTTGAATACTAAACTAGGCTTTATAAATCCTTCCTGATTAGGAATAACTTGGGTCCCAGAATTGAGCTTGCAAGAGTAGTAGAACCTGATCCTAGGGAACCAGGCTAGTCATGCCTGGTAGAATTCTAAGTAGAATTATGTCCTGATTTTACTGCATCCTCTTGTATAAAGTTTTCCCAGGATTCACCAATATGAGGTAGGAGAGCAGTAGAATGAGCCTAGGTATTCCTTTCCACACTCCATGTCTTTACACTAAGCAATGATTTCTCTACTTCTAATCCCTTCTCAAGGGCCTCTCTCAGCATCATACTCATGACCCTCTGTGCAATCCTAAGGTTCTAGAGAATAAAATGTTATGTACTTTTCACAAAGTTTGAGAACACATGTTCTTATTTCTCTGACACATTCTACATTTTTATAGCCAGAAAGACTCCTCAAGATGGAGCCATTTTATTTTGTTTTCTTGTAACATGTAGTTTTTAAAAAGTCAGTTATTGCAGTCCAGACACATTGCTGGCAACAAGATTGAATTTAATTTGTCTTAAATTTCTTTTCCAATGAGACCAAAATAACCAACCAAAAGAAAAAATATATTAAACTGTGTAAATCCAAATATACAAACATCTAATAAGCCCTGACCAATTATTGGGAATTGTAAATGAGTTTTTTTGGTTTGTCATATCTGCAAATTAATGTAAACTTTATTTAAAATACCTTATTTTTTGAACCCTAATAATGATTTTCTTTTATGTTACTGTAGCAATTCACAGCGAGTCAACTGCAAGAAGATTTAGCAGAGCAGTAATATCCCTTCTATTACCTTAGACACAATAGGAAACCCAGCTCTTCCAAGAAATCAGTTTTGCTCTGCAGTAGGTCCATAATTTCTTATAGATCTGAGAGAAAATAGAGAAAAAGCACATTTTAAGCAGGTGTAGGCTTTGTGTATATGACATTTGTTTTGGGTTTTGATTGACTTGGCATTTTACATACCATGCGAAGCCCTGTGCTATGTAGAGTGAGTCTAAAAGAGGTGGTGATATTTAGGTAGCTAAATGAATATGATGTGTATTACATAGACAAAAAACATCATTATACTTATGATGTTTTAGACCCAAAGTCCCAAACGTTCCAAAACCAATGCACCAAAGTTTAAACTCTTCTGCTGGAACATATATGTATATGCATACATGTGTTGGAGGAGGAGGATTTATGACTGAACACTAGAGACTAAAAGTTCTTTGTATCAGTAAATTATTGCTGCATATCAAACCACCTTACAAATTAGTGGCTTTAAACAACAACCGTGTATTACTGATTTTGAGTCAGTGAGTTAGTGGAACAGTTCTTCTGGTCTTGTCTGGTCTCACTCATGAATTTACAATCATCTGTGAGTCACCTAGGGGCTGGCTTGTTTAGGATGGCGTCAGCTTGGGTGACTTGGCTCTTCTACACATTATCTTGCAACTCTCTAGCAGGGTATTGTGATGTGTTTGTATAATAATGGGAGGAGTCTAACAGAGCAAGTGTAAACAAGTAAAGACTCTGCTTATGTCATATTAGCTATCATTCAATTATGGGAAGGAAGTTACATGTCCAAGCCCAAAATGAAGGGATGGGGAATAACACCTCACCTAAAGTGGGAAAATACTGCAAAGTCCCATAGCAAAGTTTCTGGATCCACAGATAGGTGAAGAATTGAGCCATTTGTTGCAATCCATCTACCATGTTCTTATAGTATATAGAATCTTTTGAAGCAAAATTGATGATGGTCCATGAATGTGGTTGCTTGTCTACATATCAGTGAAAATCGGCTTTCATGTTATCTTTGATACACATGAAACTAACTGCTGATACACTGAGAAGTGAAGTATGTTACTTTCAAAATGAATGCTACTTGGGTTATAAAAGAACTGTAATGTCGAGTACAAAAAGAAATCATCCTACTGTGCTTTGCATTGAGCATGGTATGTCATTTGTTCATTCCTTCAGGTAACATTTATTTCTCACTTAATATGTACAGTTTAGCAAACTACAGTATAACTAGAAGGGGAAAAGAAAATAGAAATCTAAAAACAACCTGGGAGAAATGGTTGAAGAAATTTAGTGACTTCTGGTCTACAGAAGGGAGGACATAGCAAGGATATACGCAAGGTCTTCAAATATGTAAAGAGCTTTCATATAGAAGAGGTATAACATTGATGTATGTCATCTTGGAAGGAAGAACAGTCCATTCCCTTTAGAATAAATACCAAGTTCTTAAGTCTGACCTACAAGGCCCTACATGATTGGCTTCTGCCTATTTTTCTTACCTCATTGCCTACCACGTCTCCTTGTTCACTGCAGTGCAGCCGCACTGGTCTCCTTGCTGTTCTTTGTGCACATCAGGCATAATCTTACCCCAGGGCCTTTTTATTTACTATTTCCTCTTCTTCCATGGAACACTTTTCCCAAAAAATAGTTGTGCAGTTAGCTCCTTGTATTCAAGTCTCACCTCAAATGTCACCTCTGCAGAGAAGTCTTCCCTGACCAACCAATCTCTTATTATTAATCCCTATGCCTCCTACTTTTCATTATTTATCTCATAACCCCTTTTTTACTTAATTGCATATTTCAGTCTGGAATTATCCTATTTATGTACTTATTTACTTGCTAGTTATTTATTTCCTTACCAATAGAATATAAGCTCCATGAGAGTAAGGATCATATTAGTCTTGTTTACCACTGTCTCTCCATCATACTTAAAACGGTACCTGGGATGTAAAAAAAAAGATGGCGGAGGAGTAGGGGACCCTATTCCAACTGGTCCCTGGAATTGAGCTGGATATCTACCATACCACTCTGAACACCCACAAAATCAGTCTGATATGTAAGAAGATAGATCTGGATCTCTACAAACAGAATATCACAGGTGGTTGGATTTAAGATACAAAGTGGAGAGCCGTGATTCTGCAGAAATATATCAGAGGATAAATGTAAGGGGGAGGGAGCCAAGCTGTTGGAATCCTACACCACTGGTGAGCGATAGCCTCCTGTGCTGGGGACTGGGCACAGACTGGCAGACCGGTAGCAGTGGGGAAAGGACTTTAGGGCAGCCCCCTGGACAGAAAACAGGAGCAGCAGGGCTGGGCATGTGAACTGGAGGTGGCTGACAGTTTCAGAAGCACAAAGGGCAGAGATGTGCCCCGACCTGGAGGTGAGGACTGGGAGCACTAATGAGGGGTGCACAATCCAGGACACTGTAGTATATAGCAGCACAGGCAGAAATGGAAATAGTATGGTCTGGAGAGCTCACTAAAGAACAGACTGCAATCTCTCTGCTCTGAGGCAGAGGGTTGGAAATGGTCTCTTCCGCTCTCTCAGAAGAGATGCGGAAAGCCACCAGGGAAAGCTGCCAGAGAACAAAAGCCCCCCAAAACCGCTTTTCACTGAGCCCATCCCCCGCCACAAGTGGCAGGGCAAATCTGCCCAAACAGGGTTGCCTGAGTAACAGGATGGCAGGCCCCTCCCCCAGAACACGGGCTGGGAGAACAAGAGGCTGACAACCCAAAGTTCCCTATAAAACAGGTGCATCTTGCTTGGGTTGTGGTCAATAATTTGGACTCTATACATTCCCTCAACCACCCCTCAACAGAAGAACTAGGAAGAGGAACCTACAAAATAGGAAAGACTTAGAGACTGTGACCTCTGCCACAGTTTGAAAAATGGATACAGATATAAACAAGTGTCAGAGATGGAATTCAGGATAGCAATTGTGAAGACAAGAGCAAGAATGGAGAAATCGATTAATGGCAACATAGAGTCTCTAAGGGCAGAAATGAAAGCTGAACTGGCAGAACTTAAAAATGCTATCAATGAGATCCAATCTAATCTAGATAATCTAACACCTAGGGTAAGAGAGGTAGAAGAATGAATTAGTGATCTAGAAGACCAATTGATAGAAGGATAAAGAGGAGGCCAGGGAGAAACAACTCAAAATCCATGAAAACAGAATCAGAGAACTAAGTGACACCATGAAATGTTCCAATGTCAGAATTATTGGGATCCCTGAGGGGTGGAGAGAGAAAGAGAGGACTAGAAGATATATTTGAGCAAATTGTAGCTGAGAACTTCCCTAATCTGGGGAATGAGACAAACATTCATGTATTAGAGGCAGAGAGGACCCCTCCTAAGATCAAGGAAAACAGGCCAATGCCCTGGCATGTAACAGTAAAACTCACAAATCTTAGAACCAAGGAAATCATCTTAAGGGCAGTTAGGGGGAAGAGATACCTTATGTACAGAGGGAGGAACATCGGAATAGTGTCAGACCTATCCATAGAGACTTGGCAAGCCAGAAAGGGCTGGCAAGACATATTCAGGGTAGTAAATGAGAAGAACATGCAGCCAAGAATACATTATCCGGCAAGGCTGTCATTTAGAATGGATGGAGAGATGCAGAGCTTCCAAGACCAGCAGAAGCTGAAAGAATATGTGACCACTAAGCAAGCCCTGCAAGAAATATTAAGTGGGCTTCTATAAAAGGAGAAAGACCCCCAGAGTGATATAGAACAAAAATTTACAGGGACAATCTATAAAAACAAGGTCTTCACAGGCAACATGATGACAATAAATTCATATCTTTCAATAATCACTCTCAATGTGAATGGCCTAAACGCTCCCATAAAATGGCACAGGGTTGCAGATAGGATATAAAGATAGAACCCATCCATATGCTGTCTATAAGAGACTCATTTTGAACCTAAAGATACATCCAGACTGAAAGTAAAGGGATGGAAATCCATCTTCCATGCCAATGGACCTCAAAAGAAAGCTGGGGTAGCAATTCTTATATTAGACAAATTAGATTTTAAGGTAAAGACTGTAGTTAGAGACACATAAGGACACTATATCATTCTTAAAGGGTCTATCCAACAAGAAGATCTAACAATTGTAAAAATCTATGCCCCCAACATGGGAGCAGCCATCTACATAAGCCAACTGTTAACCAAAATAAAGAGTCATATTGATAACAATATGTTAATTGTAGGAGACCTCCATACTCCACTCAGCAATAGACAGATCATCTAAGCAGAAAATCAACAAAGAAACAAGAGCTTTGAATGATACATTGGAC
>NC_138385.1:18772181-18787665 GCF_054177405.1 Leptonychotes weddellii
TTTCTGTTCAGAGAGTTGTTGCTATTCCTTTCTTCGATCTCCTGTTGAGTTTGTAGGTGTTCAGAATGGTTTGATCCCTATCCAGCTGAATTCCTGAGAGGAGACGAAATCCAGGTCTCCTACTCCTCCGCCATCTTTCTCCGCCCCTAATCAGCTCATTTTTATTAAAGGTGCTATAACCGAGACACAGGGAAATCAAGTAGTTTGTCCACAATCGTATAGTTTGTTATTGACCTGAGCCTGTGCACCATTTTTTTTTTTTATCAGAGTCACATAATGATTCTTAACTCTAGATCTTGGATCATGAGCTCATTTATTTTTATCTCTTTATTTTGAAATAAATTCAGACTTATAGAAAAGTTGCAAAAATAGTGCAAAAGTTTCCATAATGCCGTTCACTCAGATTTCCCAAATGTTGACATTTTACTGAATTTGTTCTCTCTAAATCTTTTTCTCTTCCTGTACATGGAAACATATAGACTTTTTTTCTGAACTCCTTGAGAGTAAGTTATGATGTCCATTTACTCCTAAAACTTCAGTTTGTGTTTACTAAAATCAAGGAGAATCTCTTATATAACCATAGTATAATTGTCAAAATAAAAAATAAAGACTGATATAGGATTATTTAATCTATAATCCTTATTCAAATGTTACCAGTTGTCTTACTAATGTCCTTTGTAGTGACAGTTCTTGGTTGGTTCCTTGAGAGTACAAATTTAGTTTTTAATGGGGAACTTGCCCCCAGTAGGTTTTTAAGATTCCCTAATGAAATGTACTTCTAAACTCCTCAACATGCTGACTCCATGCATTTTAAGGACAGAGGTGAATTTCCTTTGAAAGATCTTCTTTTTTTCCTTTGTCTTCATCAATCCAAAGTGGTCAGCAAGATGCAAATAATATCTCCTCATAGGCTAGTGGAAGCCATTAGCACAAGTGACATGTTTCTGGGCTTTAAGTGGTTCTGTACAGTGTGGTCCAACACTTAGATGAATGTTTATTCATATTTAAACCTCAGAGTGAAAATGAAGTAAGAATTTGGCACATTTTACTCTTGTTGGAAACAAAAATAAAACTCATACAATCAGTACTTAAATCTGTTCTATTTACCTAGCAAATGTGAGGCAGTACCATTTCTTAGAACACCTTCAGAGGTTTGAGTCTAACTGATGTAAGTGGGGATGTGTAAGAGAAAGGACCCCTTTTGTACATGTCTTTGGTTTATCTTGTTTAGCCATATTATAATTGGAAATATTTAAGTCTACTATTGTTTATTCAGAAAATGGGCAAAGCACACCTCTGTCTTATTCTGACATGGCCATTGAGGCCCATTATGAAGGGCCACATTATACTATAAACAGGTTCCTTTGATATATTTGTTGGGTAAAAACTTTGGGGGGATGTTCTTAGTGCTCCAGTGTTATATTGAATTAGTTTCACAAGTTACATCTTTCTAGTGAGGTTCTTCTTGTCTTACAAATGCTGTTTGTTTTACAATTGTTTTTTTAAGCAAAATAGAGCTGAGATATTGCTGTTGTTCAAGAAGCCTTCTTTGTTGAGACCGAAGACTACATATTCTAGTACCAATCCCTGGCTACCTCTATACATTATTACTTGGTACTTCTTTGCCTAGTACCTGGTGTTTTCTTCCTTTTCTAAAAAACCTTTTTTGTTGTAAAATATAATAGACATACAGAAGAGTGTACAAAATCCAGAGCTCATGAATTTTCACAAACTAAACACTCACAGGTAACTACTACAGAGTTCAGACCAAGAGATTGAAGACCACCATGCTCTCCAGAAGCCACCTTGTACCCTTTCCAATTACTCATTCCTCCTTACAGATAACTATTATCCTAATATTTATGATCATTACTTCCTTAATTTTCTTTATAGTTTTACCATCTAAGTTTATATTCCTAAAGTCTATAGTATTGCCTGTTTTTTAGAACCTTATATAAATGGAATTATACGTTATATATTCTTTAGTGTCTGTCTTTTTTCCTCAATATTATGTTTTTGAGATTCATCCATTTTGTGTGTTGGTATAGTTTATTCTTTTTTGTTGTTTTTTGGTGAATATACCACAGTCTCCTCCAGTAAATAGGTATTGGGTTCCTTCTGTTTTTAGCTATTATCAGTAATACTTCTGTTGTATAAGTGCATGCATTTCTGTTGGACATATACTTAAGACTAAGACAGGTGTCTTAGCTGCTGTTCTTGCATCATAGCTTTCTATTTCTAGGTCTGTTGGGAAAGATAAGAAAGTTATTCAGGCATCAGATAGATGCAGCAAGGGAACCAAAACAGTTTTGGCCAGATTGAACAGTGAATTGCAGCAATAATTAAAGGATGTTACTGAGGAGAGAATTTTTCTGGAAGTTCAAGTGGAACAACTTTGACCATTCTCTCACCTATAAGCCAATTGCCATTAACTGTGAATCTACCCATTTTTAAGCAGTTTTTAATTCAAGACCATTTGGACACCCAGACATTCAGCCTACTGCTTAATTCAAATTGAATTTTATGATTCTATTTTGCCTTATATGTTTACCTCTATTTAAGTATCTTTTATTTTTTAATTTCACAATAAAAAGTTCAGGATGAAAAAAATAAACCCTATTGTCCTGTAATTATTTATAGTACTCCATTTCATTCCAAAATATCTTTGTTTGAATGATGAAATAGGACATCATAAACATGGGATATATTTTGAATGTTCAAATTTAAGATGGTTCAAATCTAAGATAATGCCAAGTGGTTTTTCAACATGGTTATACCAATTTATATCCATTATCAGCAATGTGATATTTTCTGTTGCTCCTCATCTTCATTAATACTTGTTTCCTTCAGTCTTTTTAATTTTAGCTCTTCTGGTGGGTGTGTGGCAGTATTTCATTATGATTTTAATTTTAATTTCCTTGATTACAATTGACATTGAGTACTTTTTCAAACATTTATTAGCTATTTGGATTTTTGCTTTGTGTTTGTGCATATGTGAGAATTACTTAAGTTCTGTCACTTTTGCTTTGTATATTAATGACAGTATTATTAGTGATACATTTAGATTTATTATATTACTTATTGTTCCTATCTGTAATGATGCTCTTTGCATAAACATCTATTGTGTCTGCTGATAATAAAGCTACATCAACTTACTATTGGTTGTCATTTGAATAGTATATCTTTTCTAATCATTCTACTTTCAATAGTTTGTATCTTTATGTTTTGGATATGTCTCTTGTACATAGCATAGATAGATAGATAGATAGATAGATAGATAGATAGATAGATACAGCTTATTGAGTCTTTTTCTTTTAATTGATATGTTGAATTCAATTGATATGTTGAATTCATTGACAAGTAAGTGTAAAAACTGATATATTCTGGGAAATAAACTGAGGGTTTTTGAGGGGAGGAGGATGGGGGGATGGGTTAGCCCGGTGATAGGTATTAAGGAGGACATGTATTGCATGGAACACTCAGTATAATACACAAACAATGAATCATGGGACACTACATCAAAAGCTAATGATGTACTGTATGGTGACTAACATGACATAATAAAAAAAACTGATATATTTGGGTTTAAATCTATTATCTTACCATGTGCTTTTTATTTGTTTTTCCTGTTCTACTTTCAATTTTCTTTCATTTTTAAACATACTTTGTGTTGATTGACTTTTTATTCTTATTTTCCCATTGGTATTTATATATTCTTTTGTTATTCTATAGGTAATTAACTTAGAAATTATAACATTCAACCTTGACTTATTTTACTGTAGTAAGAATACTTGAGATTTATCCTTTTAAAAAATTTAACTGTACAATACATCATTGTTGACTTTAAGTACAATTTTGTGCAGTGGATTTCTAGAGATTGTTCATCTTGCTTGGCTAAAATTTTATGTCCATTGACTAGTAACTTCTCATTTATCCCTGCCTTCAGTCACTGGCAACCATTGCACTCTTTGGTTCTGTAAATTTGACTATTTTAGATACTTCATATAAGTGGAATCATGCAGTATTTACCTTTTCATGACTTCATTCTTTTACTTAGCATAAATGTCTTCAAGGTTCATGCATGTTATCACATATTATCGAATTGCCTTTTTGTTAGGTTGAATAGTATTCCATTGTGTGTATATACCACATTTTCTTTATCCTTTCATTTTTCAAGGGACATTTAGATTGTTTCCACTTCTTGGACATTTTGAATAGTGCTGTAATGAATGGGAGAGTGCAGGTATCTCTTTGAGATCCTGATTCCAATTTTAATTCTCTGAAGAAGACATACAAATGATTAACAGACACATGAAAAAATGTTCATCATCATTAGCCATCAGGGAAATTCAAATCAAAACCACATTGAGATACCACCTTACACCAGTTAAAATGGCAAAAATTGACAAGGCAAGAAACAACAAATGTTGGAGAGGTTGTGGAGAAAGGGGAACCCTCTTACACTGTTGGTGGGAATGCAAGTTGGTACAGCCACTTTGGAAAACAGTGTGGAGGTTCCTCAAAAAATTAAAAATAGAGCTACCCTATGACCCAGCAATTGCACTACTGGGTATTTACCCCAAAGACATGGATGTAATGAAAAGAAGGGCCATATGCACCCCAATATTCATAGCAGCAATGTCCTCAATAGCCAAACTGTGGAAAGAGCCGAGATGCCCTTCAACAGATGAATGGATAAAGATGATGTGGTCCATATATACAATGGAATATTACTCAGCCATCAGAAAGGATGAATACCCAACTTTTACATCAAGATGGATGGGACTGGACTTTTTGTTTATTAGTCTAGCAACAGTTTGTTAATGTTTTTCTTTTCAAAAAATGAGGTCTTTGTTTCATTGATTTTTTAAATTGTTTTTCTGGTTTCTATTTTTATTTCCTCTCTGATTTTTGTTATTTCCCTCCTTCTAACTTTGGGCATAGTTTATTCTTCTTTTCTAGTTACTTTTTATGATTTAGGTTATTTACTTGAGATCTTTCTTTTTTCTTAATGTAGGTGTTTATCTCAATAAAATTCTCTCTTAGAACTTTTTGCTGCATCCCATAAGTTTTGATATGTTGTGTTTCCATATTTGTTTCATGATATTTGGTGATTTCTGTTTTGATTTCTTCTTCTTTTTTTAAAGATTTATTTATTTATTTTAGAGAGAGAGAGAAAGAGAGAGCATGCTCAGGAGTGGGGGCAGGAGCAGAGAGAGAGGGAGAAGGAGAGAAGCAGACTCCATGCTGAGCATGGAACCTGATGTGGGGCTTGATTCCAGGACCCTGAGATTGTGACCTAAGCCAAAATCAAGAGTCAGAGGCTTAACCGACTGAGCCACCCAGGTACCTCTTGGTTTCTTCTTTTATCCATTTCTTGTTTAGATCTGCATTGTTTAATTTCCACCTATTTGTGAATTTTCCAGTTTTCCTCCTGTTACCGATTTCTAGTTTCATACCCTTGTGGTCGGAAGAGATACTTGGTATGATTTCAGTAGTCTTAAATTTGCTGAGACTTGTTATATGATTGAACATATGTTCTATCTTGGGGGATGTTTCATGTGTATTTGAGAAGAATGTGTATTCTATTGCTGTTGTATGGAACGTTCTGCAGATGTCTGTTTTGCTTATTTGGTCTAAAGTGTAGTTCTAGTCCAATATTTTTTAATTGATTTTCTTTCTGGATGATCTAGCCAGTGTTGTAGATGAGGTATTGAAGTCCCATACTATTATTATATTGTTGTCTATTTCTGTATAATTTACTTAATATCTTTAGGGGCTCCAATTTGGATGTATGTATATTTTCAATTGTTATATTCTCTTGATTAATTGACATCTTTATCATTATATAATGACCTTCTTTTTCTCTTACATTTTTTACTTAAAGTCTATTTTGTCCCATAAGAATAGTTATCCTCATTCTCTTTTGGTTTCCATTTGCATGGAATACATTTTCCATCACTTCATTTGGAGCCTATATATGTCCTTAAAGTTGAAGTTAGTTTCTTATAGGCAGCACTTAGTTGGATCTTGTTTTTTTGTTTTGTTTTGTTTTTTCCTTAATCCATTCAGCCATGCCTTTTGACTGGAGAATTTATTCTATTTACATTTAAAGTAATTACTGACATGTAAGAACTTACTAATACTATTTTATTAATTGTTTTCTAGCTATTTTATAGTTCCTTTGTCCCTCTCTTGCTTGCTTTCTTTGTGAATTGATGATTTTCCATAGCAGTGTGCTTTTATTCCCTTCTTTTTTCTTTGTTGTATCTACTATAGGTTTTTGCTTTGAGGTTGCCATGAGGCTTACAGACATAAAATATCTTATACATATAACTGAGCTAATAACAACTTCAGTTGCATTAAATAAACCTTACCCTTTTACTCCCCCATCAACATTTTATGTTTTTGATGCCACAGTTCACATTTTTTTATATTGTATACCCATTAACACATTATTTTACCTGTACTTGTTTTTAATACTTTTGTCCTATAATCTTTATACTAGAATTAAGTGATTAACACACACCATAGTACAGTACTGGAATATTCTGAATTTCATTTTATACTAATCTTTACCAATGTGTTTTATATTTTTATATTTTTCATGTTACTATTTATTGTCCTTTCATTTCAGCTTGAAAAACTCTTGTTAGCATTTCTTATAAGGCAGGTGTTGAACTCTGTCAGCTTTTGTTTGAGAAATTCTTTATCTCACCTTTATTTCTGGACAATTTTGCTAGGTAAATTATTTTTGATTGGCAGCTTCAACACTTCAAATATATCAAAGCAGTCTCTCCTACCCTGGAGATTTCTGCTGAGAAATCCACCAATAGCCTTATCGAGGTTTCCTTGTATTTGAGGAATTTTTTTCTCTTGCTGCCTTTAAAATTCTCTTTGTCTTTGTTTTTAGCTAGTTTCATTGGAATGTGTCTTGGAGATCTTTTTGATTTGAAACTTTTTGGTATCCTTTTGGCTTAATGCATTTAGATATTCAAATCTTCCCAGATTTTGGAAGTTTTCAGCCATTATTTCTTATTTTATTTTATTTTATTTTATTTCATTTTATTTTATTATGTTATGTTAATCACCATATATTACATCATTACTTCTTGATGTAGTGTTCCATGATTCAGTGTTTGCATGTAACACTGAGTGCTTCATGCAGTATGTGCCCTCTTTAATACCCATCACCAGGCTAACCCATCCCCCACCCCTCTCCCTTCTAGAACCCTCAGTTTTTTTCTCAGAGTCCATAGTCTCTCATGGTTCATCTCCCCCACTGATTTCCCCCCCTTCAACAACAATGTGGATGGAACTGGAGAGTATTATGCTGAGCAAAATAAGTCAATCAGAGAAAGACATGTATCATATGACCTCACTGATATGAGGAATTCTTAATCTCAGGAAACAAACTGAAGGTTGCTGGAGTGGTGGGGGGTGGGAGGGATAGGGTGGCTGGGTGATAGACATTGGGGAGGGTATGTGCTATGGTGAGCACTGTGAATTGTGTAGGAAAGGAGCCATTATTTCTTTGAATGTGCTTTTCCTGTTTCTTCCCTCTCTTCTCTTTCTGAGACTCCAATAAAGCATAGATTGTTTATTTTAATGGTATCTCATAATTCATGTAAGCTTTCTTCAGCCTTTTTCATTCTTTTTTCTCCTCTGATAGAATAACGTCAAATGTCCTGTCTTGAACTTCATCGAATCTTTTTTTGCTTGATCCATCTTTTTTATTTTTCTTTATGGGATTTAGCTTTCACATGTGTTAGCTTTTCTTGTGTATTTTTTATATCTTTTCTCTTTTTTGCTTTCCATTTTATCTTTCAATTTGTCTCATCCTGGAAAGGGTTTTTTATGGTAATGTTTTTCATTTCATTAGTTTCTTTTCATCTGTTAAGCTCATACATTGCATCATCCCTGAATTTGGTTATTGAACTACTCAGTTCTAGAATTTCTATTTGATTTTTTCAAGCTTGCATTGTTTTTTAAAAATAATTTATTTTTGACAAAGAAAATTTTCATATACTTGGTGTACAATGTGATGTTTTAATATATGTATACATTGTAAAATAATTACCACAATCAAACTAATTAACAAATCCATCACCTCCCATAGTTGTCATTTTTTGTGGTGGGAACACTTGAGAGCTACTCTCTTAGCAAATTTAATGGTAACAGAAATTAGAATGGTGGTTACCAGAGGCTGGTGGATGGGGGAAAATGGAAGAAATTGATTAAAGGGTTTAGACTTTCAATTATAAGATGAAGTTCTAGAGATCTAATGTACAGTATGATGACTATAGTTAATAATAATGTTGCTAGATGGGTGATGGGTATTAAGGAGGCCACTTGTTATGATGAGCACTGGGTGTTGTATGTAAGTGATGAGTCATTGAATTCTACTCCAGAAACCAATATTGCACTGTACATTGGGTAATTTAAATAAAAAATAATAATGTTGTATACATTTTATAATATCAAGTTCCTTGCTAAAATTTCAATTTGAGTGTTTATTCACATGAGAATATTAAGCATATTTGTGTTATACCTTTTAAACTTATGTTCTATAAGTTTTGTGGATTTCCTCTTCTACCTTTTGTTTGTGCTGTTTTTCTCTCACATTGTAATGTCTCTTTTGTGACTGGTTATCTTTGAAAGTTTGCTGGACATTGTATTTCTTAATAAACATTTTTTCAAAAATTTTAGAATAGATTTTAACTTTATGGAGAAATTACAAAGATAACATAGAGTGTTCCTCTATAGCCCATATCCACTATCACCTGTTGTTAATATTTTTTTAAATATGACACATCTGTCACAATTAATGAATCAATATTGATAAATTATTATTAACTAATGTCCATACTTTATCCAGTTTTCTTTGTTGTTACCTAATTTCCTTTATCTGTTCCAGCACCCTATCTAGGGTAACATGTTATATTTACTTGTAATATATCCTTAGGCTCTTGGCTGTGACAGTTTCTCAGACTTTCCTTTCTTTTACAACCCTGACAATTTTGAGGATTACTGGTCAGGTATTTTGTAGAATGCTCATAAGTTCAGATTTGTCTGTGTTATGCTATCATGCAGTTTAGATGTAATTACCATAAAAATATCACACTAATTTTAGGTAAGAAATGATTCTTCAAACAGCTATTATATGAATGAAAACAAGTCCATCACAAAGAATTAGTACAGTTTGTCTGAAAGGGTCAAATTGTGAATAGAGGATGGTGATTTTCAATGGTTATTTTTGGGGGGCTCAATAGTTTATTGGACCTTTTACTAAATGATACAAATATTCCTTAAAGGTGAACCTTAGGTCTTCACTTAAGGTGTAACATTTACTAAGGGGGTCAGTGGCTAAAGTTCATTTCGTTTGATCAAACTGAGATCTAGATATTTGAAAAACAACACATAAAATTATCATAAAATTGGAAGTAAAATCACAATATACATGATATTTAAGTAACAATGGTTTTGTGTTACATCTGTGGATAGTGCCATCATTAACTGCTTCTTCAATTGGAAGAACTATTTTGAAACAATATATAGTCAAATCTAAGTGCATTCAATAATAATAGCATTATGACTAAAATTAGAATTATGGATAACTGAAAGATATTCAATATTTTTTTTGGAAAGCCAGTATGTTTTGTATTGAATCTGTAGGTGATAATAACTCTCTTTTAGCTCAAGCTTGCATTTTCCAACTAATTCTTGACCTAGGACCATTCCTTGCATCACTTGGGATGACCATTTTCAAAACACTTGGGCAACATTAAACTCTTTTAAACTTCAGCCTCTGTTAAAGGAGTTAACCTGACGGAAAAAGACCCCCTCCTAAGCTTTCAAAATTATTTATATTAGAAAAGGAATAAACAGCTCACAATCATGAGTGTCAGGATCAAGGCTTCCTGAGGTCACCAAAGTAAGTGATGCCAACATTTAGTGAAAGGGAAAGGGAAATCCCATATAAATGAGAATGGAAGATGGTATAGAAAATGAGCAGCTAAGGCAAAAAGGAGAAATTGCAGAAATGAGTGAAGGTGAATTGGTTGTAGGCATTTCACATGTCAGAAAGAAGGCAAAGAAATGGTGAGGTGATTATAGGCCAGCTTCTCAGAAAAGGAGTTTCTCATAAAAGAGGATAATGGCATATGAAATTGGTGAGGGAAATTGAAAAGGAAGAAAGTGGCAATATGGTATCAACAAAGCACCAAGTTAAAACTTAGGAAAACAAGAGATGACAAACTGAGGGGCAAACTACCATCTGACTGTGATGGGATCAACCAGGGTCTCTCAAGCATTTTCCTGCTGTGCCTCAGCTCATTGTGACCCTCAGGAGGAATAGTGACTGTTCCATGACACAGTCAGTGTCCTGATTTTTTTTTTTCATTACATAGATTGTGACTAAAAACCTATGTCTTCTAAGGACTGGTTCTAATTTATCAAAGATAAGCAATGCTAGGTAAATGACAGCTCCTATAAAGACACAGTAGAATTTTATATTTACCACAGTAAAAGCAGATACAGATTTTTTAAAATGCACATTAGAGAACATGGAAGAGAATTCAGAGATGCTGTGTAACAATACAGCATTAACTGAATGGAGTTCTTAAGCTGCTAGCTGCTAAAATTTTGGGGATCATGAACACTGGATTGTTAAAAATAAGGTATTTGGTAGTGTTGGTAGTTATAATCAAGCTGGTTAATGAATCCTTATTTCTCCATGCTGTTACTATATATGTCCTATTTCATGAACCATCAACTTCTACTCTTCACCTTTTATGTCCTTATCAATCAGGAGTTAGTCAGCAATTTTCATGGGACTCTTTAAAAAGCATCATTGTATTAATCACCTTCATTTCACAGCTTTATGTTTGGTCAGACACTTTCCTATCCCTTATCTCATTTGATCCTCAGCATAATCCAGAGAAGTATGTTTGACAGAGACTATTTTTCATTGTTTAAATGTAGGCTCAGAAAAAAATTCAGTGACTTATGTAAACTTGTATAACTAGTGAGTGGCCGCAATTGGACTATACCCCATGTCTCCTGACATCTAGTTCTGTGCTCTTCCGGCTGCACCATGCTTTCATTTTTAAAGTTCTTGCTACTTTGATTCTTCATTTACTATATTTCTTTCCTCTCATCCTCTTTATATTTTATCTATTGCTAAGACAGAAACCAAAGCCATATTAGAGATTGGTCCCTCTAAATAACATGGAAATCCCTTGCGAGGTGAGGTTGCTAAGTTCAAAACTGAATTTATGGCTAGATAGAAGGGATAAATTACACTATTTACATGCATTCATACCTGTATTTATGGATTCCTGATCTCTTGAACTCTACTCTTTCCTCCCTTCTCCTTGCTGTTCTGTGTGTATTTGTGTGTACAGAAGAGAAGAGACAGTTGGAGAGAGGAAGAAGACTGACTTATTACTGTAGATGATTAGGGGATTTTGGATTTCATCTCTGTGAGAGTTAGGTAGCTTAAAGATTGTTACCTACCATGCATTAATTGCCTACTATGTGTCAAAAGCTGTATCAGGTTTTTATATATAAAGAACAGTGTGATATCCTAGTTGCAAGGGCCATTCTTCATCCTAGTATTACTCTGACATTTAAGTAACTTCTTTGAAAAGTAGGCTATACTCTTTTTATTCATAATCTCTGCAAGAGGTACATCTTTAACAACTAAGCAATCTGGATTTTTCTTTAGTTATATCTATTTGCTTGCTTGTTGTCTGAAACCAGTACTATGCAGAGGGCTGGGCCTGGGTAGATCAGTGCACATTCCACAAAGCCTGAAGATGGTTTCCTTTCCAACTGTAGGAGAAAGTTTTTTTATGTCATTGCCAAAGACATGGAACTTGATTCTTTTATTTTTCCCTTGAGTAATTAATGCCAGGCTTGATGGCAGATCTGGGTGACACATCTCCTTGGAAATCCAGGACAGAATGGAGACCCTGAGTATTTTACAGACCTTTTTATAGCAGAGAGTAACACTGAAAGGGAGATAGAAAGGTAGAGAAGACACATTTTGATTCCATATAATTTTTTTAGAGTCAGTCTTAACTAGAAAAAGTGTAGTACCTTAATTACAGGAGGTGTGAAGAGGATTTCCAAATTCGGGAGAGCTAGAATTCCTTCCATAGCCATAAGTAGTGTATGCTTAGAATCTAACAGGATGAGGCAACATAAAAGTGATGGTCCTACCTTGTATGATATATGACCATATATAAATAGTTTGATTTAATTAAAAATACTAAAGTTGGTATAACCAAATGAATGATACTGTCATTTACATGAATTCCTTGCAGTACTAAATCTTGTTATAATGAGGCTGTCAGAGTTCTCAACATTGTCGAAACTCAGCCTTGGGAATTGTCTTCTGACACTGTGACTCAACTTTTTAAATCTCCTTTGTGACAAGGCTTTATTCTTTAAGGATATATTTAAATATTATATATAAATAAAAGCCATTTAAATGCAAACCTTATGAATAATATGTCTGATTAAACTGAATAAATGCCACTTATGAGTCAACAAAACACTACTTGTGTGCTTATAAAATGGTGCTGAAATCTTTTTACTAGGCATATATTTTTTAAAGATTTTATTTATTTATTTGAGAGAGAGAATGAGAGAGAGCATGAGAGGGAAGAGGGTCAGAGGGAGAAGCAGACTCCCTGCTGAGCAGGGAGCCCAATGTGGGACTCGATCCAGGGACTCCAGGATCATGACCTGAGCCGAAGGCAGTCGCCTAACCAACTGAGCCACCCAGGCGCCCTTTACTAGGCATATTTTTAAAACAGCACTTTGAATGGCATTTTTGCAACAAGCTACAGCCTCCCAGTCTGATCACTGTGAAAAGGAAACCATTCCTATTAGAGAAAATTGGTCTTAGTATATCATGGCCAGACTCTGCTTAGCCTCCCTTTAAGTTCTTACATTGTAAATTATCCATAATAATGCTGTTTGGCTTTCCCCATTTCTCATTTCTTTCCTTCATATCAGTAAGCATGCATTTTCAGCTATGAGTTTTTCTAAGGGAAGCTTAACTGAAAGAATAATCAAATTAACATATTTTCATTTGAACTTAAAACAATTCTAGACTATAGCAGTATTTTCCAACTGCTGGTCTTGAATCCTCATGTTGGCCAATGTGTTCTAGTTAAGTATCCATTTTGTTAAAGGCAAAAACAACTGGCATCTGTCTCAATATCTAATTAACAAAAACAACAAATTTTAGTTTAAAACATTTCCCCTTAATACAGTTCAGTTTGAGAGGTATTTAGCATACACTGAAAGAACATGTCTGTTGATAAGAAATAATCAGATGGGTATGCTCAAGTCCTAGTTTCTCTGTTGGCTATCATTCAGCTCAAATACTACAAATTTCCAAGATGGTTACTATTGTTATTCATATGGTTACAAAAATTTATACACTTAATAAAATATTAATTTGAGGCAGGAAGCAACAAAAACACCAATGTTAATATTTAACATGTCAGAAAGAATGAAAAAATAATAATGCATGTCTCTTAAGATGCTTTTTTTCCGGGGCGCCGGGGTGGCTCAGTCATTAAGCGTCTGCCTTCGGCTCAGGTCATGATCCCAGGGTCCTGGGATCGAGCCCTGTATCGGGCTCCCTGCTCGGCAGGAAGCCTGCTTCTCCCTCTCCCTCTCCCCCTGCTTGTGTTCCCTCTTTCGCTGTGTCTCTCTCTGTCAAATAAATAAAATCTTTAAAAAAAAAAAAGATGCTTTTTTTCCCCTAGATTCATAAATTGCCCACATATGATCAAATTCTTGTTCAGTATATATATATAATATATACACATTTTTATGTTATGTTAATCACCATACATTACATCATTAGTTTTTGATGTAGTGTTCCATGATTCATTGTTTGCATATAACACCCAGTGCTCCACTCAGTACGTGCCCTCTTTAATACCCATTACCAGGCTAACCCATCCCCCCACCCACCTCCCCTCTAGAAACCTCAGTTTGTTTCTCAGAGTCCATAGTCTCTCATGGTTCGTCTCCCCCTCTGATGTTCCCCCCTTCATTTTTCCCTTCCTGCTATCTTCTTCTTCTTCTTTTTTAAACATATAATGTATTATTTGTTTCGGAGATATACATCTGTGATTCAACAGTCTTACACAGTTCACAGCGCTCACCATAGCACATACCCTCCCCAATGTCTATCACCCAGCCACCCCATCCCTCCCATCCCCCACTGCTCCAGCAAACCTCACTTTGTTTCTTGAGATTAAGAATTCCTCGTATCATTGAGGTCATATGATACATGTCTTTCTCTGATTCACTCATTTCGCTCAGCATAATACCCTCTAGTTCCATCCATGTCGTTGCAAATGGCAAGATTTCATTCCTTTTGATGGCTGCATAATATTCCATTGTATATATATACCATTTCTTCTTTATCCATTCATCTGTCGATGGACATCTTGGCTCTTTCCATTGTTTGGCTATTGTGGACATTGCTGCTATAAACATCGGGGTGCACATACCCCTTCGGATCCATCCCTACATTTGTATCTTGGGGTAAATACCCAGTAGGGCAATTGCTGGGTCATATGGCAGCTCTATCTTCAACTTTTTGAGGAACCTCCACACTGCTTTCGAGAGTGGCTGCACCAGCTTGCATTCCCAACAACAGTTTAGGAGGGTTCCCCTTTCTCCGCATCCTTGCCAACATCTGTCATTTCCTGACTTGTTAATTTTAGCCATTCTGACTGGTGTGAGGTGGTATCTCATTGAGGTTTTGATTTGGATTTCCCTGATGCCAAGTGATGTTGAGCACTTTTTCATGTATCTGTTGGCCATTTGGATGTCTTCTTTGGAAAAATGTCTGTTCATGTCTTCTGCCCATTTCGTGATTGGATCATTTGTTCTTTGGGTGTTGAGTTTGATAATTTCTTTATAGATTTGGATACTAGCCCTTTATCTGATCTGTCATTTGCAAATATCTTCTCCCTTTCTGTCAGTTGTCTTTTGGTTTTGTTGACTGTTTCCTTTGCTGTGCAAAAGCTTTTCATCTTGTTGAAGTTCCAGTAGTTCATTTTGGCCCTTGCTTCCCTTGCATTTGGCGATGTTTCTAGGAAGAAGTTGCTATGGCTGAGGTCGAAGAGGTGGCTGCCTGTGTTCTCCTTTAATATTTTGATGGACTTCTGTCTCACATTTAGGTCTTTCATTTTTGTGTGTGGTGTAAGGAAATGGTCCAGTTTCATTCTTCTGCATGTGGCTGTCCAATTTCCCAACACCATTTGTTGAAGAGACTGTCTTTTTTCCATTGGACATTCTTTCCTGCTTTGTCAAAGATTAGTTGACCATAGAGTTGAGGGTCCATTTCTGGGCTCTCTATTCTGTTCCATTGATCTATGTGTCTGTTTTTGTGCCAGTACCATACTGTCTTGATGATGACAGCTTTGTAATAGAGCTTGAAGTCTGG
>NC_138385.1:18788165-18805510 GCF_054177405.1 Leptonychotes weddellii
TTCTGGCCTGCCAGGTCTCTGTGGATAGGTCTGTTGCCAATCTAATGTTTCTACCACTGAAGGTCACAAATCTCTTCTCCCGAGCTGCTTTCAGGATTTTCTCTTTGTCTCTGAGACTCGTAAGTTTTACTATTAGATGTTGGGGTGTTGACCTATTTTTATTGATTTTGAGGGGATTTCTCTGTGCCTCCTGGATTTTCATACCTGTTCCCTTCCCCAAGTTAGGGAAGTTCTGTGCTATAATTTGCTCCAATATACCTTCTGCCCCCCTCTCTCTTTCTTCTTCTTCTGGGATCCCGATTATTCTAATATTGTTTCATCTTTTGTATCACTTATCTCTCGAATTCTGCCCTTGTGATCCAGTAGTTGTTTATCTCTCTTTTTCTCAGCTTCTTTGTTTTCCATCATTTGGTCTTCTATATCACTAATTCTCTCTTCTTCCTCGCTTATCCTAGCAGTTAGAGCCTCCATTTTTGATTGCACCTCATTAATAGCCTTTTTGATTTTGACTTGGTTAGATTTTAGTTCTTTTATTTCTGCAGAAAGGGTTACTCTAATATATTCCATTCTTTTTTCAAGCCCAGCTAGTATCTTTAAAATCGTCATTCTGAACTCTAGTTCTGACATCTACTAATGTCTGTATTGATTAGGTCCCTGGCAGTCAGTACTGCCTCTTGTTCTTTTTCTTGAGGTGATTTTTTCTGTCTTGTCATTTTGTCCAGAGGAGAATAGATGAATGAGAGAACAAAATGCTTACAGGGTAACAACAACCCCAGAAAAATATACACCAGACAAGTCAGAAGAGACCTGAAACCTGGGGAAAAGAAAGGGAAAGAAAAGGAAAAAGAAAAAAAAAAAAGATAAAGATAAAAACAAACAAACAAAAATCAGAATATGATCAAATATGATCGGGCTGGTGCATAGGTTAGTGCCACACACTAGATTTTGGGCATAGTTTGGTCTGTTAGAAGAAAGTGCCTCCCAAAATTTTAAAGAAAGAAAAACTTATATATATACAAAAATAAGGGTAAATACGATGAAGGGATGGAATATGGCTTGAAGATGAAAATTATAAAAGATTTTATAAAAGGAATTGATAAGAAGTTGGTTGAAAAAAGAAAGAAGAGGATTTAAAAAAAAAGAGGGAGAGAATGTGATCAGGCAGGAGACTAGAACAAAGCCATACATTAGAGATTTAGGGTATATTTTGGTCTGTTAGAAGAAACTGTATCCCAAAATTTTAAAGAGAGAACAACTTATATATATGTACCAAAAATAAGGTTAACTACTATGAAGGGATAGAATATGACTTTAAAAATGAACAATAAAAGAGATTTAAAAAAATAATAATTAAAAAAAATTAACTTTGAAAGACTAAAAAATCATGGGAAAAAAGCCATGAATTCTATGTGCAGTATTCCCCTACCACTGGAGTTCTGCCATTGATAGGTAAACTTGGTCTTGGCTGGTTGTTCTTGCCGATCTTCTGGGGGAGGGGCCTGTTGCAGTGGTTATCAGGTGTCTTTGCTGGAGGCGGAATTGCCCGCCCCTGTCGTGGGTTGGCCAAATAATCTGCTGGGGTTTCCTCTCAGTAGCTTTTGTTCCCTGCAAGCTTTCTGTACAGCTTTGGAGGACGAGAGTGAGAATGGTGGCCTCCCAATCTCTGCCCTGGAGGAGCCATGAACATGGGGCCCCACTCCTCAGTGCACCCCCAGAGAAAAGCAGTCAGTCATTCCCATCTCCCTGGTCTCTGGCCGCACTCCTGCCCACCTGGCCTGTGACCGAGCATTTCTATCTCTGGCACCTGACCCCGTGTGGAGTCTCCAAGCCCAGCAGATCCCTGCGGTGCGCTCCCATGCCACTCCTCCCAGGAGCGGAAGGTGAATCTCCCCAGATCTGCTGCTTGTTGGGTCCTCGCTGGAAGAGCAGTGGTCCGACTGTGCTGCGGATCACAGTTTATGGCAACCTTGAGCTGAGAGCCCACGCCTTGGCTCCGTCTCTGCAGCTGGCTTTCCCGCTCTGATACCTGGGAGCTCTGCCGCACTCAGGCATCCCTGGTCTTTCTGTGACCCCGAGGGTTCTGACACCTGTCCCGCGAGGGTTCCACCCCCCGCTTAGCCACTAGAGCGACATCCCTCAGTGGAGCAGACTTCTAAAAGTTCCGATTTTGTGCTCTGCTGCTTTATCACTTTCTGGTAGCAGCCGATGGAGGCCCCCTCCCCCACCATCTATCTTCCCAAATATCACCTCAGATTCACTTCTCCGCACATCCTACCTTCCAGAAGGTGGTCGCTTTTCTGTTCATAGAGTTGCTGCTATTCTTTTCTTTGATCTCCTGTTGATTTCATAGGTGTTCAGAATGGTTTGATCCCTGTCTAGCTGAATTCCTGGGACCAGATGACATCCAGGGCTCCTACTCCTCCGCCATCCTCAATATATATATATATATAATTTATATATATATACATAATATGTATTATATATATAATAATTATATATATATAATTTATTTATTTGAGAGAGAGAGTGCATGTGAGAGTGCACAGTGGGGAGGGGCAGTGGGGGAGGGAGTGAGAAACTCAAGCAGACTCCCTGCTGAGTGTGGAGCCAGTCATGGGGATTGATCTCATGACCCTGAACCAAAACCAAATGTTGGATGCTTAACTGACTGTGCCACCTAGGTGCTCCTCTTGTTCAGTATATTATAAGCTTTTGAAAGGCAGACTAATGTTATAATGAAGAAATAGAATACTAATGATATCCATTTTTTCTTTCCTTTTTTTGAGGATGAAGACCACATGCACAGTAAATTATGTGGGAGAGAAAAGGTAGTGAATAAAATACCAAAACCTTCTTTCTTAAGTTGTGATTTAGAAAAAGAGCAAGAAATTATAAAAATAAAGCAATTCTATCTTTAAATGCAAAATGCAAGAGTTAAAAAAAGTCAGTTGTTTATTTTTGATGCTATAACATTTAGCAACATTTCAACTTTCCTTTATATAAACATTTGATTCTCAAACCAAAAATGGCATATCATTTAGGAATTTATAGGTTGACATCATGCTAATATTACATAAAGTAAATTAACATTCCTTATTAAATTATGATTATAATTAAACATTATGTTACAAATAAATTTCATGTTAATATATATAACAATATACTGATCAAAATAGAGTATTTTTTTTTTTGCCTAAAATGTTTTCCTTATTACTTCATAGAAACAACAACAAAAATATTTTTTAAGTATTTTCTGAATGATTTCTTAGGTCAAAAAAGGGGGAAAATAGTTTTCTAAAAGAAATTACATAAGAAATTAGTCTGACAAATTGTTTTATTTATGCATTTGGTGGTGGTATGTTTTATGTAATTGAAGTAATTGTTCTGAGATCGATGAGGCTTCATTTTCTGATTTGAGTCTCTCTTTTTTTAAGTTTATTTATTTTTGGGGTTCCTGGGTGGCACAGTCGGTTAAGTGTCTGACTCTTGGTTTTGGCTCAGGTTGTGTTCTCAGGGCCCTGAGACTGAGCCCTGTGTTGGACTCTGTGCTCAGCGGGGAGTCTGCTTGGGATTCTCTCTCTCATTCTCCCTCTGCCCCTCTCCATTATGCTCTCTCTCTCTCAAATAAATAAATAAATCTTTAAAAAAAATAAAGTTTATTTTTAAGTAATCGCTACACCCAATGTGGGGCTTAAACTCATGACCCCAAGATCAAGAGTCACATGTTCTTCCGACTGAGCTAACCAGGTGCCCCTGAATTTGAGTCTTTTATCAAGGAATCAACATCTGGATTTTTTCCCTGTTCCCAAAATGAAATAGAGTGGGAGTGGACACCTAGCTTCCTGGACAGAACAGACTGACAAGATCTTTTCCCTATGAGAAAGGGAAAGCTGTTGGGTAATAGGGTTGATGTCTGTCGAATAATGAAATTGTTGGAAAGGGGAATCAAGAAATGTTTTGAGACTCCTAGATGCTTAGACCTCAATGGGCTCCTCTTGACTCTTGAAAGGTCATTTTAGGGTAAATGAAAGGCAAACCTTTGCACAGCAGGGGGCAAACTTAAAGAACTCATTACACTGACATGTGAGTAAGTCAGGGAACAAAATCTCAAAAAAGACTTAGATAAACATTTCAACGATAGATCTAGAATAACTGAGGAAAACGATGTTTCTCACTACTATAAATTTTTATTAATTCATAATATACTTTATTTCATTGCATTGTGTGTATTAAGCTGCTTACATTTCTTGTGGTCATGATTAATTTAAATAAACTTTTACCATCTTATTTTATGTTTTCTATATGTCTACTTTTTCTATGCTTATTTTCTTATCTGTTTTTTGTCTTCTTTTGGATTGACTAACTTTTTAAAAAAAAAATCCATTTTGTCCCTTCTACTTGTTTGGAAATCATATATTCTCATTCTCCTGTATTATTGATTTGCCTTAAAATTTCATCATGCATATTTATCAAATTCTAAGCGTAGTGTCTTTAAACTCCCACCAAACAATATAAAGATCTTATAGAACTTGAAAGTCAAACACCCTCTCTGATCCTATATACTATGGTTGTCTACTAATTGTTATTTTTTTAATCCTAATAATTAGTAATTATCATTTTTACTGTCTATGCTTATTTAGATTTTTTTTACTTGTTTACCAATTTCTTTATTCACCATTTTTTTTTGAAACTCAGTTACACTTCTGGAGTAATTTGCTTTCCTCCTAAAGAACATCTTTTAGATTTGCTTTAGTGAGGTTTTTTTTTTTTTTTCCATGATAAACATTTTTACTTTGAATTTTTGCTCTCATTCTTAAAAGATAGTTTTGATACCTACATAATTCTAGATTGATTGCTTTTCCTCAGCAGTTTGGATATATTGTGTCACTATCTTCTGGAGTTCATTGTTGCTATGGAGAATCCTAATCTCAGTCCAGATATCTTTATAAGTTACCCCTCTCTTCTCTGTGACTGTATTTAAGATCTTTTCTCTATCTTTGATGTTTTACAGTTTCATTATGATGTGTCTAAGTGTGCTTGGGATATGCTGTACTTCCCAAAGCAGAGGATGCATGTCTTGAATTATGGAATCTTCTCAGCCATTATCTCTTTGAATATTGCATCCATCATGTTCTTAATTCTCTCTTTCTAGAACTTCAATCAGACACATATAAAGCCTTTCTACTATATCCTCTGTACCTCTGAATTTCTGTTTCATGTTTTTTATGCTTTTCTCTTTGTATTTTATTCTGGTATTTATATCTGTTTAATTTTTCAGTTCACTTATTCTCTTCAGTTTCATCTAATCTGTTTAACCCATCCAGTGAGTTTTAATTTCAATCACATTTTTAGTTCTAGATATTTTGTTTCTTTTGATATTTGCCTGTTTTTATCTTATAAAGTTTTTATATCTGAGATCTTTGATTGACTAAATAATTTTTTTTTTGTTTCTGCTAATTATAAACATGATTTTGCTCTGGCTGAATTAATTTTGTGTGAATTTTGAGGGTCCGGGTTAAGGGTGCTTTCCACCAGAGGAGATTTGTGTTTGCTTCTTCCAGGTGCCAAGATGTGTTAACAACCTGAGCTGTCTTTAACTTAACTTCTTGGCTTAGGGTTTTCTGAGAATGGTATAAATATAAACCCCAGACATAACTGAGGGAAGGCCTATTGTTTCTAATCTCAGGAGAGATCATTTATCTACATCTGGAAGTAAGGAAAGAGGCAGTTTTTCTTCTGGGCTTTTGTTACATTCATGCAATTTTTTTTTTTAATGTTTATTAAGGGTGTGATCTCCTGGGCTTCAGCAGGTATATCAGTTAAGGTGCCCAACTTGTTCTTGCTTTGGCCCAAGGCCTAATTTTCATTAACTAAAGCATATGTTAATTCCTCCAAATCTGGGTTTCTGGTACCTGCATAGCCCCTCAGCCAGTCCTGGGGTTTGCTTTTGTTCAGGGCTCTGTTTTCAGCCTGTCTCTGTTTCTCTGCCTCCCACTTTATCTCACTGTCTGTCTCCCCACATCTGACCCCCCCACGCTTATAGATTTTCCTTTACATCAAGCTCAATGAATGTATTCATTTACAATTATATTTGTTGTCATTTACCTACAGTGTAGGTGTTTTGAAGGAGAAGGGCTTTTCAGATTATCCACTCTTCATAGTAATGGAGGTAGAGTCTACTTTTGTATATTAAGTATTCAATAAATATTTATTGAATAAAGAAATGTCAGAGAAAACAAGAAATTTTCTTCTGAAATGGCTCTTAGAACTCTGCGCCAGGATTCTGGGATGGATGTATGGAGAGTGGAAATTTTTTTTTCCTAGTATTTTCCCCTAGAATGTGTGTGCATTTTTAAAATACTTATCAGAGTATGGAATTATTTGGAGTAGTAAAGGTATGGGGAAAAAACTCAGCCTCCCTAAATTCAAAATATGACAATTTTTATTTTTTTAATTTTTTAAATTTTATTTTATTATGTTATGTTAGTCACCATACAGTACATCATTAGTTTTCTTTTTATTTTTAATATTTTTTTACTTTTGGACTTTGTTCTACACAAGAGAGCAAGTGAAAGGAAGTTCATATCAGTAGCCAGAAACAAGTCCCAAAAAGTCAAAACTATGATAATTAGAAATATCTGTGTCAATTTTTCAGAGACCATGAAAGCAGGCCAGGATTCTCTTAGAAAGCATGAGCTATTATACTTGGTATCAGGTACTGTGGTATATAATTTTTGGGAGCATTGAGAAACTTTATTATTGTTTATGTGATTTCATGACAATTTTCTTTCCTCCACAAAATCTGTGAGAAAAAAAATGTGGCCCCTTACTGCTGTCTGCTTATTGCTGACATGACACTATAAGTAGACCTGGATGTTCTGTTGAACTTAAATTTCTCAGAATACCAACATTAGATAAGGTCACTCTGTGACCATGAGAGCGCAAGACAAAAAAGACTACTTTGTAATCATGTCTGAACACAGACAAAAACAAAAACACTTTCCAAACCACAAAAATGAATAAACATCTACTATTCTGGTGAATGAGTGACTGCTACTTCTTAACCAATTACAATTTTAGCCTGAATGCATTTCTTATGCCTCCTACAAAAAAAGTGGAGTTCAAAAACTAATTGGCTAACTGAACATAATAAAAAAAGTATTGAGTTCAAAACAGAATTACCGCTATTTCCTGAAAGGGCCTAATCCTGAGCAAGACCTTGTATACTTAAACCATCCCCAGAATAACTCAACACAAACCCAAATCCTGTAATAAGTTTCTTTCACTAAAATGCCCCCATAGTACCCCACTGTGTACTGTCCCATCATTGCAATGAACTGATAAATTTGTTCAATGATAGATTGTGTTTCTGATGGCCTTTGGATGGAGGGCATTGACTCCTGGATGACATACAATTGCATTTTTTTCCCCAGTTAAGACCAATTTTGTCTTGTAAGTTTTATTAAAAATTTTCAACAGGCTTTGAGAAGACTGGTTTCAAAAAGCATGGATCTGAACATTTCCATGACTTATTGTCACTAATGAGGTACATATGTATGGGAGTGTAATGGCACTCTGTCAAAAAGAATAGGGAAAAGGTTGAACTTAGACTACTTTTAGGAGATTTAGTTGATTCTGTATTGATGACACTCTTAGCTGGTATTAATTTTCTAGTCTGGTTTTCCATTAGCATTATGGCAATATTCACAACTGGTTATTGACTTTCATCTGTGCTCATCCCTACTCCATTTCCAAAGAACTAGGACAACCACTTTAGAATCATCTAGTTCTCTGTAAAGTAGAAGAGAAATTAGAATTACACATTTGCCTTTTAAATTTCTAGTAGCATAATCTCATGGGTCAGGTAAAACCAGTTTAATGTAAATTTGGGGTGTAAAAAATTATGGTTTGTGAACCTTTAAGAGGAAGAAGGAAGTTTGATGTGCTGAGATAGAAAAGGGCACTGGGGAAGTCTGAGTCTATTTCCCACCCTCAGAACATTCGGCCTGGATTTGTGAAAATGTTAAGAATGATGAATGAACTGTAAATAGAAGATTTCTCTGACTGTGAGCCATAAACAGTCATAAATGGATTAGACTGAACAGCTGGGAGCAAAATCGTGGGCATTATCTAGGCACACAGGACAGGCTGTGGACTGTAACTAGCATCTCACCCTATTGATTAGCTGTTCTGTGGACCATAATAAAACTATCATGGTTAATTGCTAGAAAGAGGCACACAATGAGAAACAGGCAAGTTAAGGTGTCAGCCCTCTAGTTTATTGCTCAAAGTCAACATAATTTGTGTTTCATCATAGCACTTTCACTGCAGGATCTATAGGGTTCAATCTACACCCCCATACACAGACATACTTTTCTGGGGCATAAGAACATTTTATTACATTTTGTTGCCTTCTAGTTATGGATCAGTGACTTTTCTAGCCAGGACTATTCTGATTTGCAAGCATTCTAAAGGAAAAGCCCAGATTTTTACAATGTGGTACAGCCTTGGTAATACCGAAAGGGTGTTTTTCAATTTCAGGCTACCAATTTTCTTCACCAGGTCAACTTGAAGTCCTTTAATTTTTTTTTTTTTTTAAAGATTTTATTTATTGAGAGGGAGAGAGAAGGATAGCATGAGAGGGAGGAGTGTCAGAGGGAGAAGCAGACTCCCCGCCGAGCAGGGAGCCCGATGTGGGACTCGATCCCGGGACTCCAGGATCATGACCTGAGCCGAAGGCAGTCGCTTAACCAACTGAGCCACCCAGGCGCCCAAAGTCCTTTAATTTTTTACACATTTTTACTTACACAGAAACCATAAGAGCAGCAATCCCATAGACCATATTAAGAGATTAAGCCTTCTTCATTATTGTTATTTACACCCAAGGGAAAGTGACAAGAGTTTGATAAGGGACTCTGGAGTTTCTCTTCCATTTAAGACTTGCAGGATACAGGATAGAGAATGTTTTGGTTTATGTCATATAATGTTATAGAAAGGGCTAATGGGCTATTTAGTTTTGTGTTCTATCACAGCCTTCCTGTTTGAAGAGGTAATACATCTTTTGAGGCTTTATAGGAAGTATGAGGAGTATTGGCTACTTCCCTATAATACTTTTACCCTAGAGTAAAGTGTATGTGTATGTGTTGGGATCATAGATCACATGTGTCATTGGCACTGGTGGAAATGGGAATGGGTGTGTCTTGCTAATATAAAATGTGATGTGAAGGGAACTTATTTCCAGATATCATGCATGTCTATACCTAGCTTACTGCCACATTTTGGAATATATACTTTCCTTCTGCTATATTCCTTAGGTTTCCACACTCAGCAGCCAAAGCACCATTCATTTAATTGGTCATGCATGCACTCATTGATATATTTGACCTGTTTTTCTTTTTTAAAGATTTTATTTATTTATTTATTTATTTATTTGAGAGAGAGAGAGAGAGAGAGAAAGAGCATAAGAGGGGATAGGGTCAGAGGGAGAAGCAGGCTCCCCGCCAAGCAGGGAGCCTGATGTGGGACTCGATCCCAGGACTCCGGGATCATGACCTGAACCGAAGGCAGTCGCTTAACCAACTGAGCCACCCAGGCGCCCGACCCTGTTTTTCTTTACATTAGGACATGAGAGACAAGTTGTTTGCTAGTGGGGGACAACTTTTCTGAGCATAACCACCCATCCTGCCTAGAAGTCTGATTTGCAGCTGTCGCCTCTTGGTGCCCTACTCTCACAACTGAACCATGAGTATGGGTTTAAACACAGTAATCTGTGTTTCATTCAGAGTTAATATGTATTTATTAAGCACTTACTATGTGCCAGACAGTTTGGCACTTCTAGTTTTATTTAAGATGCTAATGTCACCACCACAATTTGTTTCTTTACTAGTACCATGATGTATGCACCCGTTTGGGCTTTTGTTCTAGGTTTTGTCGAGCAAAATAACGAACTTTGGCAAAACAGGGTACGCATCTCTTAGAACCAGAGGGATGCGGCAGGATGCAGATGTAACAGCCTCAAGGACAGAACTCTGGATAAATTGCATTTTTAGAGTTAGTGACTCTCCCCCTCTAAGGCGGCCTTGGAAGAGTTAAGCCCCTAAAAAATGAAGAATTCCCCCTAGAGAAGGGGATGCATAGCTCTTTGATAAAGAGTAAATTTAGTTGTTGAACTGCCTCCCCTGAGCAGGTGTTGGAGGTTTCTCTCTCTCCTCTTGAGCACTCCTGAAGTAGGTTGAATTGTGTTCCCCAAAAATATAGGTCCAAGTCCTAATCTCCAGTACCTGTGAATGTGACCTTATCTGGAAATATGATCTTTGTGGATGTAATTAAAGTAAGGGTCTTGAGATGAGATCATCCTGGGTGGGCCCTAAATCCAGTAATTGGTGTTCTTACAACAAAAAAGAGAGGGAGGATTTGAGATACAGAGAGAAGGAAAGTCTATGTGAAGATGGAAGCAGGGATTAATGTGTTGGAGCTGCAAGCCGAGGAGTACCAAGGGATACTGGCAGCAACCAGAAGCTAGGAGAGAGATGTGGAATGGATTCTCTCTCAGAACCTCTAGAAGGAACCAACCTTGCTAACACCCTGATTTCAGACTTTTGTCCACCAGAACTGTGAGAGAATACATTCCTGTCATTTTAAACCATCAAGTCGTGGTATTTTATTATGGCAGCCCCAGGAAACTAACAACTCCCACTCTTTATTCTATACAAAGTTCCCTAGAATGCTTTGAGTGTAAATGGAGAGGGTTTATTGCCCTTGGTCAATTGACCCTTATTAGTTTTCTCCCATGCTGAAGAAATTTAATATCATTTTCTTATATGTTAAACTCTAACAGCAACTTAATCATTATATGATTTGGATTGGATACAAGTATATCACAACAACAGTTTTTCTTTTCTTATAACTCTTATCACTATCAGTATTAGAAACATAGAGCACCATTCATTCCAGGCATAACATCTTTCTGAAGTGCCTTTCCTCATCCATATATGTCATGTATATTCAGGTGTTTTTTAAAATAGTTTTATTAGGAACTCTATTTTTAAAAATAAATACTTCTATAATCCAGATATTAGTGAAATTCTTTCTCCTAGCTGACTCACCAGTCTTGGAATTGGTAAGTCAAGTTCTAAGTCTTCTTTCTCATACATGCTATGGTATTTTGTTGTAAGAGGTTTCTTCTTTCTCACTCTTTTGATAACTTTTTCTTTTCTGGGGCACAAATTAGAGAGAGTCAAATCATTTATAGTTATGAGTATACCTTTTCTCTTTGCTGTGGCCCTTATGTGTTTCCCAGAGAGGGCTGGCTTAACTCTCAGCAGGTCATAGATGTCTTTCTTTTGCTTTTTGCTTTAACTTGGTATACTCTCAGTTCAATGGAAAGCAAGAAGCATGTCTAGTGTATGATCATTTGAGTCCACCTTCTGGTGCACTCTGGACAGATGTGGCATGAAGTGAAATGTTCCCTCCTGAGTATTCTTCTCACTGTTCCCTTATAGCTAATGCATACTGACCCCCAGGATGGGAACGCATTCTTATCTAATAGGTCATTAGCTTGTAGTTTTCCCATTCCCTTCCATTTAACTTAAGTCTTACCCTGTTGGGCTGCTCATAATGGGGGTGGGCTCTTACTCCCTCCATCTTCAGCTTCCAGAACTTTATAGGCACATCTTATCAGGAGCATCTTCAAATAAAATGGCAGAGTGTACTGGACTCCTTATGTGATATTACTGTAGAGAAAATATGTTAGGGAATTTGAAGACAGAAGTTTATGCCAAACTGGTCAAGGCCTATCATCAAGAGTGATACAATAAACTTAGTTTTTTCAGTCTGTGATGGGGGACTGACAGTTTGAAAGTTACATTTTGATCAGAATAGGGAAGACCCTGAAAACCAGGTGGAGGAATTTAGAATTAAATGATAGGATAAATGTATTTATACTATATATCCTGCCTAATCATTTCCAAAAGGGTACAGGTAAACACACATAACAGGGCAATAAAAACAAATTTTGAAAGAGAGATCAAGATATAGTTATCACTACTTCTCTCTTCTCTAATCCCTGCCCTAGCAATTGTTATCTTGCATCTCTATGTTATTCTCGTCTATAGCTTGCACCACCATTGGACATACCATATATTTATTTGTTTATTTTATTTATTATTTCACTCTCCTAATTGGAATGTGAGTTGCATCCGAGTTAGTATTTTGGTCTCTTTTGTTCTCTGTGCTGTCTGCAGTGTCTAGAATGGTGTTGGGTAATAGCAGATATTTAAATACTTGTTCTTGAGTGAATAACCAAACTAAGAACCAGGAAGGGAGTTGCTCTAGATTATTGAGTCATGACAAAATGAAATATTCTGAAGGCATGGGTAGTGATGCTGGTTGGCTAGAACAGGTGGAGCCACTAAGGTGGCACTTGCAGTAATTCTCTCCTATCATGAGCAAACAGAACCTGGTCCAGGTTGGTAGCAGGAATAAATAGAGCAAAAAGGGAGAATCCAGAATCAGTGATGTGACCCCCATCCTCATTTTCTACAGAATTCCTTCTATTCCCATCCTTCCTGCCCAAAAAGATGTAAGAGAAGGTGGCCATAATTAGCTCAGAATGTTTTTCCACAACCTTCATTCAGGCAATATCATGAGCAAGATGATCTTGTGTGTCTTTTTCAGGAGTATCATGCTCTAATGCTGTGATTTAATCATCTCCAACTTCCAAGCAAATCTTGCTTCCCTGAAGCAGGAGAGATTCTAAGAGTATTTCTGACTGAGACACATAGACACATAGACAGTAAATAAAGTTGGATGAATGTGGTTCTAGCACTGTTGGAGCAGGGGGCATTAGTGTTTGTAAGGCTGATATTTTAGGGTGGTCTGGAGATATGCTTCCTTTCTCTTCCTTACTAGTGGGCTAACAGTAAATCACGCAACAAGCAGGACCATTATGAACAGAGCAAAGGCAATAGATGGGGATTTTGCCAGAGGCTCATGAGAAACAGATGATCTATTTACAGCTGAGAACTCTGATGCTGTTGAATTTTCTTGTTCTCATTTGCTCATTCAGTAATTGTTACCATTGAGTTGATGTTCCTGAATTAAAGGGTTTTCCTAGAATTAGAGGTGACCAAATTTGCTTCTCTTCAAGAGCAAATTTTCACCTTTTGAAAGAATGTTTTCCACATGCTTCCTGAATTGCTGAAAATTTTTATTAGTGGGATTTCTATCATTCCCCCTCACTGACCTACAAAGCAAAAGAATAAAAATCTTAAGGAAGTGGAATTAATAACTCCATTGAACTCCAATGCATCATTGAGATAAGCCAGTAATTGCAAGGTCAGATGGGCACACACGGATAGATTGTTAGCTGGTTATACTATAATGAAGGAGCAGACCTTTTACGTAAGTTTATGAATAATGTTTCTCATAAAGACAGGAGATTGATTATCCCAGAAAAGCTTCCCCCTGAACCTGAGACCATCAGCAATCACAGTAATGAAATATTAATAACAAATTTGAGAATCTATCAGGAGTAAATTTCATAACCCACTATAATGAGCTTCTTGTTTCTAATTTTGGAGGGGAGCTAAATGAAATATTGAAGGCAGAAACAGGAGAATGTATTTTGCATTGGGGTTCAAATCAAGATTATTTCAACACAAAGAATAGACCTGAAGAGGTAGTGGGTGGGAGAGAACAATAGGAAGTTCAGATGATTCTACTATTATCATGTTTACTGCTATTTCCCTGTGTAACTTTATTTCCCATGTAGAGATGATTGCATTGGTTAATATCATTTTAGAGAAAATAGTCTTTGGATGTCTTTTTTCTGTAGGAAAATGTGTAATTATACCTTTATACTATAAAAGCTTGAAGAATTATATTTGTTGGTTCCCTAGCAACCATAGGAACTCTGGATTTTACAGTTGGAGATAGAACTAGAATCCTTAACATAGAAGTAAAATAAGATGCTTATTAGTAAAAATACTTCATGTGGTAATTTTGAAAGATGATTAGAAAAAAAAGGAAAATGATACCATCAATAAGTCTTTGTTTCTCTGATCAATATAAAACTATGTGGGTGGCACCTAACACAAATCTAATTTTCAGCTGCTATATTTAGCATACACATTCAGCTTGTCTTCTTTGTGGCTTTAATTACTCAGATATCTGAATGTATTAGTGCTACATAGTTACTTTTTTTCAGGTATAAAAAAGGATGGTGTGCCACTTTAATACAAATCAAAAGAACATAATTTAGGACTAGTGTATATGTTACTATTTTATGTTGAGGTTTATAAGCTTTTGTACTTTAAGTTGTGTCTCCTACAGTAGAGCTAGGCTCATATTGCATACTCTATTTCTCAGTCCCATTTGTGACCAAAAGCATTCATCAAAAGGCAGTTGGGAATGTTCTAAAATTAGACTGTTGTGATGGTTGTACAACTCTGTGAATATACTAAAAATCATTGAACTGACACTTTAAAAGGGAGAATTTTATGGCATGTGAACTATATCTCAATAAAGCTGTTAATCTTTATTTTTAAAACAGTTAAAAGGGTCACTCAGTCCCTTCAATTCTTATTCCCCATTCTCTTACTCAGTACTGCCTCCAGAGGTAGCAGCATCTTCTGACTGGCCTTATGGCCACTCAGATCCCTCATGTAACCTAAGTTTGCCAAAAAGAGAAACAATACATTCAGCTGATACCAGTCCCCAACTTCTATCAAAATTAAGCCTAACTGGAAGAAACCAAGAGGCATTACTGGCAGGATGAATTTGAGATGCAATGGTCAGATCTTGATGTTCACCACTAGTTATAGAAACAAAATGAAAACTGAGCATATGCTGCCCAGAGCATATTCTGCTCAAGAAACCGAGACTGCTGCTGATGATATACCACCAGTCTTCCTATGGTGAGATTGCACATAATGCAAAACTTGGAGTGATTGAACAAAGAGCAGTTTGTCTGGCTACTAAGTTCACCAAAGCCAATACCAGACTGTGGATTGAGGAAAGTGAATAACAGCTCTCATCTCAATGTATTTAATGTTATATAGATTGCACCATAAATTCCCAAATGAGGCAGATGGCCAGGGTCAGGATCAGGATTCTAATTTGTGAATACAAAACTGAGTAAGATTTATTGTTTCACACAGTGATTAAATTCAGAACTTGGTAGAATCCTGAATTTTGTCCTGTACATTAGTTTCCATATTCATAAATGTTCTTTCCTGTTTACACCCAACATACCAACTATTACTTTCAACATATAAAGAATTTCCATGATTTATGGAATGATCCTAATTGCCAATAGATTATCCAAATGAGTTTAACTGAATAAGAGTAACCAAATCTCACATTTACCAACCCACTGCTATTCAACTGAATACTTTATAAATGCCTAGCTAGTGAAATATAGGGTGGTAGGTCCTTTGGACAGTTTAGAGATGAGAAGGACAGGATTCTGGTCATAAAGACAAAATTTCTAGATGATTTGAATACAAAGCAGAATCAAATAAATACAAAGTAGAGGAGGTAAATCATACCTTGGGGTTCCAAAGAATCACAGCTGGTTGAGAAGATCAAGAAGTGTTTGAAAAAATAAGTAGCATTTCTGGTTAATCTTGTAAGTTAGGTTATACTTTGACAAATGGAGATAAAATAGAGAAAACTTTTCAGATAGAGGGAGCAACAAAAGCAAAGACACACAAGTAAGAAAGAAGTAAAAGTGGGACTCTGTAGATGCAATTGGTTATTTAAAATGATTGATCATTTGACAATAAGTATATGATATATGCAAGTTAGTCTACTGGCACTATAGAGTTTCTGAAGGAATATAAATTCTATGCTTGAATCAAGCCAGACCTCCAGAAAGCTAAATATCAAGATACCTTTATTTTCTTAGTCTTTCACAGAGTCAGCCCTTCTACCCAACCTGCGTTTTAATGTTCTAGCCTCTGCTGTTATCAAAGAATGTGATAAGAAACAGCTAAAGGAAAAACAAAACAAAACAAAAAACAGCTTAAGGAAAGCTGTTGAGGATATCAATCTGTATATCCCCTGGTACTTCTTATGATCCCCATTTGAATAATATATTTAGAACTGAATTCTAGAGAAAGGTTTGCTTCATTTGAAAAACTGGTATGATTTTTATTTTTTTATGATTAAACCCACCTTCTTTTTTGCTTTGACTATCAGGAAGTTCGTATGTTAATTTGAGGCTCAATTATAGCAAATAGATTTTGCTCTATGGTCTATATAGAATATTATTTTGAAATTCATTAATTCAGCACGTACTTATTGAGTGCTTAACTATATTCCAGGTGCTGAGTATACAGTGGTGAATTAAATAGACATAAGCCCTGCCCTCAAGGAACTTACAGTCTAGCAGGATATTCAGACAGACAGTATATAGGTAAACAAATAAATATGTATAATTTATATTTTTTGTATTCCCAATTCCCTTTTTATATTTATTATTAGCTTACTAAATGTGTTCTTATTCTAAACTACCTCTGTGGAGCACTGGGTGTTATACGAAAACAATGAATCATGGATCATTACATCAAAAACTAATGTGTATTGTATGGTGACTAACATAACATAATAAAATAAAATAAAATAATAAAAAAATAAACTACCTCTGTGGAATAGGTAGAATATAAATAAATGCATAATTAAATAACATAGCCTTATGAAAATGTTGTGCTGGGAAAATATATTTTAAGTGAATTTTTAAGTGAATGAAGTCAATTTGTGGGAATTTTTTTTCTTGAACTAGAAGGATATGTGAATAGTTATATCAGCTGATGAAATGGAATTTCCAAAGTTAAGATTTTTTGTTCTCAAAGCAGTAGGGAAAAGAGGAAAGCAATTTCTTCACATATGCTGTCAACTCTTGAGGTATCCCATGAAAAAAATTACAAACAAAAGAAGAATTTCACACTATGCAGTCTAGTCCCATTACAACTCTTTTCCACATAAGTGATTTCTATGCCTCTGCCAATGGTACGCTCATTATAATCAAGCCCTGGACTAAAGGATTTGCCCAGTCCTCTCAAATCATTAAAGTATAAGTGGCAACAGTGTTCTTCAAAATATATACAATCAAGTGTACAAATCATATTTTTTAAGGCTCTCTTCAGTCAAAAGCTAAAATGAACATGGTTATGACCAGTGATTCACATTTAAAAGAGGCAGTTCCAGCCATCAAAAGGAATGAAATCTTGCCATTTGCAACGACATGGATGGAACTGGAGGGTATTATGCTGAGCGAAATAAGTCAATCAGAGAAAGACATGTATCATATGACCTCACTGATATGAGGAATTCTTAATCTCAGG
>NC_138385.1:18806010-18823600 GCF_054177405.1 Leptonychotes weddellii
TGTAGGGTTAGGTTGTGTACTTGAGACCTTTCTTGTTTCTTGAGAAAGGCCTGTATTGCTACATACTTTTAGGACCACCTTTGCTGCATCCCAAAGATTTTTGAACAGTTGTATTTTCATTTTCATTTGTTTCCATGAATTTTTTAAATTCTTCTTTAATTTCCTGGTTGACCCATTCATTCTTTAGTAGGACGCTCTTTAGCCTCCGTGTATTTGAGTTCTTTCTGACTTTCCTCTTGTGATTGAGTTCTAGTTTCAAAGCATTGTGGTCTGAAAATAGGCAGGGAACGATCCCAGTCTTTTGGTACTGGTTGAGACCTGATTTCTGACCCAGGATGTGATCTATTCTGGAGAATGTTCCATGGGCACTAGAGAAGAATGTGTATTTTGTTGCTTTGGGATGGAATGTTCTGAATATATCTGTGAAAGACATTTGGTCCAGTGTGTCATTTAAAGTCTTTATTTCCTTGTTGATCTTTTGCTTAGATGATCTGTCCATTTCAGTGAGGGGGGGTGTTAAAGTCCCCCACTATTATTGTATTGTTTTTGATGTATCCTTTGCTTTTGTTATTAATTGGATTATATAATTGGCTGCTCCCATGTTAGGGGCATAGATATTTATAATTGTTAGATCTTGTTGTTGGATATAGACCCTTTAAGTATGATATAGTGGCCTTCCTCATCTCTTATTATAGTCTTTGGTTTAAAATCTAATTTGTCTGATATAAGGATTGCCACTCAGCTTTCTTTTGGTGTCTATTAGCATGGTAAATGTTTTTCTACCCCCTCACTTTCAATCTGGGGGTGTCTTTGGGTCTAAAATGAGTTCTTGCAGACAGCATATCGATGGGTCTTGTTTTTTTATCCTATCTGATAGCCTGTGTCTTTTGATTGGGGCATTTAGCCCATTTACATTCAGGGTAACTATTGAAAGATATGAATTTAGTGCCATTGTATTGCCTGTAAGGTGACTGTTACTGTATATTGTCTGTGTTCCTTTCTGGTCTATGTTACTTTTAGGCTTTCTCTTTGCTTTCAAGATTTCTTGTAGGGCTGGTTTTGTGTTTGCAAATTCCTTTAGTTTTTGTTTGTCCTGGAAGCTGTTTATCTCTCCTTCTATTTTCAACAACAACCTAGCTGGATATACTATTCTTGGCTGCATATTTTTCTCATTTAGTGCTCTGAATATATCCTGCCAGTCCTTTCTGGCCTGCCAGGTCTCTGTGGATAGGTCTGTTGCCAATCTAATGTTTCTACCATTGTAGGTTATAGATCTCTTCTCCTGAGCTGCTTTCAGGATTTTCTCTTTGTCTCTGAGACTCGTAAGTTTTACTATTAGATGTTGGGGTGTTGACATATTTTTATTGATTTTGAGGGGGGTTCTCTGTGCCTCCTGGATTTTAATGCCTGTTTCCTTCCCCAAATTAGGGAAGTTCTGTGCTGTAATTTGCTCCAATATACCTTCTACTCCTCTCTCTCTTTCTTCTTCTGGGATCCCAATTATTCTAATGTTGTTTCATCTTATGGTATCACTTATCTCTCAAATTCTGCCCTCGTGATCTAGTAGTTGTTTATCTCTCTTTTTCTCAGCTTCTTTATTTTCCATCATTTGGTCTTCTATTTCACTAATTCTCTCTTCTGCCTCACTTATCCGAGCAGTTAGAGCCTCCAGTTTTGATTACACCTCATTAATAGCCTTTTTGATTTTGAGTTGATTAGATTTTAGTTCTTTTATTTCTGCAGAAAGGGTTTCTCTAATATCTTCCATTCTTTTTTCAAGCCCAGCTAGTATCTTTAAAATCGTCATTCTGAACTCTCGTTCTGACATCTACTAATGTCCATATTGATTAAGTCCCTGGCAGTCGGTACTGCCTCTTGTTCTTTTTTTTTGAGGTGATTTTTTTCCGTCTTGTCATTTTGTCCAGAGGAGAATAGATGAATGAGAGAACAAAATCCTGATAGGGTAACAACGACCCCAGAAAAATATACACTAAATAAATCAGAAGAGACCTGAAAGCAGTGGAAAAGAAAGGGAAAGAAAGAAAAAAGAAAAAGAAAAAGATAACAAACACACAAACAAACCAAAAACCAGAATATGATCAAATATGACCAGGCTGGTGCATAGATCAGTGCCACACACTAGGTTTTTGGCTTTTTTTGGACTGTTAAAAGAAAGTGCCTCCAAAAGTGTAAACAAAGAAAAGGTTATATATGTACAAAATAAGGGTAAATACGATGAAGGGATGGAATATGACTGTAGAGATGAGAATTATAAAAGATTTTATAAAAGGAATTGATAAGAAATTGGTTGAAAAAAGAAAGAAGAGGATTTAGGAAAAAAAAAAGAAATAAGGGAGACAATATGATCAGGCAGGAGATTAGAAGAAAGCCATACACTAGAGATTTAGGGTATGTTTTGGTCTGTTAGATGAAACTGTATCCCAAAATTTTAAAGAGAGTACAACTTATATATATATATATACCAAAACTAAGGTTAACTATTATGAAGGGATAGAATATGACTCTAAAAATGAAAAATAAAGAAGATTTTTTTAAAAAAAGGGATTGATAAGATGTTGTTTGAAAAAGGGAAAAAGTAAAATTCAAAAGAATAAAGAAAAAAATTAAAAAATTAACTTTGAAAGACTAAAAAATCATGGGAAAAAAGCCTTGAATTCTATATACAGTATTTCTCTAGCGCTGGTGTCTGCCATCCTCATTGATCAGTAAACTTGGTCTTGGCTGGCTGTTCTTGCTGATCTTCTGGGGGAGGGGCCTGTTGCCGTGGTTCCCAAATGCCTTTACTGGAGGCAGAATTGCACCACCCTTGGCTGGGCCGGGCTAAGTAATCTGCTCAGGTTTTCTCTCGGGAGCTTTTTTTCCCTGCAAGCTTTCCGTACAGCTTTGGAGGATGAGAGTGAAAATGGCAGCCTCCCAATCTCCACGCTAGAGGAGCTGAGAACTTGGGGCCCCACTCATCAGTGGGACCCCAGAGAAAACAGCCAGTCACTCCCGTGTCCCTGGTCTCTGGCCGCACTCTGTGCTCACCCAACCTGTGACCAAGCATTTTCATATCTGGCTCATGACCCTGTTTGGAGTCTCCAAACCCAGCAGATCCCTGTGGTGCGCTCCTGCGCTGCTCCTCCTGTGGGAGGAAGGGGAGTCTCCCTGCATCTGCCTCTTGTTGGGTCCTTGCTGGAAGAACAGTGGCCTGATTGTGCCGCGGATCAGTTTATGGCAACCCCGAGCAGAGAGCCCATTCCTCGGCTCCATCTCTGCCACTGTCCTCTCCGCTCTGATACCTGTGAGCTCTGCTGCACTCAGGCACCCCCAGTCTTTCTGTGACCCCGAGGGTCCTGAGACCACACTGTCCCAGTGACGGTTCCAACCCCTGCTTAGCCACTGGAGCGACGTCCCTCAGTGGAGCCGACTTCTACAAGTTCCAGTTTTGTCTCTGCTGCTCTATCAATTGCCAGTAGCGGCTGACGGAGGCCCCCTCACCCACCTATCTTCCCGAATATCGCCTCAGATTCACTTCTCCGCACGTCCTACCTTCCAGAAAGTGGTCTCTTTTCTGTTCAGAGAGTTGCTGCTATTCTTTTCTTTGATCTCCTGTTGAGTTCGTAGGTGTTCAGAATGGTTTGATCCCTATCTAGCTGAATTCCTGGGACCAGGCAAATTTAGGTCTCCTACTCCTCTGCCATCTAGCTCCTCCCCCGAGAAGTTCTTTATAGATCTTTGATATCAGCCCTTTATCTCCAATGTCATTTGCAAATATCTTCTCCCCTTCCGTGGGTTTGCCTCTTAGTTTTGTTGACTGTTTCCTTTGCTGTGCCGAAGTTTTTTATCTTGATGAAATCCCAAAAGTTCATTTTCACTTTGTTTCCCTTGCCTTTGGAAACATGTCTTGTAAGAAGTTACTGTGGCCAATGTTGAAGAGGTTACTGCCTATGTTCTCCTCTAGGATTTTGATGGATTCCTGTCTCACATTTAGGTGTTTCATCCATTTTTAGTTTATCTTTGTGTATGTTTTAAAGGAATGGTCTAGTTTCATTTTTGTATATGTAGCTGTCCAATTTTCCCAGCACCACTTATTGAAGAGACTGTTTTTTTTCCATTGGATAATTTTTCCTGATTTGTCAAAGATTAGTTGGCCATAGAGTTGAGGGTCCATATCTGGGCTCTCTATTCTGTTCCATTGGTCTATGTGTCTGTTTTTATGCCAATACCATGCTGTCTTGGTGATCACAGTTTTGTAATATAGCTTGACGTCAAGCCACGTGATGCCCCCAGCTTTGTTTTTCTTTTTCATCATTCCCTTGGTGATTCGGGGTCTTTTCTGGTTTCTTACAAATTTTAGGATTTTTGTTCCAACTCTTTGAAAAATGCCAATGGCATTTTAATAGGGATGGCATTGAAAGTGTAAATTGCTCTGGGCAGGATAGACATTTTAACAATGTTTATTCTTCCAATCCATGAGCATGGAATGTTTTTCCATCTTTTTTTGTCTTCCTCAATTTTTTCGTAAGGTTCTGTAGTCTCTAGAGTATAGATCATTTACCTCTTTGGTTGGGTTTATTCCTAGGTATCTTATGGTTTTTGTTGCTATTGTAAATGGAATCAATTCCTTAATTTCTCTTTCTATAGTTACATTGTTAGTGTATAGAAAAGCAAGTGATCAGGATGCCTGGATGGCTCAGTCGGTTAAGCTGCCACCTTCGGTTCAGGTCATGATCCCAGGGTCCTTGGATCAAGTCCTGCATTGGGCTCCCTGCTCAGTGGGGAGCCTGCTTCTCCCTCTCCCTCTGCTGCTCCCCCTGCTTGTGCTTTCTCTGTGAAATAAATAAAATCTGTAGAAAAAAAAAAGAAAAGCAACTGATTTCTGTGCATTGATTTTGTATCCTGCCACATTGTTGAATTGCTCTATGAGTTCTAGTAATCGGGGGGTGGAGTCTTTTGGGTTTTCCCCATAAAGATCATGTCATCTGCAAAGAGGGAGAGTTTGACTTCTTCTTTGCCAATTTGGATGCCTTTTATTTCTTTTTGTTGTCTGATTGCTGAGGCTAGAACTTCTAGCACTATGTTAAACAATAGTGGCGAGAGTGGGCATCCCTGTTGTGTTCTTGACCTTAAGGGAAAAGCTCTCAGCCTTTCCCCATTGAGGATGATATTCACTGTGGGCTTTTTCTGAAATGGCTGAAATGGAGAGAGGATATTAAAAATAAGTGCCCTTCTCCTTATCCCTGCCCACGCTGTGTATAATTGGGAAGAAGTGAAGACAACCCCATGACATTATCAGAGAGCAGTCTGACTGTCCAGTCTCAGAGGCAGTGTTGATGATGGTGATTCTTGGAGGCTAGGAGAGGGAATTACGTGCAAAGGGGTAGAAAAGTGAGAAGGCAGGTGAATCTCAATGAGGTCCACCACAATACCTTGCACAAATAGATGAGTTGTCTTCCTAGTCCCTTTCTACTTCTCGGCGCCAACACTCCATCAGAGTCCAAATGACAGGCATTCTGTCTGCCTGCATGTGAGAAAATCACACCCATTTTATTAGATTGCTGTTATTTCTAATGTGGGAGAAGTAATGATGTTCAAATAAGTGGCTTGGGAAACTCAGGGGAGGGTTTGAGTTGAAGGAATACAATAACAAGTATTACCCTTAGACAAGAGAAAGGATGATTTAAATCTTGTGGCCTGCTCTCACCCATGTGGAGTTTGAGTCAGTTGTCAGTGTTAATGATCATATCCTCACAAGTGGACCTATCTGTATTATTCTTTTGGCCTAGAGCTCTGCACACAGTGGGTACTTGACACTGGTTGCTGACAGCCTGGTCAGTTTCACAAGGAGGTAGTTCTATGATCTGAACTTCCATTGTAACCAACTACAATGGATTTGATTCTCCCTCTGGAATAGTGGCTGCAGTCAATGTGTAAACTGATGGTGTACCAGCTTCCTGAGGTAAAAGTGATGACAACCATGCTGTGTTCCAGGGGAAACTGAATGCAGTCCTTCCCTGGCCCATTAAGCTATGGTATTTTGTCCTCAGCACTTCTTTACCTATGAATTAACCAGGGAGGATTGTACCTAAAAAGAAAGTTATCTGGTAATACGCAGTTATAAGCATTGTATCATATAATTATTTCAATTTCTTTTTTATTGGCTTGTCACAATTTTATGTAGAGTATCAAATTAGGTTTTGAGTATTTGCAGTGCAATAGCTCAAGATTGATAGATGGAAGTCTGATAATCCACAAACGTGACCCAGCACAATATTGTCCTAATTTGCTTTGTGAGGATTAATTCAACTCTTTTCTGCTTTCATGACAGTGAATATACAGTGTGGTACAAATAATGCCATGTAAACAAATTCTGAGCTTCCTTAATCTTTGCAAATGTCTTGAGTTGACCTTTTCTCTGAGTGTCCTTTAGTGGGTTCTAAGATAGAGCCCAAAAGCATGTGTGAAAACCATGGAAGAAAGAAGACTCCACTCCAAAACAGTAGTCCGTTGGACCCATTGTTCATTCCAGGAGTTCCATTTTTCTATGGTATTTTAAATAGAATGATGGCTTGTTGGTAGTTTTACCTAGTTGGCCACAATTACTAAAATACCAGAAGTAAAATTCTACTGAAATGAAATATATCATACCAAACCTTCCCATGTTTAATATGACTCTGAAATTTATTCCAGCAAATGTTAAGTAGTAATGGTGTCAACAGAAGAAATTTGGATTGCTAGTTTGGCTGTGGTTTCAAATATCACCTAAGAAATATTCTCTTATTAGGCTTCACAACCTTTCTCAGAGCAGTAGTTTGGGGCAGGATCACATTGAAAAGCTAAGAAAAGCCAGCCCTGAAAACTTCTCCCCGCACAAAAACATTAAGAATGTTACTCACAGCTTATGGGGTTTATAGATCTTTTGAAGTTTAACCACTAGAGGGCCATGTTATTCTCTCTCATAGATGAAAGCCAGAAGACAGTAATGATGGCTTCATTATAGCCAGAGATTTTTATTTTTTAAAAAAATTTAAAAGATTTTATTTATTTATCTGAGAGAGAGAGAGAGAGTGAGCACGAGAGAGAGAGCATGATCAGGGGAAGGGGCAGAGGGAGAGGGAGAAGCAGACTCCCCGCTGAGCACAGAGCCTGATGTGGGGCTCATACCAGGAAGCTGGGATCAAGACCCGAGCCAAAGGCAGATGCTTAGCCAACTGAGCCACCCAGGTGCCCCATCCAGAGATTTTTAAACATTTAAAATCTTTCCAAAATAGAAGTGGTAAACTCTGAGATAATGCAATGAAAGGAACAGGCACCATGTAAGAAATCTCTTCTTTCTCCCACCCCTTCCCAATGTTTCTTAGTTTAGTAGTCAGTGTTCTATTTAAGTGTTTTAGTACTCTCCTGTTTTATGAGCATCCTGTTAATTAGCCATGTGGTTTCTATAAAATTGTTCCCATAGCATTGGTGGTAGCTATTTGTGGTTGCCAGAAAACCCAGACTTTTATAAAATATTCTTACACAAAGAAAGGGCAACATAGTAAGTACTGGATAATGTGTGGTCATGGGGAAACTGAGACTGACAATAAGAATTAATAGAAAGGGGTTCAAGATCTCAATCCTAATTTAGTGCAATGGGACTGAATAATTGTAAGATGCCTTATAAAAACAACGTGTTGTGAAGTGGTATCACAATTTAAAGCTTTGTCCTGGTAGGTCAGAGGTTTAGTTCCTATGAAAATACTGAAATTATTTTAGGTATAATTTTATAAAGACCTGGATCCATTTTCCCCCCTTCTTTTGGCTTTGATGAAACCCTTTTGGCCATATTGCATAGTTGTGAAGGGTGATTGTGGATTCCAATGTAAAAGAAGAGAAGTAAAATGTTTGAAAATAAAAGAAGGAAGGTTACTTTAGAATCTAAAGTTTAGATATTTGAGATGGCCCATGAGAATGCTTAAAGGTGGGGAAGGAAGGACCATGCCCAAAATGAGTCAAAAGAAGGCAGGCTTGAAACAAAGGCTGAACTTGAGCATGGCAGGATGGGTTTTGGGCAGTGTGAGAGTCATCTGATCTTGGATGCTGCTCTGAATGCTACTCAGCAATCTTTCATATGTATCTAGATAACCTTCTGTCAACTCCTATAGCAAATGGATTTCTACCTTCTCTGAATCAAAAGCAAATTCTCCTGCTGGGAGGCAGTAGAGTATCAAACTGAAAAGCCTGGACCTTGGATCAATTCCCAGTTCTACCGTTACTATGTGAACTTGGGACATTTTTTTCGATTACTCTGTGCTTTAGTTTCTTATCCTGTAAAATGGGGATACTAGTTATATTCATGTGCTAGAGTTATTAGGAAGATTAAATGAGTTAATGTCTCAAGACATTAACTCAACATATATTAAGCAACATATGTTAGCTATTGTTACTATAACTCCATTAGCCCTTTGTTTTTAGTGAGAATAATGGGTTCTGATAGTTCACCTAAGAGATTGTGAATTCATTAAAGGCAGAGGCAGTAACTTAATGTTTATGGTTATTGTAACATGTAGCATAGTGTCTGGAAGGGAGTAGGCACACACATACAGAAAACTGACAAATGAATTCTGAAACATTTTCAGCAAACAATGGTTTTAGGTTTAAATGTCATTTATTTAGCACATTTCATTAAACTCAACTCCTATCCCCTATGTATTAACAAACCTTTTTATGATGATTGAAAATCTCATGTTAAATATCAGTTCCATGTACATCACATATGTCTGTGTGTAGGAGCTGTGTATTTTCAATTGGCTATGCTCAGACTTGGGGAGCTAAGAGTGATATCCCCTGCCCTCTACCAGTTCTTTTTACATTTCATGGTTCAAGTTGTGAAGCTGAGGGTACACCTTCTGCATTTTTCCTGGTCACTTCAAATTCTATCAATACCTTTCCATCTGGCATAGGTCTATGGTGGTGTGGGACAGGAAAAAAAATTCTATTCATCTTTTCCTGTCCAGGCAATTATTGACCTTCTTTCAATCCTTCTCTTTGATGGTATTTAACCTTGTCTACCACATGGTTCGCTGTCTGATTTCTGATTTTTTAACAGGCACTTAGTACTGCTGCTTCTCAACAACACTTTTGGCACTTCAGAGATTGCCAAGTTAGTTCAGCTTTTTCCTAATTTGGACTTTTAACAGCCTTTATTTTAGAGTTTGCTAGAATTGTGGCTCTGTACACAATTTCAGTAAATTTAATTCAACAAACCAACCATAAATGCTTGAATTTCGTCAAGTAAGCTTTTTTCTTTCTTCTTTTTAAAAATTCCACCTCCTGAGCAGTAGTCAATTAGATTGAGTTTTGAGCCAGGTTGTTTTTTGGGAGTGTGTGAGACGGGGTCAGGTGGTGTGTTATGCTAAAGAACAGAGAGAGCCCTGTGAATGCTTACACAGATGAAAGATATTTTTAGATTATTTTATTTTATTTTATTTTTTATTTTTATTTTATTTTAGGGTCTTATCCAAACTTCTATTGCTGAGACTATTTTTTTAAATGTTTGTATCCCTTGCAAACAATAAATCATGGAACACTACATCAAAAACTAATGATGTAATGTATGGTGATTAACATAACATAATAAAAAAAATCTTTGTATCCCTTTCTTAAATCCGTAATTGTCCATGAGTAAATGAAAATACACTTGACTCCTCAAAGATACATTTGATATGGTATTAGTGGTGTCCTAGGCTGGGCAAATGATTTTTGTACTAAGACTTATAATCAGAGTTCACTGGCCTATTTAGATTCATTGTTTACAAATATAGTAATAATAACCATATATCTATTGAGTATCTATGATGTACTAGACTATGCTAGATGCTTTATGTGTGTTGTCTTATTTAATCCTCACAACTATCCTAGAAATTAGTTATAACTATAATCCCCATTTTACAGATAAGGAAACTGAGTAGTTAAATAACTTTCCTGAGGCTATACAGCTAAAAGTCATCATACTTAGTATGAGATATAGATATGCAAATTTGCATTTAGTTAATTGGTCTTCCACATTGTAAATGTTAGCCATTACTTGTGCTTTGGATGAATAGCACTTTCTCTCCACTTCTATTGTTTTGCTCTTTATAAAATGAACACACACACACACACACACACACACACGTAAACAGGCAGCTCTCCCTCATGGTCATTTACTACAATGTCTCCCTCATTTTAGTTCTTGGGTTTTATCTTTTTTTACTTCCACTGGCTTTGATACTGGAATGACTCACAGACTTTGGATCCTTTGCACAGCATGGACTTTGGGGTCTAATTTTTTAAGGCATCTCTGACTCTGGCCATAACCAGTTCTTACTCCACAAAGTATGTCCTGCTCTCCTCTATATATTCTCATGGCTTTTTACCCATTGGTCAGCACCTACTTTGACTTTTATCTTCCAAAATAATGACTTGATTGAGTCCTAAGTCATTATGTACCAGAGAAAGGATATTCAGAAGGTTAGCCTCTCTGCTTTTGCCCACACAGAGGAAAAAAAGGATTTCTTAGCTGGAGCACAAGTAGAATGAGTACCAGAGGAAGGGATACTGTCTTCTGAGGACCTTTCCCTTTTGGTAAATTGTCATTGCTCCAGGGTACATCCTCTCCCCTTTACAAGACTGTCTTGAAACAATCCTGTGAGCTGAGGCCAACCATATACATGCAGCATGTCCAGAAAATGCTGTAATTGTATGGTTAACTATGTATTATATTTTGCATCAAATCTGATATTTAGGTTTAACACATCAGCATTCCATAGTGTTTCATAAAGAGAACTGTGACTTTCAGGTACTCTGCCACCTGAAAAAAATGATAACACCAGTCTTATAAGTAGAACCCTAGCAGAAACCTAGGGTAAGGATAATATGACACAAGACAGAAATGTTTTGATGGGTATAAAGGAAAAGTCTAGACTATAGACAATACTGAACAAATCTAAATGGGGCACCATAGTGTGGGGCTTTAAGTACCTGAAACATGAAGCCACTGAGTATCTGGAGTTAGAGCAGAGGATTAACAAAGCCTAAATCTTTATACACTTATGATTTAGTCTTGGTCTATCAGCTTCAAGACAATGTTTTAGGGGTGAGGCCAGGCAGCAAACACTCCAGACGTGGTATGAACAGAACTGAATGTCTGCCATGGGGAAATGGTCTAATGGCTGCCTTCTTGATCTCTGGCTCTGTGTTTTTTTCAAAACAGGTCACCTACCTCATTACTCGTCTCCCTCTTAAAAATGGGACTTAACACAGTATGTTTTATTAAGCGGGTACATTATCCCAGCCTGTGCTATCATGACCACCATTTCCCCTTCAAAGAAGGTAGTGACTTTATTAATGCAGATCCTTTATGAAAACTTAATGAGGCTATCTATCAAGAGTGATGTAATAAATTTGCTTACCCACTGAATTAGTATGGGCTCTCTGTGTGTTACTTATTAATACGCTTTTGTTGTGGGCTTTACTTCCTTTAAAAGCATATATGTTAGAAAATGGACAGAATGGCCCCCAAGAATGGAATGGCTACACTAAAGCAGAGTAAATGCCTTTGGGATTTTTTTAAGGCATCATGTTAAACCTGATAATTGTGAGTGCTGGTGGAGAGCTGAAGGAAGACAGAAAACATGCTGGTAAAAAGGAAGAGAAAGACACAGAAACAAGCCATAGACATAGATCCCCAAGTAGAACCACAGGCAAATCCTGCCTCAGATTCATGCTCTATAACCTAATCATGATCAAGTGTAAACTCTCTTTACTAGGGATAGGGTTAACCTCCTGATAGTGAGGAGGTAAAATTTATGTCCCAAGACCATTCACAAAATTTGATCTCCTTGTGTCCCTAACTCAACCATCTTTTAAATTTTATCTTAGTAGCTGCCTGTGGCTTCCCTTGATGGATGCCTCTCTAACTCTGCCTTCCTACACAGCTTCTCATGTTTAGTCTCTGTCACTTCTTTCTTATGTACTAGAACCTCCATGTCTCTGGAGATTCTCTGCTTTCAGGGCCTAGGCTTTGGGGATCCTTATCTATTTTTAGTCTTTGGGAAATAATAATTTAATGTACAGCTTTTTCCCCTTTTAATATGTTTATTTCAAAGGTTTTCTAGAAATCCATTGATTTACCCAAAGATTTGGATCTTGTTTATATTTGATGCAATATTCTAGAGCCAAGGTATTGTAACTTAAATGAGTAGACCTGTCTGTAAGCATGTTGAGGTTTTATTTGCATGGTCAGTTGGGGGAAGGAGAGGAAACTAGCAATATGTCAAGGCTCATCTAGGGAGTAGCATCAGTATCTAAATGGAGGATGAGGGGAAGCTGATGGGTAAAGAAGAACAACAGGAATCTCAAGGATGGGGTCATATTTCAGATATCAATCTATGTTAGAATACTACACAGGCCAGTCATTGGAGCCATGGAAGGTGAGGGTGTTGGGAAGAGGTAGAAGTCAATCAGGGCCCCAGCCAAGTGGCCTGAGGTTCAGACAGGAGTCCTAAGGGAGAAATGCCACTTAAACATAAAGCAAGGCACGGGACTAATTTTATAAATTTGTGCCCAAATTGTCAGGATATGGCTGCAGCTCACTCTAAGCACACCAGATTCCAGGTTTCTGGTTGTCAGATTAATTTCAGATCCTACTTCCTGATAAGGTGGTCACTCCAATTGTGATATTACTTTAGACTTGATTGCCTTCAGAAAGTAGACAGGCTGAATTACAGGTATGGAAAAAGCAAGGGCTGCAACGTGGAGTTTTTAGCAAAGCCCCCAACACCACAACTACATCTTATGTCAGTCAACTATTTATTCTACAGACATTTATCAAGCACCTGCCATGTACAAAAGACTGTGTGAGGCATCAAAATCCTGACTGTTCAGCTTATAACAAGGATAAGCCTGATCTCAGCAGGTAAGTTTCACTGATTGCCTGCAGGGGTACCTCTGTTCCTTTTTTCTGTCTATACCATGAGGCTGATTCAGTATAAAAAGTATTTGCAGGCATCAGGGTATCTGGGTTCTTGTTCTAGCTCTACCATTCTCTGGCTATCATCTTGAGTGAATCATATCTCTCCTTGAATTTTTTTCTTTTGCCTTGAAATCGTTAAGGCTTTTCTTCTATCTTGATTGATCTTTGGTCACATGACTTTTTGGCCATAATTCATTCATTTATTCATTCACTCACTAAATATCAGATTTGAAAGGGGAGGACATGGAATATAAAGTGAAGACCGTGAGCAAAAGTGGTTCCTCTTATGGCTTTCATTTCCTGAATATCCTTTGAAGGTTAAATCTCAAGAATGTGAAACTCAGGAATGAAAAACACAGAAATACCTGAATTAAAGCCACAGAAATCAGGGGCTTAGTAAAACAAAGGGAGGAAACCCTTGTGATAATTTATTGTTCTTCCACCTAAAGAATAGTTGCTACCTCTAACAAGTCATGTCTTAATGAATGCAGTGGGTGCTCACCAAACACAATGCTAATTAAATGTCCTGTGGAAAACTGAATGCATAGTAGACAGCTACTTAGACAATAAAGACTAATATTCACAGCCAACACAAAATGGTCTTTATAGCCAGGAAAGTACAATGTGGAGTGAGGTAGAAGGTAAACTGAAGAGATACTGTGCTGGTCAAGATACTGTGCTTTTCAGCTGGCTGAAAAGAGGGGCGAAAGAATGGAAACAGGTATGCTTAGCTCCTGAGAAAACTGTATGATTTCAGGCCTTTTTTTCTTCCTCTTTTTTAACCTCCCTCGGTCTTCTGTGTGCTGCTGGTATGTAGGTATAGGAGAGGGGAGAGATTTACTAATTTAAATGTTTAAAAGTTCCACTCTCTGAGAAGCAGGTAGAATTTATCTTTGCTCTCTTCTAACAGCTCTCTCTCCAGTTCAGTGGTTCTCAGGCAGAGGGTGCTTTGCTCCTCAGGGGGCATTTGCTTATGTCTGAAGACATTTGTGGTTGTTACAACTGGGCGTTTGGGGTGGGGGGTTGTGTTACTGATATCTACTGGTAGAGACAAGGAATGCTACTAAACATGCTGTAATGCACAGGACAGATACCCAAATTTCAATAGTGCTGGGGCTGAGAAACCTTGCTTAGGTTATTCATTCATGAAGTCATTCAGAGCACCTCCTATGTTCCAGGTACTGTGCTAGGTGCTGGGGATATAGTGATAAATAAAACAAACATGGTGCCTGCTCTCATGAAATTTACAATGGAGGAGACAGAAAATAAACAAGCAGTAATAAGTTCCTTTTATTTATTGCTACAATTCCCCATGACTATTCATACAACAGACATTGATTAAACAACTACTCCAAGCCAGATATCTTATTGAGGAAGTGATGATGCTTAAGCCAGATATTATCCCTGTTCTAATAAACCTTAGTCTAGTGGGAAAAAACTGACATGGAACTAAACAATTGCAGCACTAGATAATAGCTTTAATAGAGGTGTGGCCAAAGTGCTATAGAAACATAGATTGTAAGTGTGCAGGCTCTCCTGGAAGTGATGATACCAGTAAAAGCTCTTTGGAAAACATGTTCTTACCACTGGGTCTTGAAGAAATATTTTGAGTTCACTGGAAAGAGCTGAGAAAGGCATTTCTGATAAGGATACCAACATGAACAAAGTCATGGAGGGTGAACACTCATTGCCATTGGTGAAATAGCCATGGCATGTTGTGTCTAGACTATAGCATACCTGAATGAGAGTGGCTCAGATGAAGCTGAAGAGGCAAGCAGAAGCCATAACAAGGAGGGCCTTTGTGGGATATGTTAAGGCCCTTGAATTTTCTTTCAGAGGCAGTGGGGAACTGTTGAAATTTTATAATCAGGATAAGGACATGGTCACACTGCTGCTCTAGTTGAGCAGGACTTAATAAGTCCATCCTATAGCTACTACTATCACAATTAAATTTCTCTTACTGTGGTTTCTCCTACAGTCCCCCCACTCTCCACCAAGGCTGTTTTCTATCACTGATGTCTCATTGTTCACTGTAACAGCTTTCAACCCCACCAAGAAATTGGGTGCCTAACATGAGCCTGGACCCCATACAGGGATAGGTTTGCATTCCCCATTGATTTGGTTCTCCTGATGTCATAGACTATTGTGTTTGGAAAAGACCTTAGAGGAAGGGCAAGATGAAGGGCCTGGTATTTAGTGACTGCTTATTATGCACCTGTAACTATGGCTACTTTATTTCCCATATATCTCTAGTGCTTAATGCTCAGACGAAACTCAATAAATGTTGTCATCACCATCATGATCACATTGTCTCATGTATTTCTCACAATTCTTTGAACTAGATGTTACTGTTATTTCCATTTTCTATATGGGAAAACTGAGAGCTAGAGCTCAAAGTACTTCTGAAACAAGGGATTTCTATTAGGTGGGTAGGCAATTGTTTACTATAGTAACAAAGGAATACAAAAACATGTGAGGAATAACATGTCTTTGCCAGTGTATATTCATTGATGGTTTTGGATCCAAGCACTGTTGTCTTTTGAGAGGGATCTTGCTAATTTAAGATTTTGATTTTATTTGGTTCAGGAAGGACTTCAGAAGGAAATGGCTGAAGTCAATTTTGGCGCCAACCTACTTCGTGGTTAAACTCTAGTGTTTTTCAAACTTTCAACTGTGGCGCACAGTGAGACATATATTTTCTATTGTGATCTAATGTACATATATCTAACTGAAACAAAAGTTTTACCCAACAAAGCTTAACTTTATGCGACACATTCTTAGATTTTTCCATAGAACATATTCTATTATTTTCCATTGCATTCCATTAAAAAATGCTAGTTCTGACACATAGTTTAAAAAAACTACTGCTTAAACTATCTTGTATCTGTTCTACATAAGGCTTGGAATCCAAAGGGGCCTCATCTGGATAGGCAGTTATCAATTCTGGGTACAGGGACCATGTTGCCTACAAAACCTAGCTGGAGTCCTGAGCTCCTCTTTGGGCAGTATCTGGTCCACAAGAACATCTCACCAACTCAGGTAAGAACCTCAAGTAAGCACAGGAAACACATGCAAACTCACATTAAAGCAGCATGAACATATGAAAGTGCACGTGAATCCTCATGCAATAAATAATTATGCTCAACTCAGATACCATCTCAGGGGTATACCTATCAAATGAAGCTTTAAGGAATGAGATCAAACCAAAAAGATATGACTGAAAGGTAGGCACAGTTGTAGATCAGTCACTGCCTATTCTCTCTTTTGGCATAAATCGGGATTAGTACTTAAAAACAAGGAAGAACTGTTTTGGCCACTACTTCTTCCACTCTCTTGGTCTCTAGGCTTCTGTTCCCTCTGTATCCTGCCCCATGCTAGAATCTTACAGCCATGCTTTGTTTTTTTGAACATCCCATTACTAGGAGTAGAATGTATACTAGGATCACTATAGTCAACCAAAACTTTCACAGATTTCAAGGCCTTGCTCCAGATCATATATTACATTGTAAACAGTATAAGTCTTGTATACACAGAAGAAGGCTTTATTAGACCTCAGGATATTTCCATTTTTGTAGTACTCTGAATGCTGTGAAGTGTGTGATAGTTTCTTTTTGTATTCCCAGAGTTACTTCTAGTAACAAAACGCTTGGTTATGAAGCTCCATAATTTGAAGGTTGATGATTAAAAGGCAAAACACCAAAGCCTTTATAAGTCATGTGAAACAGGTTGCTTTTTATTTTAATTTTTTTTATTTTTTAAAGATTTTATTTATTCATTTGAGAGAGAGAACAGAGGGAGAGTGAGAGGGAGAAGCAGACTCCCCGCTGAGCCGAGAGCCCGATGCAGGGCTCAATCCCAGAACCCTGAGATCATGACCTGAGCCAAAGGTAGATGCTTAACTGACTGAGCCACCCAGGCATCCCAACAGTTTGCTTTTTAATTTTATGACAGAAATATATTGGTGTACAGCTTCCCTTTGTGCATCTCCACTTCCTACTTCAGTCTTTCCCTTCAGCTGAAGGACATTTTCCAACATACCTAAGTGGGAATGTTCTCTTTCTGAACCATTTTTTTTTCCCACTGAGAGATAGACTTGTCTGCCTATCCACCCCCATCCCATAGGCTCCCTCTGCCATTTTGCTGAATAGCCAACCACTCCCATTATCCAAACAAGAAAGGAACTGATGCCATTCTTTAGACTCTGGGATTAATTGAGAAATTTATCTATTGCAAAGTATCTCCTTGCCTATAAGCATTCGTAGTTTAAGCTTTTCATTCCACAATGAGCTTTGATGTTTATAAAGGGATTTCAGGCTTCAGCAAGCAATATGGAAATTTTGGGGTGGCTCAAGAGGACCCCTAAGATCTTTTTTTTTTATTCTTATGTTAATCTGCATACATTACATCATTAGTTTTAGATGAAGTGTTCCATGATTCATTGTTTGTGCATAACACCCAGTGCTCCATGCAGAATGTGCCCTCCTCAATACCCACCACCAGGCTAACCCATCCTCCCACACCCCTCCCCTCTAGAACCCTCAGTTTGTTTTTCAGAGTCCATCGTCTCTCATGGTTCGTCTACCCCTCCGATTT
>NC_138385.1:18824100-18845744 GCF_054177405.1 Leptonychotes weddellii
GAGAGAGTTGTTGCTCTTCTTTTCTTCAATCTCCTGTTGAGTTTGTAGGTGTTCAGAATGGTTTGATCCCTATCCAGCTGAATTCCTGAGAGGAGACGAAATCCAGGTCTCCTACTCCTCCGCCATCTTGCTCCGCCCCCCGAGGACCCCTAATAGACCTGTAGTCCTGTGAAATTGAAGGCAAATCTTAGAATTTTTGAGGTTAGAGGAGAGAGAGGAAGAATGGCTTGTGACTGATCCTAATCTATTCACCACCTCTCCCCCTCCACTCTGTCCCTTCCCCTGGCACATTGCTCTTCTAAGAAAGATAAGCCCATGTTGGTTCTGCTGAGGTTACTGAGGCCTGGACTTGATAGGAAGTAGAAGTGGTGGGGGGAATTCATTCTTCCTGATTTTCTCCAAAATCAGAAGCCCACTGTGTCCTAGTAAAGATCTGCCAGAGCACTCCTCCCTTTGCTCCCTGCCAGAGCACTAAACTTAAACCCACTTCTCCTTCACATTTGTATATATTTTCTGACACTAGTTTTATTTCCCACTTATTGCTTTCTTTATTTCTGACAGAGAGGGATGTATGTTATGCTTCTTATTGTCATTTCTACCTTTGGTTGCTGTTGTTGACAAGGAAGGCCTTTTCACTTTGGTAATTTCTTTTATTCCATGCATGTTTCCTTAATGCTTGATGGCAGATTGCTGGTGTCAGTAGGCTGCCTTTTAGATGTTAGATGGTTTTGTAGCCCAGTCAACTTTCATTAACCCTATCTTCAAGAGGCAGAGGTTTTGTCTAACAGCCTAAGATGTTCTGTTTTTAATATTCTTTCATCATTTTCTCTGTGCCAGTTACTATGCTAGTGACTTACATGCATTAGATCACTTAATCCTCACAGCAACCCTATGAGAACAGGTTCAGTTATTATCATCCTGTTTTGAATTTGAGGGAACTCAGAGGGTTAAAGATCATGCCCAAGGTCATACAGAAAATTTGACTCCTAAATCTAGTATGACTGGACATATGTAGGAGCAGATATAAGGAATGATTGTATTTAGTCATTAAGGTAGTGATTTAAAATAGATATATCTCTGGCCCAGGTCTTATACTTTTATGTGTAAGTCCTCAGAATAAATAGGTTGGGATTGATGGCATATTAAGTGGTTTTGCTTATGGGTTATATCTGAGGAGATAGTAAAGGTCCTCACCTTTTGATTTATAAAAATCATACTAGAAAACTTAATTAATGCTAATAGGATGTGTTGTTGCTTGTAGTGAGGCTAGGACTTTGAGCAGTGTTTTGCCCAATAGCCAGAGATAGGCTGCCCTAAGCTATCTGCATACTAATACCTGCTCCCTCTAGTGGGAGTTTTCCAAGCCTTTCTCATCTGATGTCTTCAACCTAATGATTCTGCCAAGCTCAATTTCTGATCCATTCCTGACAAATAGTGCAAAAAATTTCCTGTGTATGTGTTATGCCCCATTCACATGTCATTGACCTAGGCTGCTTCTTCCTATCACCAGGTGTGCCCACTGCAGACCTTATGATTTCTGACTAGTTCCCTAGCTACCCTGCTAGGACTTGCATTCTCTAAATTCCACCTCACTTTGTGACCCTTACTGCTTACCTAGTCCAGGTGTTATCCCTTTCCTCTTGGGAGACAAAACCTGTCACTCAACTGCTAGTTTCTTAGAATCTTTTTTTCAAACTGCCTGGAGCCATGATTCCTATTGCTGTGTGCTTGACTTTGGGTATTGCCATTGTATGGAGAGTTCCAATGTTGTGCACCATTCTGTAGACCTCACCTTCTAACCTTTCCAAGATAACAACTATAGCCCACATCAAACTGAAGTTTGAAAATTTATTGGACTAGTAAGCACCCTCCTACTCCACAACCACAGTTTATGGACTAAGCCACGTAGTCACGTCATTTCCTTTTTCTCCAATTTAACCTATTCCAGCCTTCTCTGCTTTCTCACTGATCCTGGCATATCTGGTGTCCAAATTTTCCAAAATGGACGTTGTTGGTTGAATTCAAACATTCACTTCTTTAGCACTGTGCTATATACAACTTACCTAAAGGACAAGAAGGTTTCCCTACATCAAAAACAATGTAAGGCTGTGAAACAAAACAATTTATCTCCTACAGCTCAATTGCCTAGTTTCTGTTGCAAATGCAGAATAGGATGGAGAAATAACCCAGATTCCTTTGTTTCCTCTGACTTCTAAGCAGCACATTAGTATGACTAGTTAGTTCTTTCCAGTTTATGCCATCAACATTGTAAATTCAGTAGCTTAAGTCTCACAGTGATTTTGGTATAAGCCTTTAATCTTAGTAATGATTCCTTGATCAGCTGTGTCCCTTCCAATTCAGAGGTCATTAGAGGTCCCTGTTGAGAACTCCCCAGCTGTTCCAGTTCAGTTCATGTATATTTATTTACATGGCTTTTGAACCACATTTGGGTATGCAGGAGCACAGCTCCTTTTAGAGGTTAGTGTTCCAGACCATTTCATGAAAGTGCACCAGAGCTGGGAGAAAACCAAACCCAAGGCACAGTGTGTCTGTGGTGCTTGAGATGTGACTGACATCTTGCTTTTAACTACCCTAGGGTTAATAACAGGTCTGCCAGAGCCTCTTTATTACTTTCAAATAGGCCAGTTGGAAACAAAAACCATTTTCCAGGTAGGATATCGTTTTGTTGACAAAGACAAGACATTGAGACAGGGAAATCAAAATGACCCACTGAAAAGTGAAAATTCAGTCAAACTGTTCATTTGGCATTGCTGAGGCCAGGACAAAATGTACTAGCTTGAAGTATCAGGCTAAAAGGGTTTGCATATGTAGACATGAGTAAAAAGGCTTCATAGTGATTAGTTTCATGTCATAGCCGATCAGTGCAGAAAAATAACCATTTGGGAAGAACTTGTGAAAAACTGGCATCAAATGACACCTAAGTGGATTTTAAGGATTAATGTGTTTCTCTTAGGAACTTAAAAGTATGTAGCTATGAACTTCTAGAGGTGAAAAGGACATTAGAGATAACCTGAATTGGTCTCCTAAATTTACAGATGACAAAACTGAGAGAACAAGAGAAGGGAAACTGCTTGCCAAAATTCACATAGCAAGTCAGTGGCAGAGTGAAGATGAAACTCCAGGCAGTGATTAAAGTATTGGGGTATCCCTCCACCATTTTAAAACTATAGATACATAGGTGGCAAATTTCACATTGCTACTCCAAATTATGGAAGCAGTAGAGTAGTTGAAAGAGCAAAGCTTTAAAGTCATGCAGGCATGGGTTAGAAGCTCTGCTTTATTGCTTAATAGCTATGTGAACTTGGTTAAATTGTTTAATCTCTCTGAGACTCAGTTTCTGCACTTGTGAAATAGAGATAAGGGTACCTACCTCAAAAAGTACTTCTGAGATTAAATGTGGTAACACATGTAAATTTCCCTGTGTGATGCATAGGCAGTGAGACCAAATGGCAGCTGCAGCTGTTGATGTTATTTCTAAAGGTATTTTGGGAAATAGGTTTCCTTGTGTTAGGACCCTTTTATTATGTCATTAAATACTGGACTGGGGGGTCAGAAGCAGGCAAAAATCTTCAAGCCCCTATCAGTTGAGGCTAGAACCCAAATGATGATAAAGCTGCTCTGTGATTATATTGTTTTGCAGGGAAGAAATATAATTTGATTTACAAAAATTCAATTTAGGGAACTCTTCTGGAACCTACTTTCATAAAGCAAGGCACATCTGCACAGCAGTAACAACAACAGAAGCACTTCTGTTGAAAAAGTGTCTTCTGGAAATGTGGAAAGAATGTACACAATCTTAGCACTCCAGCTGGGTAGCAAATTTCAGGATATTTCCTGAACAAAGGCTAGTAAGCATGAGGTGTGTCATGTTTGATCATTAGGTAGTTCGGCTGGAATAAAAAACATACACCAAGACAGCAAGAGCCGTCAGATATTCTGTGCAGTGCTTGCAGGATAGGGGCTCTTTTATTTGCTTTTTCATATTCTCACTCAAACTTCCTTCAGTTATCCACAGAATGACCTCAGGGATGCCCAGCTGGATTTTATCTCCTCTATTTCCATTAGCTCCCCCATCCTGCCACCAGCTTTTCTTTGCCTTAGTGATCAATAGTGAGATCTCTTTCTATGAAAAATAACAAAGCCCTCAGCATTGCCATTCTAGTGGCTGTGGCTGGCTCAGCCCCAGGCCAGGAAGTCGGTTGTGGCTATTGATTTGATTACAGCTCTGGGAAGAAAAGAGGGAGGAAAGCGTCTTATACCTCTGCTAGATTAGGAACCAGTTGAAATGATTAATCTGGAAACTGAGTACAAAACTGAATAATTGATAGAGAAGGCAGGAATTGAAATACGTGTGGGGAAAAAAAGGTCAGATTCATGTGTTGTACTGAATAAATTCTTTGACGGTAACTAAGCAGTTCATTAAGGTTTGACTTATGAAGTATGCCATGAGTATTTCTCTTTGGAAATAAAAGTTAAACTAGACACTTTTGAATGTCTACTTCAGGCCACGAGTCCAGCCAGCAAAGAACACGGATAGAGACCCCAGTGTTTGCTCTTTGGAGCCCCAAGATTCTAGAGGTAGAAAAAGCTGTGTTCCATTGAGCTGTTCATAGTTCTCCTGGGAGAGTTAGAAGTAGGGCAAGTCTGTTCCCCATCTACCTCCAATAAACCACCAAAGAAGGTATCACCATAGTGGCATCTTTAAAAAGAGGCACCTCCAGAGGAAAAAAAAAAAAAAAGACAAATCCAACGTCCAAGTGACAAGGAAATTCAGGTGAAAACAATCTCTGAAGGTTTCATGGAATTGGTCTATTTGGGGCTAAGCTTTCAGAGAAGGAAAAGTCCTACTATTCCCCTGGGCCTTAGCTCACCATCTGTACATGAGGTGGATGAAATGATCCTGAGGTTTTGACAGGTTCTAACATGTATGCATCCTAATATAATAGCCCCCTTTTACTGAGTGATTCTTATGTGCTAAGCAGTATGCTCAGCACTTTGCATATCTAATCCCATTTAATCTTTAAAAAACCCAAAGAAGTAGCTAATATTACCATTCCTATTTTTAAAATGAGGAAACTGCAACTCAGAGAAATAATCTATCTAAGATTACAGAGCTAGTGGATGGCAAAGTTGTGTTCCTGGCTTCATAGGGTTCTCAGTCTAATGCATCTAACTGGCAAAACCATTAGATCCTTTCTTCAGTTCTGGCTCAGGGGTCCTCATTGGATACCAAAGGACTGTGACAGACATGAACCATCCCGAGACTTGCCCTCATCTGTTTCCCTTATTTCCAGGGGAGCTGACATGCAGTAACTCAACAGCTATTACATGAGATTCTAGGTTACTTTGTCAAAAACTCTCAGCTCACAGAGAAGCATAATATTCCAATTAGATGATGAGAGGGTCAGGTTTGGGTGAGGATCTGAGTAGTTAGGACAAAGGTTAAGTTAGAGGACATTGGGAATGTGTGTAAGTAAACTTAATGGTCACTGCTATAACAAAAGAATTCCCACATCTTATTGGCATACCACATTCAGAATATGTCTTTTTCCTGTCACTGTTGTGCAGGACTGAAGGAGAGCTCTGTTCTACTCAGTCATCAGGATCTTGGTCTCTTTCCATCTAGTGGCTCTGCCATCATCTAGGGCCTCAGTATCTTTTACTGGATCCTTCTGACATCTAAAAGGAGGGGACACAAAGGCACATCTACTCTTAAGCTCTTTGGCCCAGAGGTGACCATAATCACTTCTGCTTATTGCTAAGAATTAGTTACATGATCCCATGTAGATGTAAGGGGCTTGGAAAATATAGTCTCGTGGAGTACTCAGGAAGAAAAGAAGAACATAGATCTTGGTGGGCACATACCACTGTCTCTGCCATAGAGGAAAACAGAAGGTAGGAAGAAGGCAGAATGAAGAAGGTGACAGAGGGCTACCCATAGTAATCATTACTTGATTCCTTTTTATTCTCAGATCAAGGTCTAGGAGGACATGTGCAATTTCAGGGCTTTAGTGCTACCCAACTCCATGCAGCACTATTCACATTATAGTCTATATAAATAGCATCTTCTGTAGCACAACCATATGTCTTTGTCTTTTAAAAATGACTTGGAGTTGTGTGGGATTCTTGGGAAATATAGATTCTGAAAGCCCAAACCTTGAACTTCTTCAAAGCTTAAACTAGAAAGCAGATTACAAAGAGGCAGAGAGTGCTGGTGCTATAGTGACAGGATTTGATTTAAGACCAGTGAGACAGATGGTGGTATGTTTTCTTAGAAGCAAACCAGGAAACAACAGATTTGCAAACAAATTTTAACGGCCTTCATTCTTCTAATGCCCCACATGAGTAATGCAAGCCACTGTGAAGCATAATGCTTCCTGAAGACAGTTGCCCCTCTAATGTTTTTCTTCCCACCTATACAGAAGGAGGAAAGGCCTGTAGCAATGTTAATGTACCAATTATACCCCTAATGTTATTGGAACTCTGACCTTCACTCTGGCCTCAGAGCAACTGGAATTGATCATGTCTATAATAGAAGAGCATGAACAGAGCATCAGAAAATTTGTAAATCAGTTTGATTTACTTTCTGGGGGTGATGAGAATGATTTCTAGCCTAAATCCTCACTCTGAAATATAAGAATGGGCAAATAAAAACATACATGCAAATTATAGAAACACTTTTCCGCTTTGGCTTTAGTCCCATTGAGATATTTTAAATACCTATTCACCTCCTTAGGACAACAAGAGACTACAGAAGCACAACTCACAAATGATTTTCTTTTTCTTCCTGATTGGTCTATACTCTGGGGGATCATCTAAATCTTGCTACACACTTGGCACAACTGGTGGTGGAGATCTATGCCTAACCACTTACTTGTCATGAAGTTGAGTCACCACAGTCTCACTTTGGCTCACGGTGATTGTAGACATCTAGCGATTGTCTTCATGGGATTCATTTCAATGAATATACTGGTTGTAGTAGTGAAGAAGACTGTTTTCTTGGATATTTAGGCTTGGAACTTCAATGATTAACACCTATTCAGCTAGAAGGATATTTAGGGAATAGGACATATGTTGAGACAGCTATTGGCAGAGGCAGGCAAACGTGAGCGAGGTGTTTTGTGGGTACCTCTGGAAGTACCCAAAAGATAGACTTTACTTAGCACAACTCTGCCCAGGTATTATCATTTTATTTTCTATCATAACAGCCTCCCAAATGGTCTTACTGCGTTCAGCCTCTCCTTTTCAATCCATTCTCTACAGTGATGCCAGATCACCTTCCTTAAAGCACCAGTTCTACTCTTGCCATTCTTCTGCTCAAAATTCTTAAATGATCCAACATTTTCAAAATAATAAAGCTAAATACCTTAGCTACACACAGAAGGCTCACCATATTTGGGCTTCTAATTCCTTTTCAGTTTTACCTTCCTACCGGTCTTTTTTTTTTTTTTTAAAGATTTTATTTATTTGAGAGAGAGAGAGAGAGAGAGAGAGCGAGTGTGCACATGAGCAGGGGGGAGGGGCAGAGGGAGAGGGAGAAGCAGACTCCTTGCAGGCCTCAATCCCAAGACCCTGAGATCATGACCTGAGCTAAAGGCAGATTCTTAACCAACTGAGCCACCTGGGCAGATGCTTAACCAACTGAGCCACCCAGGCCCTTCCTTTCTACCAGTGTTAACAAACTGGAGGCTCATCATAATATGCCTGAAAATTTCTTACCTACAGTATTTTGCTCTTACTGCCCACTCTAGAATACTTCTCTCTTTCCCCTCTCCCTCTTTCCCCTCTCCATAATCACTGTCTGTGGAATTTACTCATTCTTCAAATCTCAGCTCAAATTTTACCTTATCTTTAAGCTTCTCTGACTCTAAGTAAAAGGGAATTACTTCTATGTATGCCCATAACATATTGTTGGTACCCACATTCTACATTTATGTTATTCTGCCCCAAACATTAGTTTTTTACAAGTATGTCACCACTAGTCTGTGAGAGATCTTCAGAGACAAAGGCTGTGTCTTTTTCATCTCTGTCTCTACCACAACACATGGCACAGTGACTGAAAGAGAGGAAGTATGCAGTGAATGGTTGGTGACTTGAATAATAGAGTCCTCAGTTTTCTCCTGTGATACAAGTGGTGATAACTTGCTTATTGTGAGCACCAACCACATTTCTGCTAATGGGATCAGAAAAGTGGAATATCAAACTACTCCCTTCCTGTATTGAGACAATTAAGATGAAAAACCCAAGTTGTTGAATCCTTAACCTTTCTCCTTGGAGCCATCAGGCACTATTTATTGTAAAGTTATTATAAGAACCCATTGTGTATTGAAAAGGGAAATTTGGGAAAAACTTGAGTCAAAGTATATCTTTAACACTGCCAGGAGGAGAGGCCCAGGACAGGCAATAGGAACCTGCAGATAGAACCAATAAGGTTGTTATGATATAAATTCATATTGTCACCTACCAAGCTTCATTTTGTTTTTATCTTCATTACTGCCTTCCACAGGATAACTGTATGTTTCATATTGTCTAGTTGTACAACCTCAAATACAAATGGTACTGTTATTTATATGTAGTTGGGGAGATACAATATGTACATAAGATGATAGATACCACAATATATAGCATAATATATGCTATATATAGAGTTAAGAACAAAAGACTCTGGAGCCAGACTGGCTGGCTTTGAATCATCAATGCACCTTACTAGCTGGGTGATCCTGGAAAAGTTATTTAGTTTCTCTGGGATTCAGATTGCTCAGATGTAAAAGTGGATAATAATAGTGAAAGGTTGGTTATGAGGATTAAAGAGTTACTATAGAGAGAGAGCTTAGTAAGTGCTTAAAATGTTAGTTATCATTATTATGTAAGAGTACACCATAAGATAATATGGCCCAGTGTAATGAACAGAAGCTGGAAAGTCAGAAGACCTAGGTTCTAGTCTTGACTGCCACTCACTCACCTTGGCCAATGTATATATCCTCTCTGATTCTTGGTTTCCTAACTATGAAATGAGGTGTAGAACTAAATAATATCTAAAGTTTCTTCCAGCTCTAAAGTGCTAGTATTCAATGTTGAATATGAGATCCTTCTGCAGTAAAAGATGGTTTATTAAAAACAATAAAGAATGTAATTCATATCTGCCAAGTGAGATTTTTCCTCTCCTCCTTTCATTGGTTTCTGATAATCAGAAAAAATTCAAACATATAGCAGTTTGTTTTTATGCTTCCTATCTTCATTTTTCATCTGTCTTCCCAACACCATTTCATCAGTGCTCAAGAAAATGAAAGCTCTCAAAAATAAAGATCCTTAAAGACCACTGGTTGCAAAACAGCAGAGGTGATTGTCTGGTGCAGAGACTCAGCTCAGTGCAGCTTTACTTGTAGATCATTTCATGTAATTAAAAATGCAGTCTATCCAAGGAGATAGTAATCTTCTTTGTGGAGAGAAAGCTTTTATTAACTAACCCACTAATTGATATGAAGTTTTAAAGTAACTTTCTTTTTGAGACCTATAAAACAAGATTGAAGTGAGCTTGAATGCAGTTACCATTTGCAAAAATTTAATAGCATCCTGTTATCAGCCCTGATGAGAGAGACCATGCACATCTCAATGATCCCAGGTCCTATTTTCAAGTTAGTTAGGACTCTGACAACTCTCTCTCACTCCACCATCTCTACTCCCCACAGCAAAATAAAGTCAAAAGAGGTGGCATTTCCCTAGCATTACTGCCCCTTGGCCTTTTAAACTAGGTTGATCCACTTGTGAGGCACATCCTAAGGCCTCACAAAGGTTGATGGATAGTCACTCCAGCTTGGCATAGGTCCAGCTTCCCTGTGCAAGGTAGTAGGAAGACTCAGAGTAACATGACTTTTGGGTAAGGAAATGACCTTTGGTTGAGAATATATTTCATCTTAAAGTTAGCATGGTGGCAAGCTATTAGGATGCTGTTTTTGTAAGTAAAAAATGGACAAATATTGAAATTTCATATGGATTAACCTAATAACAGTTGGGTCTGGACTCAGGTACACACCATTGTTTATTCATGCCATTGGTCGCTAGTCTTTGGAACTATGGACAGAGACTTAAAGGCAAGGTTTAATGACATCTCTCCTAGTGTTTGTACATAAGAATGTTATCCATTAATAGAATCTGTCTCACTTTCACTATTTTCTTCCTTGAATTTTTCATCTTTTCACTTTCCCTTTTGTTTCTTTTCCTCTATTGTGTCACATTTTTCTCTGTACTCTTGCTGTTACTCTTGCTTTCTCTAGGTAAGTAGTTAAGAGTGGAGATTGGAATCCTGCTTTCACCACTCGCTTCTTACATGACCTTGGGCAAAAGATTTTATTTATTTGAGAGAGAGAGAGTGCATGCAAGAGTGAGCATGAGCGGGGAGAGGGGCAGGGGAAAGGGAGAAGCAGACTCCCCACTGAGTGTGGAGCCTGGTATAGGGCTCGATGAGGGGCCAGATCCCAGGACCCTGAGATCATGACCCGAGCTGAAGGCAGATGCTTAACTGACTGAGCCACCCAGGCACCCCAAGATAGTCTCTTTGTGCTGCAGATTATCCATCTGTAAATTTGGCTAATCATACTTACTTCATCAGGTTGTTGAAAAGATTATATGAGACAGTCTCTTCAATAAATGGTGCTGGGGAAAATGGGCAGCTATATACAGAAGAATGAAACTCGACCATTCTCTTACATCATATACAAAGATAAACTCTAAATGGATGAAAGACTTCAATGTGAGACAGGAATCCATCAAAATCCTAGAGGAGAACATAGGCGGTAACCTCTTCAACATTGGTCACAGCAACTTCTTTCAAGTCACATCCCCAAAGGCAAGGGAAACAAAAGCAAAAATGAACTTTTGGGACTTCATCAAGATAAAAAGCTTCTGACAGCAAAGGAAACAGTCAACAAAACTAAGAGGCAAACCCACAGAATGGTAGAAGATATTTGCAAATGACACTACAGATAAAGGGCTGATATCCAAGATCTATAAAGAACTTCTCAAACTCAACACCCCAAAACAAATAATCAAGTCAAAAAATGGGTAGAAGACATGAACAGACACTTCTCCAAATAAGACATACAAATGGCTAACAGACACATGGAAAAATGTTCAACATCATTAGCCATCAGGGAAAAACAAATCAAAACCACATTGAGATACCACCTTACACCAGTTAGAATGGCAAAAATTGACAAGGCAAGAAACAACAAATGCTGGAGAGATTGTGGAGAAAGGGGAACTCTCTTACACTGTTGGTGGGAATGCAAGTTGGTACAGTCACTTTGGAAAAGTGTGGAGGTTCCTCAAAAAGTTAAAAATAGAGCTACCCTATGATCCAGCAATTGCACTCCTGGGCATTTACCCCAAAGATACAGATGTAGTGAAAAAAGGGCTACATTCACCCCAATGTTCATAGTAGCAATGTCCACAATAGCCAAACTGTGGAAGGAGCCAAGATGCCCTTCAACAGATGAGTGGATAAAGAAGATGGGTTCCATATATACAATGGAATACTACTCAGCCATCAGAAAGGATAAATACCCAACATTTGCATCAACATGGATGGAACTGGAGGAGATTATGCTAAGTGAAGTAAGTCAAGCAGGGAAAATATATTATGATATGGTTTCACTTATTTGTGGAACATAAGGAACAGCATGGAGGACATTAGGAGAAGGAAGGGGAAAACAAAGGGGGGGCAGAATCAGGGGGAGATGAACCATGAAAGACTGTGGACTCCTGGAAAAAAACTGGGCTTTTAGTGGGGGGGATATGTTAGCCCAGTGACGGGTATTAAGGAGGGCACATATTGCATGGAGCACTGGGTGTTTTATGCAAACAATGAATCATGTAACACTACATCAAAAACTAATGATGTACTGTATGGTAACTAATATAACATAATAAAAAAAAGATTATATGAGATAATATGCATAAAATATTTAGTTCTGTGCCTAGCACATGGTAAACACTTAATTTTAGCATTATTGTTTTCTCCTGTCCTTCTTCCTTGCATTTTTTATTTCTACCTCATATTTTCTTATTATTTTTTCCTGAATCTTGTCCTCATCAGTACTGAACTCCACCCTTCAGCATTGCTAGTTTTCCTCACCCACTGGACAGCTCTAGGCAGGTACTTGACAACTTGGCCTCTGTGATACATTCTTTAATCTCTTTCCTTTAGTCCTGCCTCCATTTGGAAGTCAGAGTGATTTTTCTAAAATGCAAATATGACCATGTAATTCTCTGTCATAAACCTGCCTATGGTATATAATACTAAATCCTTATCATGGAATACAAGGCCATCCACAGTATGGTTCCTATCATCAATCAGATTTCATCTCTGCCACTGAAATAATCTATAAAAATAGGCCACATAGATGTACTCGTTCCCCAGAAACCCACACTTTTTGTTTTTTTCTGAACCATGGTGCATCTTCTCCTACTCTTCTACCTAGCAGACACTAGTGTAGTCATCAAGATCCAGCCACAAATCTTTCTCCAATTCTCTTATCTGGATTTGATTCTTCTGTTTACTTTCACAGAATTTTGTTCAAATTACTATTACAATGCTTATCACATTCTTTTTTTTCCAAATGTTTATTTATTTATTTATTTTAGAGAGAGCGCAAGTGCAAGCTGGGGGGGGGGCGGGCAGAGGGAGAGAATCTTGAAGCAGACTCCCTGCTGAGCATGGAACCTGCTGTGTGGGGCTCTATCCCAAGAGATCATAACCTGAGCCAAGATCAAGAGCCAGATGCTTAACCGACTTAGCCACCCAGGTGCCCCATCCTATCAGATTCTTAATATGGATCTCCCCCTATAGATTGTGAGCCCCTAGGGACAAGGCTCTGTTTTACTCCTCTTTATTATTTCTGAATCCTATGACTGAGCCTGTCACTCAACAAAGAAACATATTCTATTTCTAAACATAAACATAATTCTATTTCTAAAGCTAGTCTTCTATCAGTCTGGATAAGATTTATGTTTGGAGTTTTTGTCCATATAGCTGATGTGATTTAAGTCAACTTTCATGAAGATATGGTATATATATACAATGGAATGTTACTGAGCCATAAAAAATGAAATCTCACCATTTGCCATGACATGGATGGAACTAGAGGATATTATGCTAAACGAAATAAGTCAATCAGAGAAAGACAATTATTATATGATTTCACTCATATGTTGAATTTAAGAAACAAAGCAGAGGATCATAGGGGAAGGGAGTAAAAATAAAATAAAATGAAATTAGAGAGGGAGATAAGCCACAAGAGACTCTTAACTATAGGAAACAAACTGAGGGTTGCTGGAGGGGAGGTGGGTGGGGGGATGGGGTAACTGGGTGATAGACATTAAAGAGGGCACTTGATGTAATGAGCATTGGGTATTATATGCAACTGAAATCACTAAACTCTACCTCTGAAACTAATAAAAAAATAAGTCAACTTTCATGTCTTTGCCTAATTGCAGACAGTCCCACAGAAAATTGCATAATGAACCTTACTGAACATCTTTGACAATGGGCAAGTAATTCTCATATATACAGGACTATACTGTGTGAAGACTAGGGTGTAGACAAGGATGATATTTTATTTTATAAAATTTTTTTGGATCTGTTTATTCTTTTTTTTTTTTAAGTAAGCTCTACACCCTTTGTGGGGCTTGAACATATGACCCCAAGATCAAGAGTAATATGCCCTACTGACTGAGCCAGCCAGGCAGCCCAAGGATGATCTTTTAATTCCCTTTTTATTTAACTTTAGGGCTCTATTTTAACAAGCTGTAGAATTAGTATGTCTTGGGAAGTGCTTGAAAATTTTGACTAATTATTCTTTTGATTACCTTTCTTTTTGAAGTTTCCTGATAATAGGATAAAGGTTAAGAACCTTCTTATGTGTTTCTGATTTGGAGGAGGGCATGGGTGAGGGATAGTATTTTCATTTTCAGTTTTGCTCACATACTGGCCTCCCTCTCAGATTTGAAGGGCTGCCCTTTTTGCTTTTTGGTTTCACATCTGAGTCATTATCTGGCTGGCTTGTGAATAATTTTCCAATGGAAATTAAATATAATCTCCACTCTATCAGGACTTAAGGAAACAATCCTAAGAAAGAGAGCTATAAACCTTTGGGTCAACAAATTTCAAAGCAGATATATACAGAGATCCCTGGGTTCCAAAGAAAGAGTAGTATCTTGATGTGGGATTGTTGGCTGTCACTGGTGCCAGTAGAAGATAATAAATTGGAATTAATTTCTGCAGGAAATAATGAAGAAAAGAGCTGGGGACAGGGAGAAAGACTTATCTATGTCTCCGGGAGAGATTACAAAATGCCCCTGGAAGTCTGAGCACTGAGACAAACAGTTAAAGGCAGTGGGAGACAAAATGAGAGAAAAGAAAATATACACATTTATTTGCTAACCAGTGAACAATGAAGGGGGAGAAATGATAAATAAGGAAATGGAAATGTAGAGGTGGGTAAGTCTCACCAAACTGCTTGATCTCAATGTTGGCATCTTGGTAAATTCTCCCAATTCAGTTAATCTCCAAGAATCTTGGCACCTATAGGAACCTGGGCATTCTTAAAGATACATTCATCCCAAGAGGAAGGAGAGTATGGTTGACTCATGGAGACACTACTAATTTTGAATGAAATTCCATCTCATCTGAGCAACTGCTGCAAACGGGCCAGACAAATGTTTGCTGAAATGAGCTACATGTGAGAATCATAAGACCCAAGACAGTCTTTGTATTATCAAAAAACTGTTGTGTGAGCTTGGACATGTCACTTCTCTCTTTTTTTCTCTCCTTAAAAATGAAGTATATTGGATACTAGCCCTTTATCTGATATGTCATTTGCAAATATCTTCTCCCATTCTGTCAGTTGTCTTTTGGTTTTGTTGACTGTTTCCTTTGCTGTGCAAAAGCTTTTTATCTTGATGAAGTCCCAATAGTTCATTTTTGTCCTTGTTTCCCTTGCCTTTGGTGATGTTTCTAGGAAGAAGTTGCTGCCATCAAAAGGAATGAAATCTTGCCATTTGCAATGACATGGATGGAAATAGAGGGTATTATGCTAAGTGAAATAAGTCAATCAGAGAAAGACATGTATCATATGATCTTACTTATATGAGGAATTCTTAATCTCAGGAAACAAACTGAGGGTTGCTGGGCAGTGGGGGGTGGGAGGGGTGGGGTGGCTGGGTGATAGAGATTGGGGAGGGTATGTGCTATGGTGAGCACTGTGAATTGTGTAAGACTGATGAATCACAGACCTGTACCTCTGAAACAAATAATACATTATCTGTTAATAAAAAAGAAGATAGTAGGAAGGGAAAAATGAAGGGGGGGAAATCGGAGGCAGAGATGAATCATGAGAGACTATGGACTCTGAGAAACAAACTGAGGGTTCTAGAGGGGAGAGAGGTGGAGGGATGGGTTAGCCTGGTGATGGGTATTAAAGAGGGCATGTATTGAATAGAGCACTGGGTGTTATACACAAACAATGAATCATGGAACACTACATCAAAAACTAATGATGTAATGTATGGTGATTAACATAACATAATAAAATAAAATTTTAAAAAATTAATCATTATACTTCCAAAAAAATGAAGTATATTAAACTTTACCCTATATGCCTCAAGGCTGGTTGTGAGAATCAAATTAGCTGGAAGTGAAAATTATGATTACAGAGGCTTCTGTCAGGTACTGGGCTCAGATCCCAGAGATTTAAGCTCTATTGCCATTATCTAGAAGTAACATTTTTTCTCCAGAAAGATACCAGAGGACCATTACAGATTCAGTAGCAATGGCCTCAATCTCTTCATCTACAGGCCAACAGCAACATTGCCAGTGGTGTGTATAAGATTGTTTTAAATGTTAGAAATGATAAAGCTATGCATTTCCCGTGGTACTGATCATAAAAGCATTATGCAGCTCAAAGGTCAGGACTGTTCTCTATGCACATTCTGTATGATTCCAAGGGAAATAAAACAGAAATAAACAAACTCAGTAGCCTTAAACCTGTGCTAATCCCTAAAGCCAAAGTCATTACAAGCGGAGAGCACAGATTGAGCCACCAGAAGTAAGGGTGGGAGGCTCTGGAGATGTTTACATTTTGCTGAACAAAGAAAAGAAAGTCCGTCTCCACCCCCCCACCCCCCCATCCCCCCGCATACAAAAATGGTATACTTTGGATCCAGTAGCAATCTTCTGGAACTAGTTTCCTGCCTCTTTTTGTTATCCAGATGAATCTTTTGAATTCCCATTTCAGAAGCTGCTGCCCTCCCACTAGTCCTCAGACATGGTGGTTCAGTGAAACTTAGAGGCACGTTAACATTTCAGGATTGTAGGTGCGACGGCAGCAGCAATCTCTACACATTCAACATCTCTGGAAATAGGATGGGATCTTCAGGGAATTTTGAGTGTCTCAATAGCCTAGGTTGGATTTTCTAAAGGAAGTGAAATACCTTCCTGGGTCAGAGGGTGGTAACTGACTAGTGCCTGATGTGTTTCCCATGACTGCAGGAATAAGAGGGTTTTAAAGTACAAAAATAAAAAATAATTTTTATTTTATTGTAAGAACACTTAAATTTTTAAGTGAACAATATAGTGTTGTTGATTATAGGTTCAATGTTGTACAACAGATCTCTAGAGCTTATTCATCTTGCTTAACTGAAACTTTATGCCTATTCATTAGTAATTCCCCATTTCCCCCTCCTCCAGGCCTGGTAACCACTATTCAACACTTTGATTTTGACTATTTTAGATACCTCATTTAAGTGGAATCATACAATATTTGTTTTTCTGTGATTGGCTTATTTTAGTTAGCATAATGTCCTCAAGGTTCATCCATGTTGCTATATTTTGCAGAATTAGCTTCTTTTTTAAGGCTTAATAATATTACAGTGTATGAATATACCACAATTTCTTTTCTTTTTTTCAGTTTTATACCTTTATTTGACAATCAGTGATTAGTTCTTGTCCACATTAACTGTCTGTAGATTTTTGAAAGTGGTGACAGGTACATAGGTAAGCAACGTATAGAGCTTGTATGGTGAATCTTCATTCTCATTACATTTTCTGGACAACCGCACATGGATATGGCATGGAACATTCCTTATTACTTTGGCCCAGACAGCTTTGTCAAGACTGGTGTCAATGTGCACATTTGGAGTTCCTATATCCTTCATGGCAAATTTCCAGATCCCTTTGAGTGCCTGAGGGGAATGCTTCTTGAAACCCACTCCATGGATGTGCTTGTGAAAGTTGATGCTAAGTTTTCTGGTCACTACCTCAATGATGGCAGAATAGCCCTTTTTCTTCTTGCCACCCTTCTTTGCAGGAGCCATTCTGCTGGGCCTTGGTTGGAAAGCATACCATATTTTCTTTATTCATTCATCTGTCCATACATTTTCACCTCTTGGCTGTTTTAGTAGTGCCACAATGAACATGGAAGTGCCAAAATGTCTTTGAGATTCTGATTTCAATTCTTTTGGATAAATATTCAGAAGTGGATTACTGGCCTATAAAGAAATTCTTGTTTTTAATTTTATGAGAATCTCCATACTATTTTCCATAGTGTTAGCACCATTTTGCATTTGCACCAACAGTGTGTAAGTGTTTCAGTTTCTCCACATCCTTGCCAATGCTTCTTCTCTTTTGTATTTTTTATGGTAACCATCCTGACAGATGTGTGATGATATCTCATTGTAGTTTTGCTTTGCATTTCCCTGATGATTAGTAACACTGAGTATTTTTTTCATACATCTACTGGCCTTTCTATGTCTTCTTTGGAGAAATATCCAAAGTCCTTAGCCCACTTTTAAATTGGATTATTAGGGGTTTTTTGTTGTTGTTGTTGTTGTTTTGTTTTGCCACTGAGTTGTAGGAGTTCCTACATATTTTGAAGATTAACCCCTTATCAGATCTATGTTTTGAAAATATTTGCTCCCATTCCATAAATTGCCTTCTCACTCTGATGGTTGTTTCCTTTGTTATGCAGAAGCTTTTTAATTTGATCTAGTTCCATTTGTTTACTTTTGTTGTTGTTTTTGCTTTTTCTTTTTATGTCCAATCCATGAAATCATTGCCAAGACCAAGGTTGTGATGCTTTCCCCTAGGTTTTCTTCTAAGAGTTTTATAGTTTTGGGTCTTAGGTTTAAGTCTTTAACACATTTTGTTAATTTTTGTGTATGGGGTAAGATCAAGATCCAGTTTCATTCTTTTGCATGTGGCTATCCACTTTTTGCAGTGCCATTTTTTGAAGAGACTATCCTTTGCCTGTTGTGTGTTTTTGGCACCTTTGTCAAAGATCAGTTGACTATATTTGCATGGACTTACTTCTGGGCTCTCAATTCATTTACATTGGTCTATATGTGTGTTTTTATGCCAGTACAATACTGTTTTGATTACTGTAGATCTGTAATATATTTTGAAATCAGAAAGTGTTATGCCCCCAGCTTTCTTCTTTCTCAAGATTGATTTGGCTATTCATGGTCTTTTGTAGTTTCATATAAATTTTAGAATTGTTTCTCTATTTTTATAAGAAATGGTATTTTATAGTGATTCCATTAGATCTGTAGATTTCTTTGGAGAGTATGGATATTTTTTACAATATTAAGTTTTTCAATCAATGATCACAGAATGCCTTTCCATTTGTCTATGTCTTTAACTTCTTTCATCAAAATTTTATAATCTTAACAGGTTTGTAACTGGTATGGAGTTTGAATCAGTAATCAAAAATCCCAGTAAAGAAAAGCCCAGGACCAGATGGCCTTCTGGGTGAATTCTATCAAACATTTAAAGGAAAATTAATGCCAATCCTTGTCCAAATATTGAAGAGGAGGGAATACTTCCAAACTCATTTTATGAGGCCAGCATTACCCTGATTCCAAAACGAAACAAATACAGCACAAGAAAAGAAAACTGCAGCTCAGTATCTCTAATGAATAATAGATGCAAAAATCTTCAACAAAATACTAGAGAACCAAATCCAATAGCATGTTAAAAAGATCATACACCATTACCAAATGGGACTTATTCCTGATGTGCAAGGATCTTTCAACATATGAAAATCAATTAATGCCAAACAGAACATTAACAGAATAAAGAATAAAAATCATATGATTATCTTAATAGATGCAGCAAAAACATTTGACAAAATTCATCACCTGTTCATGATAAGAACTCTTAACAAACTAGGAATAGAAGGAAAGTATCTCAACATAATAAAGGTCATATATAACCCAAAGCCTACTGATACCATTATACTCAATAGAGAAAAGTTAAAGCTTTTTCTCTATGATCAGGAATAAGACAAAGATTCCCACTCTCACCACTTATATTTAAAATAATATTGGAAATCCTAGCCAGAGCAAATAGGCAAGAAAAAAAATAAAAGGAACCCAAATTAAAATGATGAAGTAAAATTGTCCCTGTTTGCGATGCCATCGTCTTATATAAAGAAAACTCTAAAGACTGCATTAAAAAGAACTGTTAGAACTAATAAATTCAGTAAAGTTGAAGGACACAAAATGAATGTACAAAAATTAGTTGCATTTCCATACACTAACAATAAACTATCTGAGAAAGAAATTAAGAAACAATCCCATTTACACTAGCATCTAAAAGAAAAAAATACTTAATAATTTTTTAATATAGTCAAATTTATAGCTTCTGGATTGAGTTATAGTTAGAATTTTTCAGCTAAATTTATAAGTGGATTGAATGTTTTGTTCCATTTTTTATGTTTTTTTATATTTTAATATTTAATCCATTTGGAGATTATCTGGATATATACATGAAGTATGGTTCCAATTTAACTTTTACAGATGACTATTCAGTTGTCTTAGAATTATTTATTGAACAGTTTTCCCCCATGCATTATGGCTTATTTATAGACTTTATATTCTTTTTCAATGATCTGCTTATTTGTATAACTGTACTACACTTTTGATTATCATAGTTTTATAAAAACTTTGAATATATGATAGGTCTGTCCCTTACAGTTCTTATTTTTCAGAGTTTTTTTTTTTCTCCCCAGGAAATCTTGTTTGTTTAATTTTATATGAATTCTGGAAACTACTTGTCTAGTTTTCTCCATAAAAAATGCTAACTTTATTCAGACATGTTAAATTTATAAAATAACTAAGGAGAAGTTGTAATTATAATGAAATTAAGTATACATTTCTAAAACATCTCTGTATGCAAGATTTTGGAATTTTATGTTCTCTTTATCCCCTTTAAAATGATCTGTTCTTTAACTATCTGTTCCATTTTCATTTTATTTTATTTTACTTTTAGGGGAGTGGAGAGGCAGGTCTTTGATAACTTTCCCTAATTCCTTAGTGGAAATCAGCTTGCTTGGATTTTTCTCTCTCTTCTAGTGTCAGTTTTGATAAATTACATTTTTATAGAAAATTATTTACTTCATCGTGGCTTTCATTTTTATTTACATAAGTGGCCTCATAATTAAAACAAAATCTAATCTTTAGGCAGTTATTTCCTTAACAAACTCCCAAATTGTAGTGGTCTAACATGGTAAAAATGTCCTATGCATGCAGAGCCCAATATAGGTATTTCTGATCAGTGGGCAGACTTCTGTGTGCTTGTTAAGGCCCCAGACTCCTTCTATTTTGTGACTTTGCCATCTACTAGGGCCTCTGAATCTTCAAATAGATCATGTGTCTCCTATTGACAGTTATCGGATGAAAAAGTAGGGACACATGGGAGGATTTTGTGGGTTGGGCCTAGGTGTAGTGTATATCAATTATATCCACCACCCATGGTCCAGAACACAATCATATGCTCATATTTCACTGTAAGTAAGCCTTGGAAGTATAGTCTAGCTTTTTGTCCATAAAGGAAAGGAAATAGATTTTGGAAAGGAAATAGACTTTGCAGTCTCTACCATACTGGTTTCTCTAAAAATTGAGCTTATAAAGTTTTTTTTTTGCTTTGTTTTGATTTTATAACAATTTCTAGGAGTGGATATGGGAAGATGTTGAAATTATGATTCCTTGATGTAACTGGAAATCTATACAACAGTGAATAAGAGGCTGGACTTTGATGTAAGACAGACACAGACTCAAGTTTCAGTTCTACCTTCGGCTAGGTGTTCTTACCCAAGTTGTGTAATAGAGTATAATAATGGAACCTACCTCAAAGTGTTGCTGTAATGAGTCAATGAAAAGATTAGTGTAAAGTTATTAAATTTGGAACTGACTGTATTATTATGATTAGTAATAATAGTAGCATCATGTTGGTAAGCAGAGCACAAGTTGGTCTGTGAGGAGTTAGAGGCATGAGAAGTAGACACAGTTAAGATATATGTGGGTTGAGATAGGTAAATGCCCATTCAGAAGTAGCAATGAAAGAGGCAATAGTTTTCTATAAACCTTTATAACACTAATCAATACAGTAAGCTTTCTTTCAACCTTCAGAGAGCTCTGGCACTCCCAAACAGTCTTGTTCAGGTCTTATTGTTATGTTGTAAGTTCTAGAAAATTTCTGGTATTGCTGCTGTTTGATGCTAGGCCATGTCTCTACCTGTGGCACTCCACCAGAGCTCTCTGGGCAATAACGTTCTTTTTTTTTTTTTTTT
>NC_138385.1:18846244-18863163 GCF_054177405.1 Leptonychotes weddellii
TCTTTGGTTAGATTTATTCCTAGGTATCTTATGGTTTTGGGTGCAATTGTAAATGGGATCCACTCCTTAATTTCTCTTTCTTCTGTCTTGTTGTTGGTGTATAGGAATGCCACTGATTTCTGTGCATTGATTTTATATCCTGCCACTTTCCTGAATTCCTGTATGAGTTCTAGCAGTTTTGGGGTGGAGTCTTTTGGGTTTTCCACATAAAGTATCATATCATCTGCAAAGAGTGAGAGTTTGACTTCTTTTTTGCCAATTCGGATGCCTTTTATTTCTTTTTGTTGTCTGATTGCTGTGGCTAGGACTTCTAATACTCTGTTGAATAGCAGTGGTGATAGTGAACATCCCAGCCGTGTTCCTGACCTTAGGGTGAAAGCTCTCAGTTTTTCCCCATTGAGAATGATATTTGCTGTAGGTTTTTCATAGATGGCTTTTAGGATATTGAAGTATGTACCCTCTATCCCTATACTCTGAAGAGTTTTGATCAAGAAAGGATGCTGTACTTTGTCAAATGCTTTTTCTGCATCTATGGAGAGGATCATATGGTTCTTGCTCTTTCTCTTATTAATGTATTTTATCACATTGATTGATTTGCGGATGTTGAACCAAACTTGTAGCCCAGGAATAAATCTCACTTGGCCATGGTGAATAATCCTTTTAATGTTCTCTTTGATCCAATTGGCTAGTATTTTGGTGAGAATTCTGGCATCCATGTTCATCAAGGATATTGGTCTATAATTCTCCTTTTTGATGGGGTCTTTTTTTTTTTTAAGATTTTATTCATTTATTTGACAGACAGAGATTGTGAAAGAGGGAACACAAGTAGTGTGACTGGGAGAGGGAGAAGGAGGCTTCTGGCTGAGCAGGGAGCCTGATGTGGGGCTCGATCCCAGGACCCTGGGATCACAACCTGAGCCAAAGGCAGACGCTTAACGACTGAGCCACCCAGGTGCCCCTTTTTTGATGGGTTCTTTTTCTGGTTTAGGGATCAAGGTAATGGTGGCCTCCTAAAACGAGTTTGGAAGTTTTCCTTCCATTTCTATTTTTTGGAAAAGTTTCAGAAGAATAGGTATTAATTCTTCTTTAAATGTTTGGCAGAATTCCCCTGGTAGCCTTCTGGCCTTGGCCTCTTGTTTGTTGGGAGATTTTTGATTACTGCTTCAATTTTCTTAGTGGTTATAGGTCTGTTCAGGTTTTCTATTCTTGGTTCAGTTTTGGTAGTTTACACGTCTCTAGGAATGCATCCTTTTCTTCCAGATTATCTAATTTGCTGCCATATACTTGCTCATAATATGTTCTTATAATTGTTTGTATTTCTTTGGTGTTGGTTGTGATCTGTCCTCTTTCATTCATTATTTTATTTATTTGGGTCCTTTCTCTTTTCTTTTTGATAAGTCTGGCCAGAGGTATATCAATCTTGTTAATTCTTTCAAAGAACCAGCTCCTAGTTTCGTTGATCTGTTCTACTGTTCTTTTGGTTTCTATTTCATTGATTTCTGCTCTGATCTTTATCATTTCTCTTCTTCTGCTGGGTTTAGGTTTTATTTGCTGTTCTTTCTCCAGCTCCTTTAGGTGTAGGGTCAGGTTGTGTATTTGAGAACTTTCTTGTTTCTTGAGAAAGGCTTGTATTGCTATACATGTTCCTCTTAGGACTACCTTTGGTGCGTCCCAAAGATTTTGAACAGTTGTGTTTTCATTTTCATTTGTTTCCATGAATTTTTTTAATTCTTCTTTAATTTCCTGGTTGACCCTTTCATTCTTCAGTAGGATGTTCTTTAGCCTCCATGTATTTGAGTTCTTTCTGACTTTCCTCTTGTGATTGAGTTCTAGTTTCAAAGCACTGTGGTCTGAAAATATGCAGGGAATGATCCTAATCTTTAGGTACCAGTTGGGACTTGATTTGTGACCTAGGATGTGATCTCTTCTGGAGCATGTTCCATGGGCACTAGAGAAGAATGTGTATTCTGTTGCTTTGGGATGGAATGTTCTGAATATATCTGTGAAGTCCATTTGGTCTAGTGTGTCATTTAAAGTCTTTATTTCCTTGTTGATCTTTTGCTTAGATGATCTGTCCATTTCAGTGAGGGGGGTGTTAAAGTACCCCACTATTGTATTGTTGTCTATGTGTGTCTTTGCTTTTGTTAATAATTGCCTTATATAATTGGCTGCTCCCATGTTAGGGGCATATATATTTACAATTGTTAGATCTTGTTGTTGGATAGACCCTTTAAGTATGATATAGTGTCCTACCTCATCTCTTATTATAGTCTTTGGTTTAAAATCTAATTTATCTAATATAAGGATTGCCACCCCAGCTTTCTTTTGGTGTCCATTAGCATGGTAAATGGTTTTCACCCCCTCACTTTCAATCTGGCAGTGTCTTTGGGTCTAAAATGAGTCTCTTGCAGACAGCATATTAATGGATCTTGTTTTTTTATCCAATCTGATATCCCGTGTCTTTTGATTGAGGCATGTAGCCAATTACATTCAGGGTAACTATTGAAAGATATGAATTTAGTGCCATTGTATTGCCTGTAAGGTGACTGTTATTGTGTATTGTCTCTGTTCCTTTCTGGTCTATGTTACTTTTAGGCTCTCTCTTTGCTTAGGGATCCCTTTCAATATTTCTTTTAGGGTTGGTTTCCTGTTTGCAAATTCCCTTCCTTTTTGTTTGTTCTGGAAGTTTTTTTTATCTCTGCTTCTATTTTCAATGATAGTGTAGCTGGATATAGTATTCTTGGCTGCATACTTTTCTCATTTAGTGCTCTGAATATATCATGCCAGTCCTTTCTGGTCTGCCAGGTCTCTGTGGATAGGTCTGTTGCCAATCTAATGTTTCTACCATTGTAGGTTACAGATCTCTTCTCCTGAGTTGCTTTCAGGATTTTCTGTTTGTCTCTGAGACTCGTAAGTTTTACTATTAGATGCTGAGGTGTTTACCTATTTTTATTGATTTTGTGGGGGGTTCTCTGTGCCTTCTGGATTTTGATGTCTGTTTCCTTCCCCAAGTTAGGGAAGTTTTCTGCTATAATTTGCTCTACTATACCTTCTGCCCCTCTCTCTCTTTCTTCTTCTTCTGGGATCCCAATTATTCTAATATTGTTTTATCTTCTGGTATCACTTATCTCTTGAATTCTGCCCTCGTGATCCAGTACTTGTTTATCTCTCTTTTTCTCAGCTCCTTTATTCTCCATCATTTGGTCTTCTATATCACTAATTCTCTCTTCTGCCTCACTTATCCTAGCAGTTAGAGCCTCCAGTTTTGATTACACCTCATTAATAGCCTTTTTGATTTCGACTTGGTTAGACTTCAGTTCTTCTATTTCTCCAGAAAGGGTTTCTCTAGTATCTTCCATGCTTTTTTCAAGCCCAGCTACTATCTTTAAAATCATTATTCTGAACTCTAGTTCTGACATCTTACTAATGTCTGTATTGATTAGGTCCCTGGCAGTCGTTACTGCCTCTTGTTCTTTTTTTTGAGGTGATTTTTTCCGTCTTGTCATTTTGTCCAGAGGAGAATAGATGAATGAGAGAACAAAATGCTAACAGGGTAACAACTACCCCAGTAAAATATACACTAAACAAATCAGAAGAGACATGAAACCGGGGTAAAAGAAGGGGAAATAAAGAAAAAAGAAAAAAAGAAGAAAAAGAAAAAGGTAAAAAAAACCACAAAAAAACAAGATATGATCAAATATGATCAGGCTGGTGCATAGTTCAGTGCCATACACTAAATTTTGGGCATATTTGGTCTGTTAGAAGAAAGTGCCTCCCAAAATTTTAAAGAAAGAAAAACTTATATATGTACAAAAATAAGGGTAAATATGATGAAGGGATGGAATATGACTGTAAAGATGAAAATTGTTAAAGATTTTATAAAAGGAGTTGATAAGAAGTTGGTTGAAAAAAGAAAGAAGAGGATTAAAAAAAATGGAGAGAATGTGATCAGGCAGGATACTAGAAGAAAGCCTTACACTGGAGATTTAGGGTATATTTTGGTCTGTTAGAAGAAACTGTATCCCCAAATTTTAAAGAGAGAACAACTTATATATATATATACACCAAAAATAAGGTTAACTACTATGAAGGGATAGATTATGACTCTGAAAATGAAAAATAAAAAAGATTTTTAAAAAAGCATTGATAAGATGTTGGTTGAAAAAGGGAAAAAGAAAAATTCAAAAGAAAAAGGAAAAGAAAATTTAAAAATTAACTTTGAAAGGCTAAAGAATCATTGGAAAAATACCGTGAATTCTATGTGCTATATTCCCCTAGTGCTGGAGTTGTGCTGTTCTCATTGATTGGTAAACTTGGTCTTGGCTGGCTATTCTTGCTGATCTTCTGGGGGAGGGGCCTGTTGCCATGGTTCTCAAATGTCTTTGCCTGAGACAGAATTGCACCACCCTTGGCAGGGGCCGGGCTAAGTAATCTGCTTGGGTTTGGTCTCGGGAACTTTTGTTCCCTGCAAGCTTTCCATACAGCTTTGGAGGACGAGAGTGAAAATGGCGGCCTCCCAATCTCCGCCCCAGAGGAGCTGAGAACTCGGGGCCCCACTCCTCAGTGCGCCCCCAGAGAAAAGCAGTCAATCACTCCCATCTCCCCAGTCTCCAGCGGCACTCCATGCTCACCTGGTCTTTGACTGAACGTTTCTATCTCTGGCGCATGACCCTGTTTGGAGCCTCCAAACCCAGCAGCTCCCTGCAGTGCACTCCCGCGCCACTCCTCCTGGGGGAGGAAGAGGAGTCTCCCCAGATCTGCCACTTATTGGCTCTCTGCTAGAAGAGCAGTGGCCCGACTGTGCCATGGATCATGGTTTATGGCAACCCTGAGCTGAGAGCCCACTCCTCGGCTCCGTCTTTGCAGCAGGCTTCCCTGCTCTGATACCTGGGAGCTCTGCCACACTCGGGCACCCACGGTCTTTCTGTGACCCCAAGGGTCCTGAGACCACACTGTCCCAGTGAGGGTTCCATCCCCTGCTTAGCCACTGGAGCGACGTCCCTCAGCAGAGCCAACTTCTTAAATTTCCGATTTTGTGCTCCGCTGTTCTATCACTTGCCAGTAGTGGCTGACGGAGGCCCCCTCCCCCGCCGTCTGTCTTCCCGAATATCACCTCGGATTCACTTCTCTTACCTACCTTCCAGAAAGTGGTCGCTTTTCTGTTCATAGAGTTGCTGCTATTCTTTTCTTCAATCTCCTCTTGAGTTCGTAGGTTTTCAGAATGGTTTGATCCTTATCTAGCTGAATTCCTGGGACCAGACAAAACTTAGGTCTCCTACTCCTTTGCCATCTTGCTCCTCCAGTGTTTTCATATTCTTTGGGTAAGTACCCAATAGTGTAATTACTGGACATAGGGTATTTCTAGTTTTAAGTTTTTTAAGTAAAAAAAATTGTAAATTCTTGTAAGTTTTGATTAGAGAATATAATCTGTATGATACTAATTCTTATAAATTTTAACAATTTTCTTTTTAAAGCATAGTGCATGGTTAGTTTGTTGTTTGCTTGAAAAGAAATCTCCATACCATTTTCCAGAGTGACTACACAGTTTGCATTCCCACCAACAGTGCACAAGTGTTCCTTTTTCTCCACATCCTCGCCAATACCTGTTGTTATTTGTGTTATTGATTTTAGCCATTCTGCCATGTGTGAGATACTCATTGTAGTTTTGATTTGTATTTCCTTGATGATGAATGATGTGAAGCATCTTTTCATGTGTCTATTGGCCATCTGTATGTCTTCTTTAAAGAAATATCTGTTCATGTCTTCTGTCCATTTTTATATTGGATTATTTGGGTTTTTTTGGTGTTGAGTTTTATGAAATCTTTATATATTGTGGATACTACCCCTTTATTAGATATGTCATTTGAAAATATCTTCTCCCATTTAGTAGGTTGTCTTTTAGTTTTGTTGATTGTTTCCTTCACTGTGCAGAAGGTTTTTATTTTGATTAATCTCAATAGTTTATTTTTGCTTTTGTTTCCCTTGCCTCTGGAGACATATCTAGAAAAATGTTGTTAATGGCTGTTGTCAGAGAAATTACTGCCTGTACTATCTTCTAGGATTATTATGGTTTCAGGTATCACATTTAGGTCCTTAGTACATTTTGAGTTTATTTTTGTGTATGGTGTAAGAAAGTGGTTCAGTTAATTTTTTTGCCTGTAGCTATTCAGTTTTCCCAACACCATTTATTTAAGAGAGTGTTTTTTCCCCATTGCATATTCTTGCCTCCTTTGTCAAAGAATAATTGACCATAGATGTGTGGGCTCATTTCTGTATTTTCTATTCTGTTTCATTGATCTATGCATTTATTTTTGTGCCATTACCATACTCTTTTGATTACTACTGCTTTGTAATATAACTTGAAATCTGGAATTGTGATACCTCCAGTTTTGTTTTTACTTTTCAAGATTCCTTTGGCTATTTAGAGTCTTTGGGGGAGTTTTTAAAAATGCAGATATTCAGCCCTCATCCCAGACCAATTAGATCAGAACCCACTGAATGAGTGCCCTTAGACATCACTGTTTTTTTGAGAGCTTCCTCAGTTGATTCTAGTAGGGAGACAGGATTGAGAACCAGTGATAAAAAGGATAAACAGAAAGAAAAGTGGTATTCTAAAAAGTTCTAAAATTGGCAATTCTTTGGCAGTACTGATCACAAAGATAGAAGACACAGTGTAATATGACTAAAGAAAAATGGGGCAAAACTACAATTCAGTAGATATTAAAGTGAAATTAAATCATTTTGTGAATGACTTCATGACAAGAAATTTGAAATGTAAATGAAAGTAAATTTTTCTTTAAAAAAACTCATTAAAACAGACACAAGTAGAAATAGAAATTACGAATTATTAGTTTAAAATATTTCCCAAAGAAAACACCAGACCCATATAGTTTACAATTTGATCTATGGATTATCTGAGCACCATATCATTCCAGTCTCACACAGAAAACAGTGAACACCTCAAAATTATTGTATAAGGCTATTAATAACCTTGTCAAAAAATTGATAATGTTGATATAAGGAAGGAAAATTACAGAGTCTCACCCATTAACTTAAATAAACATTAGCCAACTGAAACAAGCAATGTATAAAAAGTATATTACATCATAAATACATTAGGTTTCTTTTAGGAATTTAATATTCAATGTTAGAAACTCTTCTAATGCAGTTCAATACTATCAGTTTAGAAAATTAAAGTTACATGATTGATCACCTAAATATATGCATACAAATAAACTAAATTTAACATCCATTGATAATTAAAAAAAAAAAACTCTTAGCAAACTAGGAATATAAGAATACTTTCTTCACCTGATAATATGTATCTGCTAAACACCTTTAGCAGCACTAATAATTACTAATGAACAATTAGAAGCATTATTATAAAATCAGGAACAAAAATAATGCTCCTGATCACCACTTTTATTCAGTTATATGGGTGTCCATTGCAGTAAAGCACAAAAATAAAGTTATATGAATTAGAAAGATAGAAACAAAAAATGTTATTTGTAAGTAAAATAATCATCTAATCAGGTAATGGAAAAAGAAGAATCTATTTATTAGAATTAATAAGAGGTTATCCAGGTTATTAGACACAAGATCAATATACAAAATCTAGACACCAGCATTTCCAAACACCAGCAACAAATAATTTGAAAATGTTATTAACTAAAATATAGCTACTATTTAAAATACCACCATTTAAAAATTTTAAACGCTGGCAAAATCTTGAATTAAATCTAACTAAAAATATATAATATCTTTAAGGAGAAAATTTTTAAAACGTTGTGAAAGGCATTAAATTGAGAGATTTATCTTGTTCATGGGGACAAAAACTCCATTTTGTAAATATGTCAGTTCTTCCCAAATTGATACTTTTAATAAAAATCCCAGCAAGATTTTTCATGGAACCTAAAAAGCTGAATTTAAAAAGTGCAAACCATAAAGGAAAAAAAAGATTGATGACAGTAAAATAAGAACTTTTGATCATCAAAAGACATCTTCATGAAAGTAAAAAGCCAAAAACAGGAGAATATATTTGCAATGCACGTAACAAACAAGGGATCAGGAGCCAGAAAATATCGTTATCCTGAATTAAAAAGAAAAAGACAAACATCTCAGTAACAATATGGGCATGAAAGACATTTCAGAGAAGAGGAAACACAAATTTCTGATAAAAATTATGAAAAGACCATGAGACACCATTCACAGAAATGGCTAAAATGAAAAACACTGATACCATAAAATGTTGGTGAGGTTTTTGTTTTGTTTTGTTTTGTTTTTTGAGAGGGAGAGAGAGAGAGAAGGGGAAGGGCAGAGGGAGAGAGAGAATTTTAAGCAGGCTCCATGGAGCCTGATACAGGGCTCGATCTCACAACCCTGAGATCATGACCTGAGCCAAAATCAAGAGTCAGATGCTTTAACCAACTGAGCCACCCAGGTGCCCCAAATCTTGGCAAGGTTTTGGAGCAACTGGAGCTCATATGTTGCTGGTAGGAATGTAAAATGATAAAACTACTTTAGAAAATTATTTGACAGATTCTATTCTATGACCCAGCAATTACAATCCTAGGTGTTTATCCAAGGGATATGAAAACTACTCCACAACAAACACTCTTCAAGACTGTTTATAGCAAATTAATTAATAAAAACATCAACCTAGAAATAATTCAGGAGTTCATCAATAGGAGAATGGACAAAGTATGTATTCATACAATGGAATACCAGTCAGCATTTAAAAAGAAAGCACTACTGATATATGCACAATATGGATGAATTTCAAAAATATGCTAGGTAAAAATATCTGACACGAGAGCATATATACTCTATGATTTTATTTGTATTGAGTTGTGCAGTAGGCAAAACTAGTCTACTGTGATAGAGCTCAGGTCAGTGGATATTTCTAGTCTGGTATGAGGGGTCTGGAGTGGGGACAAAGAAGGGACAAAAGGTAACTTTCTGAGTCAATGGAATATTTTATTTCTGGATAGGGATCTAGGTTACACAGCTATATGCAAAATAAGGTCTGTGTATTTCACTGCATGCAATTATTCATCAATTTTAAAATGTGATGTAAATGCTGAAAGTGATTATTTTGTGGAAATAAAAAAATTAAAAGTTTAGTTTGGGTTTGAGACAAAATTTCCAGTGATAACATCAATTTCAGATTAAAAAAACTACACTGTAAACAGCTTAAAAAGAAGAAAATATAATATAGTTCAAAAAGTGGCTCTGGTTTTGGCAAAGAAATGCATTGATGGTGGATATGAAAAGTTAGAGTAAAATTATTTTATGGAAAAAATGAATAAAATTTCATTCTCATTAGTTATCATGGAAATAAAAATTGTAACCACCATTAGTAAGTCTATCAGATTGGCAAAATTTTTGAAGTCTGATAAAATCAAATATTGGTGAAGTGTGGAACCATGGAGATTCTTCATATACTGCTAGTGGGAGTGTATTGATGTGGTTGCATTTGAAAATAATTTGCCATTTATTGGTAAGCTGAAGATATGACTACCCTATGACCCCAAAATTCTACCACTTGTATACTATAGAGATACATGTCCAGGTTTTATTTTACCTCTCCTAGAATAAAAGCCCCCATTCTAACAAATTGCCTATCTACCTATCTGACTTCATATCATTTCACTCTTTCTTCTTCACTCAGCTCTAACCTCATAATGTTCTTGCTGTTTGTTTAACACTCCCAAAATGCCCCTATCTTAGGACTTGTGCATTTGTTGTTATCTCTATTTGAAACACTCTTCACCTAGAAGAGAATGGCTTGGTCCCTCACATACTTAGAGCTTTACTTAAATATCATCTTTTTAGAGAGCTTTACTCTGACAATGCTGTCTTAAAATTATACTCTGCTAATACTCCCTAACTCATTTTCCTGCTCTATTTTGTATCCATAGCATTTTGTATCATCTTATATGTTGAATATTTTTTATCTGCTTATTGTCTGTCTCCCTCCACTGCAATATAAACTCTATGAAGCCAGATATTTTTTAGGGGGGGGGCAGAGGGAGAGAGAATCTTAATCAGGCTCCATGCCCAGCACAGAGCCCAATGCAGGGCTTGATCTCACGACCTTGAGATCATGACCTGAGCTGAAATCAAGTGTCGGAAGCTTAACCAACTGAGCCACCCAGGCACCCCCATTTTTAAAATAAAGATTTTTATTTATTTATTTATTATTTATTGTTTTTTATTAAGTTCAGTTAGCCAGCATATAGTACATCATTAGTTTTTGATGTATTGTTCAATGATTAATTAGTTGCATATAACACCCAGTGCTCATCACAACATATGTCCTCCTTAATACCTGTCACCCGCTTACCCCATCTCCCAACCCCCCTCCCCTCTGAAACCCTCAGTTTGTTTCCTGGAGTCCAGAGTCTCTCATGGTTTTTCTCCCTCTCTGATTTCTTCCCATTCAGTTTTCCCTCCTTTGCCCTGTGATCCTCCATGCTATTCCTTATATTTATTTGTACTATTCCTTACATTTATTTATTTGAGAGAGAGAGGGAAAGTATGAGCAGGGGGCAGTGCAGAGGTAGAGGGAGAAGCAGACTCCCCCTGAGCAGGGAGCCCAACATGGGGCTCCATCCCAGGACCCTGAGATCATGACCTGAGCCAAAGGCAGATGCTTAACTGAGCCACCCAGGTACCCCAAGATTTTATTTTTAAGTAATCTCTACACCCACTGTGGGATTTCAGTTTATAACCCCAGGATCAAGAGTTGCATGCTGTACTGACTGAACCAGCCAGGCACCCTGAAGCTGTACATTTTTAACTGCTCTTTTTCTATTGAAATCCATGGGCCCAGATTAGTTCCCGGTCCATAGTAAGTACTCAGTAATTCTTTGTTTAATGAATGCATGGATGTTCATAACAGTTTTATATATTTATGTATATGTTATTAATTAATTTATTATTGATCCCCTGCACCTACTTCATTTATTACCCCCACCAACCTCCCCTCTGACAACTACCAGTTTCTTCTCTGTATTTAAGAGTCTATTTGGTTGGTTGGTTGGTTTTGTTTTTTATATTCCACATATAAGTGAAATCATAAGGTATTTGTCTTTTTCTTTCTGACTTATTTCACTTAGTATCATACTCTTTAGGTCCATCCATGTTGTTGCAAATGGCAAGATCTCATTTTTTATGGTTGAGTAATATTCCATTTTGTACATACAGGCACACACATGTATACATACACACCACATCTTTATCCATTCATTTATTGATGGACACTTGGGTTACTTCCATATCTTGGCTCTTATAATAATGCTGCAATAAACATAACAGGGTATATGTCTTTTTGAATTAGTGTTTTCATTTTCTTCAGGTAAATACACAGAAGTGGAATTATACTATTGTACTGTATTTCTATTTTTAATTATATATACATATATATAAGTATTATATAGTCCCACAGCAGTGGGACCCAGCAGTGCACAAGGGCTCTCTTTTCCCCACATCCTTGGCAGTACTTGTTATTTCTTATATTTTTGATACTAGTCATTCTCACTGGTGTGAGATGATATCTCATTGTGGTTTTGATTTGAATTTCTCTGATCATTAGTATTGTTGAGCATCTTTTTGTATGTCTGTTGGCCACCTGAATGTCTTTGGAATAGTGTCTGTTCAGATTTTCTGCCTATTTTTTAAATCAGACTTTTTTTTTGATATTGACTTGTATGAGTTTTTCATATATTTTAGATATTAGCCCCTTATCAGATATACCATTTGCAAATAACTTCTTCCATTCAGTGGCTTGCCTTTTTGTTTTGTTGATGGTTTCCTTTGCTGTGCAAAAGTTTTATTTTTGGTATGGTCCTAATGTCATTATTTTTTAAATAGAATTTATTTTCAGAGCAGTTTTAGACTCACAGCAAAATTGAGCATAAAGTACAAAGTTCCCATGTGCCTCCTGTTCCCACACACCCACAGCCTCATCCACTATCAACATACCCCACCAGAGTGGTATATTTGTTGCAATTGATAAACCTACATTGACACATCATTATCACCTAAAGCCTCTTGGGTTCACTCTTGACATTGTATATTCCGTGTATTTTGACAAATGTATCATGGCATGTATCCATTGGTATTATATTATACAGAACAGTTTCACTGCCATAAAAATCCTTTGTGCAAAGCATTGTTTTTAATAGCAAACATTTGGAAACAACCCCAATGTCCATTGATAAGAGAATGGTAAATAAAATATATTGTATTCATACAAGGAAAGACTATACCCTTGTGAAAAAGAATCAACTATGACTACACATATCAGCATGAATGAATCTCACAAATATGACATATAGTAAAAAAAAAAAAGTCATATATATAATTCAAAACATGTAAAACTAGAAATGTATGCTTTAGGGTTCCATATGAATTTAGTAGAACTATAAAGTAAAGTTAAAAATATAATCAACATGTTTTAAGATAGTGGTTACCTCAGTGTGGAAAGGGGATAGGATAAAAAAAAATCTTTAAAATTATTGGTAATATTCTTTTAAAGTAAATGATGGTGACATGCATTTTATCTTATTCTGTATCTTTATATTATATATATATATTGTATATATTATTTTGTATGCATAAATATTTCAAAATTTTAAAAATATAAAATGTAACTCAAGAGGGTGCTACTTTAGATGGAGTGGTCAGAAATAGTCTCTATGAAAGTTAGAGAAAAGCAAATACCATACAATTTCACTCATATGAAGAATTTTAGAGATAAACAAATGAACAAACCAAAAAAAAAAGATGAAAAACTGGCTCTTAAATACGGAAAACAAACTGGTGTTTACCAGAGGGAAGGTGAGTGGGTAGATGGGTGAAATAGATAAAAAGAGTACACTTATCATGATGAGCACTGAGTAATGTATAGAATTGAGTCATTATTTTGTACACCTGAAACTAATATAACACTGTATGTTAATTATACTTGGAAAAAAAACAAGGAAGCATCTTTATGAGAAAATGACATTTGAGCTGAAACCTGAACAATATGATGGAGTAAGCCATGCAAATATTTAGGAAGGCAAATTATAGACAAAGAGAACAATTTTTTAAGACTCTTAGCAATGATTGAAGGAAGCCCAGAGAAGAAAGGGGTTGGAGAAAAGGAAAAAATGACTTAAATATCTGAAGTACTCAGGTGAAAGAGGAAGATTTATTCTGGATCGACACAAAGGTAGAACTATGGCCAATGGGTGAAAGCTAGGAGACAACTCAGTAAATGATAAGGAAAAATTTGTAAGAATCAGAGCCTTACATGAAACTACTTCCAGAAATAGCAAGTTCTTTGTCACTGAAGTGATTCTTAGTAAATTGGAAGATTTGTCATGTGACTTGTATATGTGCATATTTTTATTCTATTGCCTTTCTGTATTCATTTCTTCCTTTTTGAAAAATAGCTCTCAATTTCCATTAAGGGAATGGGATTTTCTACCTCCATGTACAATGCTGTTGCAACTGTTAAGATGCTCTGGCTTACTCTTGCCAAGTGGTGAGCTTGAAACCCTAGCTAAATTTCTCTTTCTTTCTGTCCTGGGACATTCTTGTCCCCATTAGTGCATGATAGGAGGCAGAAAATTGATTCCAGAGGGCATTCCAGTGATTAATATCTGTACTAGAGAGGTGTAAAAGTGTCAGGTTTGATGGCAAGGGCTTAAAGCTGTGTTTGCATAGCATTTTATTTCACATATGATTGACATAAGTTGTCTATGTAAAAGAAGAGGGCAGCTAATCCACTCTCTGATGGCATCCATTGGCCCACCCTGAAAAGACTTTTAGTTAGCTTCTGTTATCTTGATCTCTGGAACTAACTTGGTTCCTGTCCCTTTTGGTCCTAGTTCTTTGTTCCTTTTATTTTGTGATACACTGTTCCAATAAATTCCTTTTTAAAAAAATTGGTTTCAATTCAGTCCTCAAATTCAACATATGTATTCTGCTTTCTTTGCGTTCATTACACAGCCAGTATGGTGTGGTATTATCTGCTTCTGATTGTAAGATCTCAGAAAGGATGGAAATACTCACTAAAGCATGAGACCTTTCACTTGGCCTTTAGTGACCATATGAATGGTGAAATTACTTGAAGTGAGATGCTTTGATCATATTCTCCCTTTATTATGGTTACTGAAACCATCCTACACCACTGCTTGAGTCCCTGCAGGCAGTGCTAATAATTCGAGATAGTCTTTTAGTTAATTTAGTCTAATTTTGCAGGTGCTGTTAGGAAAAACCAGCTGGCTTGAATAAAATGGCCCTCTAGATGCCAGCTAGCCATGATATTATTGGCTTTTTGAGGGTTCTCAGAATAACAGATGAGATAATAGTAGGTTTTTAAAATCCCAGTTTAGATCTGATTTTGCTGCATTTATCTCCAATGATTTTGCAGAAGCAGTTATGATTCAGTTCTTTCCTGAATGAACTTCCCCCCCTTCCTCCATTCTCTCAGCAGAAGAAATCTCTCCCTCTCCCTTTCTCTCTCCTTCCCACCCACCCTCCCTCCCTCCATTCTTCCTCCCTTTTTTGTTTCTCTTTTACACACAAAGAGACAAGCTTAGACATAGTCATATAGGTAGTGGACAGACCTCAAGCCATTCTTGGTGCAACAGGAAAGCTCAACTTCCAACCTTTTGATTACAGATTGTAGAAATGCATGACATGCCCGTGTTAAAAGTTATTCGGGGCAAGCCAACACAATGATTACTTAATCATGTAAGTGCCATATTCATTCAAAATTCCAACTAATGTTGCCAAAGTAGCTCAAATATTGGAGAGAATGTTATTGGTCTTTTCTATTTTTAAGATCTATAGAGAAAATAAGCCAAGGTATATCCATGCGTCCTTGTTGAAATAAATTCTTTCTTTTGCCATGTTTCCTGACATGTCCATAGTTATTCCTTTAAGTTAAATCCTTCCTTAAAGTGAAGGTAAGCTAGCTTGTGAACTTTTAGTTTAGGGGAAAATATATGTGAAATAGATTTATAACCAATAAGAATTAGGAGATGAGATATTTTTATATTGAAGCTATTATCCATCATTAAACCCCTTACTGTGATAAGGGACTTTTTAAACTATGGATGAAAATCAAGAGTTTAAGAATGATCAGTAATTTGGATTGGTAACAGGAAAGTCAGGACTTCAAGTTTCCTTCCATAGCTTCAAATAGACTAATTCTACATTTTTTTAAAGACTTTATTTATTTATTTGAGAAAGAGAGAGTGAGCATTGAACATGAATGGGGGGAGGGGCAGAGGGAGAGAAAGAAGCAGACGCCCTGCTGAGCAGGGAGCCCAACAATGAGTTGGGCTGGATCCCAGGCCCCCAAGATCATGACTTGAGCTGAAGGCAGATGCTTAACCCACTGAGCTACACAGGAGCCCCTGGACTAACTCCACTTTTATGTATTATGCATTTATGGCTTCTATATAAGACTTTGTTAAACAAAAGATTCAACTGAGGACTGAAAAAAGTCTGACAATCACTACTTGTGATTGTCATATAATTCTGGCAATAGAAAGGATGGTAGAGATAATTTCTTCCAACCATCTTATTTCATAGATAAGGAAAGTGAGGCATAAACAGATTATGCAGTTTACTCAAGGTCAAATAGCTAGCCAATGGCTGTAACCTCATGATCTTAGCTCTGCACATGTTGTTTCCATTTTCCAGAAATACTTTTCCTGTGCTTTTCTTGGCACTCTTAGGTTAATTTTTCCAGAGCAGAGGTGGTCAAACTATGGCCCATGGGCTAAATCTAGCCTGCAGACAGTTATTATAAATAAAGTTTTATTGGAATACAGCCACATCCATTCATTTCCTATTGTCTGTAGTTCTTTTTGTGCTATAATAGTGAAGTTGAGTAGTTGTGATAGAGATCATATGGTCTGCAAAGCAAGAAATATTTCCAATCTGGCCTTTACAGAAAAGTTTGCTAACCCCTGACCTGGACCCTAAAGTCTGTTCTAACCTCTAACATCCCACTGAATGAAATCAGAAGAAACAACAAAAAAAGTGAGGTTGATGACAGGTTTTGTGGCTTCATGCCAACAGAGTGAATCCTTGAAATGGCCTTTTTCCAATTAGCCCTTTCCTTGCTTGCCAGCTTCCAAGTCACTCCAACTGCTAATGCCTCCCCTCTTTACCCACTATTTGCCAGGCCATCTGCATAAAATTGGTTTCCCTAGTAATAATTCTAGCAATATCTCTATTCACTCTCAGCCTAGCTGCTGATTTTTGAAGGGCCCACATCCATTTTTAGACATTTTGCAAAATGAAGATATTAAAAATACAGCAAGATTTTTAATAAGGGAGAAGAGAAGCTCCTTCTTCACCAGGAGTCAAACTCCATATAATGAACTGCCTCATTTGCCTTGTGGCCTATGAGATATTTTACACGAAATGCAGAGGTTGGCCTAGTGACACTGATCAGTATGTCCCAAAGAGTGTGAAAAAAATTTTCCTATTTATTTATTTATTTATTTATTTATTTATTTAGTGTTCCATGATTCATTGTTTGTGTATAACACCCAGTGCTCCATTCAGTACATGCCCTCTTTAATACCCACCACCAGGCTAACCCATCCCCCAAGCCCTCCCCTCTAGAAACCTCAGTTTGTTTCTCAGAGTCCATAGTCTCTCATGGTTCATTCCCCCTCCGATTCCCCCCCTTCATTTTTCCCTTCCTACTATCTTCTTTTTTTATTGTAACATATAATGTATTATTTGTTTCAGAGTGATTCATCAGTCTTACACAATTCACAGCACTCACCTTAGCACATACCCTCCCCAATGTCTATCACCCAGCCACCCCATCCCTACCATCCCCCACCACTCCAGCAACCCTCAGTTTGTTTCCTGAGATTAAGAATTCCTCATATCAGTGA
>NC_138385.1:18863663-18909320 GCF_054177405.1 Leptonychotes weddellii
TTCTCTTTCTTCTGTCTTGTTGTTGGTGTATAGAAATACCACTGATTTCTGTGTATTGATTTTATATCCTGCCACTTTACTGAATTCCTGTATGAGTTCTGGCAGTTTTGGGGTGGAGTCTTTTTGCTTTTCCACATAAAGTATCATATCATCTGCAAAGAGTGAGAGTTTGACTTCTTCTTTGCCAATTTGGATGCCTTTTATTTCTTTTTGTTGTCTGATTGCTGTGGCTAGGACTTCTAGTGCTGTGTTGAATAGCAGTGGTGATAGTGGACATCCCTGCTATGTTTCTGACCTTAGGGGGGAAGTTCTCAGTTTTTCCCCTTTGAGAATGATATTCGCTGTGGGTTTTTCATAGATGGCTTTTATGATATTGAGGTATTCAATGGGTCTTGTTTTTTTATCCAATCTGATACCCTATGTCTTTTGATAGGGGCATTTAGCTCATTTACATTCAGGGTAACTATTGAAAGATATGAATTTAGTGCCATTGTATTGCCTGTAAGGTGACTGTTACTGTATGTTGTCTCTGTTCCTTTCTGGTCTATGTTACTTTTAGGCTCTCTCTTTGCTTAGAGGACCCCTTTCAATATTTCTTGTATGGCTGGTTTTGTGTTTGCAAATTCCTTTAGCTTTTGTTTGTCCTGGAAGCTTTTTATCTCTCCATTTTCAATGACAGCCTAGCTGGATATAGTCTTCTTGGCTGCATATTTTTCTCATTTAGTGCTCTGAATATATCCTGCCAGTCCTTTCTGGCCTGCCAGGTCTCTGTGGATAGGTCTGTTGCCAGTCTAATGTTTCTATCATTGTAGTTTACAGACCTCTCATCCTGACCTGCTTTCAGGATTTTCTCTTTGTCTCTGAGACTTGTAAGTTTTATTATTAGATGTCGGGGTTTTGACCAATTTTTATTGATTTTGAGGGGGGTTCTCTGTGCTTCCTGGATTTTGATGCCTTTTTCCTTCGCCAAATTAGGGAAGTTCTCTGCTATAATTGGCTCCAATATACCTTCTGCCCCCTCTCTCTTCTTCTTCTGGGATCCCAATTATTCTAATATTGTTTCATCAGTGGTATCACTTATCTCTCCAATTCTGCCCTCATGATCCAGTAGTTGTATATGTCTCTTTTTCTCAGCTTCTTTATTCTCCATCATTTGGTCTTCTATATCACTAATTCTCTCTTTGCCTCACTTATCCGAGCAGTTAGAGCCTCCAGTTTTGATTGCACCTCATTAATAGCCTTTTCAAGGCTATTTCAACTTAGGTAGATTTTAGTTCTTTTATTTCTCCCGAAAGGGTTTCTCTAGTACCTTCCTTGCTTTTTGCACGCCCAGCTAGTATCTTTAAAATTGTCATTCTGAACTCTAGTTCTGACATCTTAGTAATGTCTGTATTGATTAGGTCCCTGGCAGTTGATACTGCCTCTTGTTCTTTTTTTTTTGAGGTGATTATTTCCGTCTTGTCATTTTGTCCAGAGGAGAATAGATGAATGAGAGAACAAAATGCTAACAGGGTAACAACGACCCCAGAAAAATATACACTAGACAAATCAGAAGAGACCCAATACTGGGGGAAAACAAAGGGAAAGAAAGAAAAAGGAAAAAAAAGAAAAAGAAAAAGAACAAAAGGATATGAACATATATGATCAGGCTGGTGAATAGATCAGTGCCACACACTAGATTTTAGTTGTATTTTTGTCTGTTAGAAGAAACTGCCTCCAAAAATTTTAAAGAAAGAAAAACTGATACATGTACAAAAATAAGGGTAAATATGATGAAGGGATGGAATATGACTCTAAAGATGAAAATTTTAAAAGATTTTTTAAAAGGAGTTGATAAGAAGTTGGTTGAAAAAAGAAAGAAGAGAAATTAAAAAAAATAGGGGGAGAATGTGATCAGGGAGAAGAGTAGAACAAAGCCATACACTAGAGATTTCGGATATATTTTGGTCTGTTAGAAGAAACTGTGTCCCAAAATTTTAATGAGAGAACAATTTATATATGTACCAAAAATAAGGTTAACTTCAATGAAGGGATAGAATATGACTCTAAAATATAAAGATTTAAAATACAAAAGATATATAAGATATATAAGATATAAAAATATATAAGATATAAAAATATAAAAGATTTAAAGAAAAGGAATTGATGTTGTTTGAAAAAGGGAAAAAGAAAAATTCAAAAAAAAAAAAAAAGAAAAAGAAATAAAAGAAAATTAAAAAAATTAACTTTGAAACACTAAAGAATCATAGGGAAAAAAGCCAGGAATTCTATGTGCTGTATTCTCCTAGTGCTGGAGTTCTGTCATTCTCATTGATCAGTAAACTTGGTCTTGGCTGAATGTTCTTCCTAATCTTCTGTGGGAGGGGCCTGTTGCCATGGTTCTCAAGTGTCTTTGCCGGAGGCAGAATTTCCCCACTCTTGCCAGGTCCGGGCTAAGTAATCTGCTCCAGTTTGCTCTCTGGAACTTTTGTTCCCTGCAAGCTTTCCGTACAGCTTTGGAGGAGGAGAGTGAAAATGGCAGCCTCCCAATCTCCACCCCAGAGAAGCCAAGAACTCGGAGTCCCACTCCTCAGTGTGCCCCCAGAGGAAAGCAGTCAATCACTCCTGTCTCCCTGGTCTCTGGCTGCACTCCGTGCTCACCTGGCCTGTGACTGAGCATTTCTATCTCTGGCACACAACCCCATTTGGAATCTCCAAACCCAGCAGATCCCTGTGGTGCGCTCCTGTGCTGCTTCTCCCGGGGGAGGAAGGGGAGTCTCCCTGGATCTGCCACTTGTTGGGTCCCTGCTGGAGGAGTAGTGGCCCGACTGTGCTGCAGATCACGGTTTATGGCAACCCCAAGCTGAGAGCCCACTCCTTGACTCCGTCTTTGCAGCCAGCTTCCCCACTCCAGTATCTGGGAGCTCTGCTGCACTCAGGCACCCCTGGTCTTTCTGTGACCCCATGGGTCCTGAGACCACACTGTCCCAGCAAGGGTTCCACCTGCTGCTTAGCCATTGGAGTGACATCCTTCAGTGGAGCCAACTTCTAAAAGTTCCAATTTTGTGCTCCGCTGCTCTATCACTTGCCAGAAGTGGCCGACGGAGGCCCCCTCCCCCTGCAGTCAAATATTGCCTCCGATTCACTTCTCCACACATCCTACCTTCCAGAAAGTGGTCGCTTTTCTGTTCATAGAGTTGCTGCTACTCTTTTCTTCGATCTCCTGTTGAGTTCATAGGTGTTCAGAATGGTTTGATACCTATCTAGCTGAATATCTGGGACCAGACAAAATTTAGGTCCCCTACTCCTCTGCCATCTTGCTCCTCCTGTCAAGAAAGTGAAAACTTAAAGGAATAGTCCTGTCCATTTGCAAGCAGTTGTTCAGTCTTGGCCACTGACTAGGGAAGGACTTTAAGAGACCAATAGGTGGGGATTTAAAGGGCCACATTTAAGCTATAACTGATAAAATTGAGACTCAGAAAGATCAGGTCACTTTTGCAAGGTCACACAAGTATTAAGTAACTTTCAGAATATGGACCCAGATTTGTCTCATTCCAGTGCCTTTTCTTTTAACTACTTCACTAACTTGATTTTTTAACGGACAATAATATAAAACTTTTTAATGCTAAGATGCAAAAACCAGAAAGTAATCTTTCTCTGGGACTAGATGAAAGCTCCAGGAAGAGTAATATCTTTGCCTAAAGGCTGTTCCTGTTTGTACTTACTGGTCTTTTACATATAAAACATTTAGGTTATAGTTATATATTGTCAGTGTTTTTCAATTGCTGTGCTAAATCAATTTAACCAACATATTCTTAGTACCTAGTATCTGCTAAGTATGTGCCTAGTATGTGCAATGAGTATCATACAGTCATTTTTGTCAAGGAGTTCACAGATTGGCTACGGAAATAAACATAGATAATTAACAAATATTTGTTGAATGAAAGAGTGATGTGTTGGGAATACTATGCTGGCTGAGAAAGACATAGGACTGATCTTCCTAGATCTCTCAGTTCAGTTGGTAAAGAAAATATATAGACAGATAATGCATTGGATGATAAAGTAATAGAAGTGAGGAGTTAGGAATTTGGCAGATAAAGTGGGAAAGGACATTTCTGGCAAGAAAGCCTAGAATGTGTAAAGCCATGATGGTCTGGAATAGCATGTGAAAGGGATTTATAGGTTGTTCAATACTGGAGGGTGAAAAGGGAGAAAGAATTGTACCTGGACACATAGGGGGACCCAAGGAAGTGATATTTTTCATTTAATGAGCATTTACTGAACATCATTTGTATAAGGCACTGGAATATGATCTGTAGGAACCATGATAAATAGAAAAAATTTCTGTAGAACTCTGTTCTCAGGATGATAGTGTGCTTTTGGAGATAAAAACAACTAGGGCACAGAAGCAAGGGCATGCATGTGTGATCCACCTTGCATATTTGAGTTCTGAGTTTTGGAAGGGGCTTTCCTGACTTGGATAGAAAATTTACACTCACCATGTTTTTCTCATCTTTTCCTGGTCTCCTGCTTAGCTTACTTTATGCCATATGTCTTCTTTTTCTGTTTTTTTTTTTTTTAATCCTTACCTTTTCCTCTTCTCTATTCTTGTTTCTACTTCACCCTCTTGTCCCTTTTCTCTACTTTTTTTCTGTGAGTGTTAAATAAGTCCCCAGATCCAGTCTCTCTGTCTCTGTCTTTCTCTTTCTCCAAGGGCAGAGGACTTGAAAGGAGAATTAGGGAAAAGAGAATAATCTTTTCAGGTATTTTTCATTCCAACCTCAGACACAGAGAAATGTCACAGTCCCCTCATGTGCCAAATAGAAGGTTTTTGGACCTAAATCTAAGTTGTGGTCTTTGAAATTTAGATAAATTTATGTCAGGGCACTATCCCACATTCTGTTCAAAGTTCATTGCTCTCCCATTTTGTTCTCTTTAAATTAAAACAGACTCACATTTCATTATCACTTCTGGTTCTGAGTTTTTGCTTTCAATGAGTTCTCATTCTTACTGATCTCTTTCTCCCTCTACTTTCCTTTTCTAGCCTTTGTCCTATGCCAATCCAGAATTGGGAGCTCAATCACATTTCCTTGATTTCCACAACAAATACCCACCTATATAAATGTTTTGTTTAGAGTAATTTTATAGTATCACAGAAATATTTTTTTCTTCTCTCCCCTCACCAAAAACTCTAATTCAAGTCTTATGCAGGGAAGTTTAACACTGTATTTTTAGACTTTTTCTTTCCAGTCCAGACTCTCTTGGTCTCATCTTTATACCCAACTGACCAGCAAGATATTTGTTTAAAATATTATTTCTTTTCTGGGGGATTCTGTCTAGTTATTAAAATAACATTTTCACTATGATATAATCATAGTTAAAAGGATACCTTTTTCCTGGGAATTCTGCAAAACCCCCCAGGAGCCACTAAGGGACTGGAGAGAAGATGGAGGCTCAGGCAGCAGGGCTTTGCACATCCACAACCCTGCTTCAACCATTTCAGCTTCACTTTGATCTCTTTTATATATTTGATTTCTTGAGCATTTGGGGTGAAAAAAAGTTTCCATTCCTAAAATTTGAAAACCACTGCTTAACAGTCAAAATTTATTAGCCCCTAAGGATAGTATGAGTTGAAGAATATAAATTTGTTCCACAAAGAAGGCAGAGAACATCAAGGATGCTGGATCTATATTATTTATTGGAAAATGATTCAAGGTAAATAAGGATGTTTGGAAGTCATGGCAAATTCCCAAGGTTGACATAAAGGAGGACAACTAGATCCTTTGGATAACTCATCAGAGGCTAAATTCTTGGTAGAATGGACTCTAGGGCATGATGGCATTTCTAGGAAGAAAAGACATTTTTGTTTGTGGCAGACTTTGGAGTCCAGCTATACTGTGTTTACATGGGATAGCAAGACTTGTCAAAGGTACAATTAAAGATAGAACTAACTTGGGAAGACCAATTGTTCATTTACTACCTCTATTTTTCTCCAGTTGTGAGTTCTGAATAGTTCAGCATTTGAGTTTAGGATGATTTTACTATTTGATGCCATCCTAAAATCTTTCCTTGTTTCATGTGCTCCCTTGATCTTGAGTGTGCTTGAAATTGTGAGACAGGACTCCAACTCTCTCTCAGATGGATTGGTTTGATATGCTACTATCATTTAAGAAAAATAAAATTCTATTAATTATGCATTTTTTCTTCACATTAACTTTTGTGAGTAATTAAAAATAACTGATGGGTTTCCTGGGATTTAATAAAAACCTATGGTATTTTGGCTTGTTCTTCAGATTGAGGTCATTTGTGCATATCTTATTTCATGTTTAGATTATTTCTGCTTTAAGATAGGAGTTGTGTTTGATTTATCTTTGTGTTCTCCATACCAATGGGCAGAAATTAGGTGTGCAGAAATAATTTGTTGAATTGAATTTGTGCCATAGTAGACTATGGCCTACCATAGTATTTAATGTTAAAAAAAAGTGTTTTGTTGAAAATAAGTTGAGATTGGTAGGGAATCAAGAGGAAGGGAACTGGCTATGTGCTGTACATTACCCTTGGAATCTTGTCTATGTCATCTCATTTATTGTGCTTTTACACCAATGCTACAGGTTTCATGATAGACATTTGGATCTTCCTTGCCATAGTCTTGGCTTCTTGTTTGATCTAATACATAGACTATGTGATTCAGAGAGTCTCAGGGCACCTGGGTGGCTCAGTTGGTTAAACATCCAACTCTTTATCTCAGCTCAGGTCTTAATCTCGGGTTGTGAGTTCAAGCCCCATGGTGGGCTCCATGCTGGGTGTGGAGCTTACTTAAAAAAAAAGTCCCATCTTGCCTTTGCTGCTATGACTTAATCATCAGGGCTGTTTTGGGGGAAGGGGGCTGTGGCCTAAGAGATACAGTGTCCATTCAGTCCCCAGTAATTAGTTTTTTTTTTTTTTTTAAGATTTTATTTATTTATTTGAGACAGAATGAGAGACAGAGAGCATGAGAGGGAGGAGGGTCAGAGGGAGAAGCAGACTCCCCGCCGAGCAGGGAGCCCGATGCGGGACTCGATCCTGGGACTCCAGGATCATGACCTGAGCCGAAGGCAGTCGCCCAACCAACTGAGCCACCCAGGCGCCCTAGTTTTTTTTTTTTTTAATATTTTATTTATTTATCCAATTGACAGAGAGAGAGAGAGACAGCGTGAGGGGGAACACAAGCAGGGGGAGTGGGAGAGGGAGAAGCAGGCCCCCGGCCGAGCAGGGAGCCCGATGCGGGGCTCGATCCCAGGACCCCGGGATCATGACCTGAGCCGAAGGCAGCCGCCTAACCAACTGAGCCACCCAGACGCCCCCCCAGTAATTAGTTTTGATACCACTTTTTTTAAGATTTTTTCATTGTGTTTAACACATCCACTTTACTGTATGTCTGAGGCTATCACAGGGCATAGAGTATTAAAGAGAAAACAATTAGACATACAAATAACCTTGGTACTATGGACTTGAAGTAGCCTCCAAATATAACCTCTTTTTGACCTATAAAACATCTCAAGCCTAGGGCTCTTGAATCTCATAGCTACATCTTTTCATAGTTCTTAGTGTTACAGAATCTTCTTGGTTTTTGCCCCCTCCTTTTTACTTTATTTTCCTTCCATACAGAGGTTTACATACCTTTTATTTTTTGTACTGCTGGCTCCTGGCAGTCCTTCAATTCAGTCACTTTAGTTAACATGCAACTATATTTGTTTGCTTCTCTAAATAGTTCCAGTGTAAATCACAGAATTGTGAGGTCACATATTGAACAGAAGGCTAGCCAAGAGGACCTAGACCATGGGGAGAACATTTCTTCCCAGCAGGTTAACTCAGATATGAAATCTGGATTTATGTAACAAATAAATCAAGGGATAATTTTTCACTTTACAGGAGGATTCATCATGGGGTTCCTTTAAATAGCTGGTTCCCTTAGTGCATATTACAATGGTATTCTGTTGCAAAAAAAAAGAATCAAATTCAAGTGTAAGTTTTCAGAAAATAGGCAATTATTATGACACCTGGTAAATTTTATAGATTTTTTTTCTACCTTGAAAATGATTTTTACAAAATAGGCCCAGAGTTAATATATATATATGGCATGATAATATCATAATCATAAGGGGAGATAGGGTATTGAATAAGATCCAGTGTTTCTCCCCATAAACCACCTGCAGCTAAATCAGTTATAATACTTTTATTTTATTTTTATTTTTTATTTTTTAAAAAGATTGTATTTGAGAGAGAGTGAGTGAGCGAGAGAGAGAACATGAGCAGGCAGAGGGGCAGAGGGAGAGGGAGAAGCAGACTCCCTGCTGAGCAGGGAGCCCAATGCAGTGCTCAGTCCTGGGACTCCAGGATCATGACCTGAGCCAAAGGCAGATGCTTAGCTGACTGAGCCACCCAGATGCCCCGTCATATGATACTTTTAAAATGTAAACCCCCAGGGGAAAGATCTGAGACTATGTACCTTAAACTTCTCCAGGTGATTAGAATTGACACTGATGTTTTTGAGACCAAAGTCTTTTATTGGACTAGATTATTTCCTCTCTGTATCTTTCCTGCTTGTCTTTCTTTGGCTTTAAAGAAAAGCTCATGGCCATAACTGTTTTAACTGTTACATCAGTGAGGAAACAGAGACACTAACATTGGGACTGTGAAGGTATTAGGAGCAGGGATGGTGAAAGTGGTGAATATATGTTAGTGTGTGTTTGTGTGTATTAAGGAAACAAGTCTTAAGATATATATTTAAAAATCTATAAAATGTTCTTCTGTACACCCTTCTCACTTCTTTTGTATTTTACCCTTTGTGATAGGTGAGCCAACATTATGCAGGGAGTACGGACTGTTCCAAATTTTGGCTTCCTGTGCTTTTTAACTGTGTGTTGCCAAACAGTTTTGTATTGAGGGATGATTTTGTCCTTCATAGATCCCTATTTTTTTTCTTATTTGCTCTATTACTCTCTCCGTCTCTCATATCAATAAAAAACCAGTCACTCTGAATGCTAAGCTTTGTGCTAGTCATCATGTCAAGCTTGTAATAGAAAGATGGCCATGGTAATGAAGGGACTGAGTCAACCAAGAAGCTATTAGAAGGACCAATGTGATATGAAATGACTCTCTGACCCAAACAATAGAACTGACAGTGAATAAGCAAAGTGAAAACACCTGTTATAACCGTTACACAGGTTAATAAAGATGGCATTACAAGCCTCCAGAAACTCCTTTTATTTCTTATATTCAATATTTTCACTCACCTCCTGAAAGGTAACTGCAATCCTAATTTTTAACTTCATAGATTAGATTTTCCTATTTTGAATTTTATAAAATTTGAATCATATAGTTTTTACACTTTTGAGTATGGATTCATTCAACATTATGTTGATAATAGTTTTTATTTTGGATATATGTTGCAAAGGCCATTTGGCAGCTTGCATATTCACTTTCTTAATGTCTCCTTTTGAACTGAAGTTATTATTTTTTTATTTACATTTTTATTTTAATCCCAGTTAGCTTATATACAGTGTTATATTAGTTTCAGGTATACAATATAGTAATTCAACAGTTCCATATATCACCCAGTGCTGAAGTTACTAATTTCAATAAACTCCCATCCATTGTATTTTAATTCAGGTTAAAAATCTTCCCCTATCCCAAGGTCTTGAAGATATTACCTTATTTTTTGGAAGTTTTGTTGTTTCATCTTTTATATGTTCATCTATAATCCATCTTGAAATGATTTTTGTGCATGGTGTGTATCAAGAGTCAAGTTTCACTTTTCCCCTATGAATAGCTAAGTAATTCAACACTTCATTTTCCCACTGCTGTCTAGTGCCCCATTTGTCATTAGTCAAGTATCCACATATTTGTTGGTTTGTATCTGGACTTCATATTATATTCCATTGATCTCTTTGTAATAATACCACACTATCTTAATTATTGTGACTTCTTTTTTTTTTTTTAAAGATTTTATTTATTTATTTGACAGAGAGAGAGACAGCGAGAGCAGGAACACAAGCAGGGGGAGTGGGAGAGGGAGAAGCAGGCTTCCCACTGAGCAGGGAGCCCTATGTGGGACTTGATCCCAGGACCCTGGGATCATGACCTGAGCCGAAGGCAGACGCTTAACGACTGAGCCACCCAGGCGCCCCAATTATTGTGACTTCTTAATAAGTACTGATTATCTGGTAGTATAAGTGCTTCAACACTGTTTTTCTTTTTTAAGATTGCCTTGGCCATTCTTGGCTTTTTGTATTTTCATTTAAATGTTAGAATTACGTTGCTAATTTCCACCCTATAAATCTATACATAGAGCAATTTGGGAGAATCAACATCTTTGAAACATTGAATCTCCCAATCCATGAACTTGGTGTATTTTCCCATATATTTTAGTCTTCTTTAATTTCTACCAGTAATGCCTCATAGTTTTTCTGCATAGATTATATCTTTCATTAGATTTATTCATAGGTATTTGGTTTTTCTTTTTTTGTTGTTGCTATTGTAAACGGTACCTTAAAAGATCTGTATTCTTATTTATTGATTATAGAAAAACAACTTATCTGTGTATATGGATCTTGTATCTAGTTATGGTGCTAATTATTATCATAGTTGACATTTATATTCCTTTATATTTTATATCTAATACAATTCTGTCATCTGGAAATATTGAGAGGTTTATTTCTTCCTTTCCAATCCTTAAACTTTTAGTTGTTTTTTCCACTTGATCTCTTGTTCTAGTGAGCATCTTGAGTACAGTGCTGAATACAAGTAGTGATGGGAGACATTCTTGTCTTATTCCTGATCTCAGGAAAAAAAAATCTTTCAGCATTTTACCTTAAAGTATTGTTTGCTCTAAGTTCTGTGTAAATCCTTTGTTAGACTAAAGATGTTCCTTTGTATTATTAGATTGCTGAGAATTATTTTTAAAAATCATGAATGGGTTCTGAATTTATCAAATGCTCTATCTACTTCATTTGAGATGACCTTATTTTTTTTCTTCATTTTGTTCATGTGTTGAATTGCAGGATTTGTTTTTTTAATTTAAATTCAATTAGCCAACATATAGTATATCATTAGTTTCAGATGTAGTGTTCAATAATTCATCAGTTGCATATAACACCTAGTGCTCATCACATCATGTGCCCTCCTTAATGCCCATTACCCAGTTACCCCATGCCCCCATCCACGTCCCCTCCAGCAACCCTCAGTTTGTTTCCTAGAGTTAAGAATCTTTCATGGTTTTTCTCCCTCTCTGATGACTTCCCACTCAGTTTTCCCTCCCTTCCCTTATGATCTTCTATGCTGTTTCTTATATTCTACATATGAGTGAAACCGTATGATAATTGTCTTTTTCTGATTGACTTTTTTCACTCAGCATAATACCCTCCAGTTCCATCACATCGATGTAAATGGTAAGTATTCATCTTTCTGATGGCTGAGTAATATTCCATTGTGTGTGTGTGTGTGTGTGTGTGTGTCTGTGTGTATGGAAATCTTGGCTCTTTCCATAGTTTGGCTATTGTGGACATTGCTGCTATAAATACTGGGGTGCATGTGCCCCTTCAGATCATTTGTTTTTGAAAGTTAAAGCAGCCTTGCATCCCTGGAATGAATCTAACTTGGTTATATCAGGTTTTGTTTCACATGTTTTGATGCTATGTTCTCAGGCACATACAAATTAAAAATTATTATATTTATATCTTCTTGATGAAATGTTTCATCAAATGTAGTGTCTCTCTTTATCATCAGTCATGTGTCTTACATTAAAGTCTATTTCTTTCTGTTTTACTAGAAGTACACCATCTCTGTTTGTCTAATGGAACCATATCTTTTTTATTTTTCAATTATTCTGTCCTTTAACTTTCAGTATTTCTGTGTCCTTATATTTAAGATACATCTCTTGTAAGCAGCATATAGTTGTTTTTAATCAAATTTGATAATCTATATTTTTCTTGGAGTATTTACACCATTTATATTTAATGAAATTATTGATTTAGGTTTAAGTACACCTTCTAACTAGTTGTTTTTATCTTTTATTTGTCCCATCTGTTCTATGTTCCCTTACTTCCCATTTATTGCCTTATTTTAGATTAAGTATATTTTAAATGTTTCATTCCTCCTTCCTATGAGCTTATTGATTATATGTTTTTTCTTACTATTCTTGTAGTGGTAATGATAGAAATTATAGCATGCATTTTTGACTTAAAAATATTAAATTTATTAATGTTTTTCTGACTTCTCAGACAAAACGGTGCCCTGAGGATACTTTAAATGCATCTAACCACTCCCCTTTTGAGTTATTATCATTGGATATTTTAATGCTATATATGTTTCAAATCCCAGAAGACATAGTTATTATTATCATCATTTTGTATTATCAGTACTCATTTAGATTTGCCCATATATTTAATATTTCATTTGCTCTTTACCCTTAACTGCATCTCCATTAATATGGGGTCTTTTGGTGATTATTTCTCCCAACTTGTTAGTATTAACATGTTTATTTTGTCATTATTTCTTCTTTTAATTAATTAGAAAAATTTGGAAGAGTTTAAGATTTACAGAAAAGCTGTTGAGGTAGCAAGAAAATACCTACATACATCATATCCATTTTCCACTATTAATTAACATCTTAACATTAGTATAACATATTTGTTGCAATTAATGAACCAATGCTGTTATATTATTTTTAAAGTCAACATATTATCAGATTGCCTTTATTTTCTTAGTTTTTTTCTTGTACCTGGATCCTTTTATTTGTTTTTTTAATGACATTGGCAGTTTTGAGTAGTATTGATGAAGTGTTTTGTAGACTGTCACTCATTTGGGATTTGTCTGATATTTTCCTCAGGATTAGATTACAGGGTGATGGGTTTTGGGGAAAAAGAACAGAGAGGTAAAATGACTTATCACTGTTGATATTAACTTGATCATCTGGCTAAAGTAATATTTGCGAGGTTTCTCCACTATAAAGTTACTATTTTCTCCCCTTTCCATATTGTTCTTTTCTCATCATTTTTGAATGATATTTTCAGTGAGTATGGATTTTTAGGTTAGCAGTTATTACCTCCCTCCCTTTGAATATGTCTTCTATGTATCAGTTTTAATCTATCTTTGAACTCCTTTTATGACTTTTCCATTGTTGATGGTTTTTAGCATCTTTACTGTATTTCTTTTTTTTAAATTTTATTTTAGTATGTTATATTAATCACGATACATTACATCATTTGTTTTTGATGTAGTGTTCCATGATTCATTGTATTTCTAAATGTGGTTTTCTTTGTTTATCCTGCTTGAGTAACTTAAATATGTGGCCATTTAAATCTGTGCCTTGATGTCTCTCAACAGTTTTGAAAATTTGAGCTGTTGTTTCTTTATATATAATTTCTGCCCCATTGTACCTCTATTGTCCTTCTAGGACTACTGTCATTCATTTGTTGTTAGATAATTTCACTAGTTACAATATATCTCTTGAAGTCCATTCTATATTGCCCAACTTTTTGTTTATTTATGCTTTGGTCAGATCTATGTATTACCCACTTTCATATCTTCCAATTTACTAATAATTTTTCTTTGTTGTCTAATTTCTTCTGTGTTTGCTTTTAAACTCATGGGTTGAGTTCTTAATTTGAGTTCTTAATTCTTAATTTGAATTCTTAACACTCTGTTCTGGAATTTCCATTTCATTTTATAATTTCCAGTTCCCTATCACAGATCCCCATCTTGTTGTTTAAATCCATAAACCTATTAATCATAGTTATTTTAATTTTCTGTATAACATCTTTAATATCTGGATATCCTATGAGTCTGTTTCTTTTTTTCCTAGCTTTTGGATAATTACTGGTCCTTTAGTATTATTGGTTATTTTGATTGAATATCACAGTTCATGTGTAAATAATTTTAAAGTTATTCAAAACTCTGAATGATGTTACCTTTCTCCAGAGGGGATTTCTTTTTTGTTTTTGGAATTCAGTTAGGCTAGGGACTTTAAAATGATTCAAAGCTAGGCTTTAACCATTTGAGGCTTCATCTGTTTCTGCTTTATCCTTATTATTAAGGCATAGCCATTTAAAGATACCAATTGAAAAGTTGCAACATGTAATAGGAGCACTTAGCAGGACCTAAATTCTAATTTTTGGCCTCCCAGCCCTTTAAGATTACAGAACATTCTTCTTAGTCTCTCAGCCTCAATATGCTACTTTTTTTCTTTCATAATTGGCAATTGCCTTGAGTGGAAGAGCAACCCGAAGTCCAGGCTCACCTCTCTTGACTTCTCCCTTCTTTCAGATCCTGGCCCTACATATTTTCTTTTGGTATCTCTTTAGTGTCTTCAAATAGATTTTGCTTTGTTTTGTCGCCCTTTCCTAATTGCTCTCAATGAAGAGCATAGTAAAATAGCATAGTCAACAATTAATGAAAGTGGGCCAAATTTTTTGGCCACACTCTGTGATAATGTAATTCAGTTGGTTTGGTCTTGGGCCCAACAATCTACATTTAAAGAAGAGCCACAAGGTGAGTATAACCCTGGTGGTTCACAGATTGTCCATGCAGAGAACATTTGAGAAACACTGTCTTACACATGCATATAATATGGACTATCAAGGGAAATAGACTATGTCCTTTAAGGTTATATTTAGCTCAGAGACTTTGGTAATTCATAAGCAAGCTTCAAAAGTCTGTGATTCCATATTCCTCAAATAAAGGCTGCTGAGTAAGGTCAGACTTCAGATCAGAAATTTTCTTCTGGCTCTGTGGCAGTTGTCCCATCACAGTGTACCCAACAGTCTCCTGAACACTAGTATTGACATCTTCCTACATCCTGCTCAGTACTCACAGCAATAGAAGAGGCCATGTTTGTTTGGATAGGAGAAAGTAGGATAGGGAAGTTTTTATAGAAGAGATTACATTTAAGCTGAGCCTTGAAGGATGTGTGGAATTTCTATAGAGATTTAGAGAAAGAGCATTCCAGAAAGAAGCAACAGTAGGAGCAAATGCATGAAAAGTGTAGGACAATGGTCTCAAACTTTATTGTGCATCATAATCACTTGCATAACTCTTAGAACATGCAAATAACAAGATTCCATCTGCAGATATTCTTACTAGGTTGGGGTGAGGTCCAAGAATTTGCTTCTTTTGTAGGCTCACACAATGATTCTGAAGCAGGTAATGTATGGACCACACTGGTTGGAACACAAGTTGAAATGGAAAAGAAAAAAACAACTATCCTATATGGAATAATTAGAAAAGATTGCAAATACTAAGTTATTTGGCTCATTGTTACATAAATTACAAGGATATTACATATTGTAAAAATAAAAATGATTTGTAGGAAGGAAGTCATTTATGACATTTGAGAGAATAACTGAAGTAGAAAGGTAAGAAAAGAAGTTTTATTTTAGGGAAACTCAGTGCTCTTTGCCCACAGATCTCAGGAGCTTTCCTCAACTCTCCTTTTGAAAAAGTGAGATCTGTGGACTAATATGTTGTGATTCGTTTTACTCGAATCTTCTATATGATCTGCTGCCTGCCTGTGTCTCCCATCCCGTGTTATTTTTGTTTTATTATTCTAAAACTGTAAATCATATCATGTCACCCTTTTGTTTAAAACCCTCTGGACTCTTTCCATTAGAATTAAGTCCAAATTCCCTTTTCTTTGCCTACAGTTCTATCATATTATCTGAGCCTGGGCTCTTCTCTAATCTTATCTCCTACCACTCTGCTCCCTGTTCTCTATACTTCAGTCACACTGCTTTTCTTTCTGTTCCCCTAAAATTTCATATTAGTTCCCCTTGCATGGTCTTTGAATTTGCTGTTTTCCTTGCCTGGAATTTTTTTTTTTTTTACCACGATTCTGATCTCTGCCTGGAATTTTCCTTCTCACCATTCAAGTCTCAGATCAAATATCATCCCTTATCACACTGTATGAATTTTCAGTCACCCTCATCCCTGTTACCCTTTATTCTATCACCTTGCTAAATACACTTCCTTCATATTGCTTACATAATCTAAAATTATATTTTTCTTAGTCATTTTCTTTCCTACTATAACATAAACTCCATAAATTCAGGAACCTTATCTTTTTTTTAATTGCTGAAATTCTTGTGCCTAGGAAAGAATTAACATATAGTAACAATTTATATTTGCTGAAAAACATGAATGAATCCAATAGATACTGCCAAAGGTCTTCTCTACTCTAATCTCTTCACATATCTCCATCTGTCAAAACATCCCTGTTTTTTTTTTTTGTTTTTTTTTTTTTTGTCTCAGAGAGACATTTTCCTAGGCTAAAGCTTCTAGAGACTTTTAAAATGAAATATACCCCCTGGGGTGCCTGGGTGGCTCAGCCGGTTGATTGTCTGACTCTTGATTTCGGCTTGGGTCGTGATCTTTCTCTCTCTCAAAAAAATGAAATATACCCCCAAGAAGAGTAATGCCTTAAGATTTGATCAACCTTGTATATCCCAAGTGAGATACTGAAGGAATTAGAGTTGGGAACAAGATAAGAGGGAGCTGAGAGGAATCAGTCTAGAGAAAGGGTCCCTTCTAGGGAATACAGAGCTAACTGGGGTAGTGCAGTAGCCAATCCAGACATTGGGTGCACTGAAAGAATAGAAGGAAGGTTATAAATATAAATTATGTGGACTTCAAACTTGGCCAAGGGCCAAATCTGAAATGAAGGAACCCTTTCTCTACCTTTCAATTTGTAAGTAGTTTTCATTTTACACGCAGACTCAGCACCCACCCTCCCTTCAAAAATCTGTCTTTAAATTCCTGGAACTTATTTGTCACATTCTTACATGCCACAACCAGTTGTATCTGGTGTTGCATTGTCCTGTTGACCTAACATATTCTACTGTGACAGATGCAACTATGGTATCTTAGTGACATGTAAATGGAAGATGACAGAGGGTTGGATTCTGGAAAAGTGTGATGCCACATGCCTTTGCTGACAGAATCTTAATGACCAGATGTGGTTCCAAACTTTTATTTGTGGTTTGAAGCTTTAGTGGGTAGATTTAGGTTTTTAGTGGAGATAGTAGGTTTAGCAACATAGCCTGAGAACCTGCTGTGAGCTGAAGGCAGCATTGGGACTTGTGAGCCAAACCAAGATATTTACCAAAATACTAATAATAAAAGCTGATATTTAGATGGTGCTTGCTCTGTGCAAGGCACCATTTCTAAGTGTTTCACATATGCTAGTTTATTTAATCTTCAAGATCCTGTGAGGCAGACAAGGCTGTTATCACAGAGGCATAGAAGAAACTAAGGTACCGAGAAGATAAGTGAACTGCTGAAGGGTGCATAGCTATGGGGTATGGTGGAGCATGTATTGAAACTCAAGTCTGGCTGCCAAACCTGGGCTTTTAAAAATGACTATCCTATACTTTATTGGTAACCCTGTAGAGAACTGTGTCATAGTAATGGTGGATAATAACAATTACAATAGCTACCATTAATTTGTGCTTTGACCTGTGCTAAGTGCTTTACCTACATTATCTCATTTAACCCTCACACTAGTTCTGTAAAATAAGTACCATTAGAATCCTTGTGTTGTATGTGTGGAACATGAGACTCAGAGAATGTACACTGTCTTGCCCAAAGTTTTGTACCAAGGAAGTGGGACAGCCAGTAGTTGACTCTTCCAGACGTGGTTCCTCAAAAAATCAATTTCTCTCACCACAGAGCCATACTTCAGTTAGCTTATAGGTCAACATGTAAAAGTTTCCTTTGTCTTACAATAAGGCTCTCTGACAAAGTGGGAGAAATCAGTGACTCACTCTCCCTCTGCTGTTGTAGAGGTCGAGTCTCAGAGTTCTACATTGGCATTGCACTTCACACATCTAGCCAATTACTTAAAAGTATCAGTCTGCCTGACCCTGGGCCCTGTAGGAGAAATTTCTGTCAGAAGACTTCTAAGACAAGCCTTCTTTCTCCTTTATGTAACCTCAGTTTTCTCTTTGCTGTTCTTCCTGTGCAAAGATAATACACCCCACCTACTGTCCCTGTTACATTGAATTGATTCTCTTGCTTTAGGGGTAGAATAAACTGATGCTTCCTATTTTGTCTGGTTTCTGTTATGATTTTTAAAACAGCTGGTCAAGATTAGGGGCTCTGGCTGTGGTTAGAATTTAGGGTCTCAATATTGTCCAAGGTTAAAGTCTGAGGCAGTGATGAGGATAAGAGCAAACTCTTTGTCTCATGGGGGATTATACTCATACTTAATAGTCCTGCCCTTTAACTAGCCAGTTCCCAGCAAGGCAGCAGGGACTTCAATTTTCTGGTCTTAGTGCCATTTGCAATGCAATTCAAATTGCTCAATACAGTTTTTCCTGCTCCCACCTGCTGCCACATATTTGAGTTCCCTGCTACTTCTACGCCTCTGTGAAGTGTGCAGTGAAATGAACCTGTTTTTTTTTTTTTAAAGATTTTATTTATTTATTTGACAGAGAGAGACAGCGAGAGAGGGAACACAAGCAGGGGGAATGGGAAAGGGAGAAGCAGGCTTCCTGCCGAGCAGGGAGCCCGATGCGGGGCTCGATCCCAGGACCCTGGGATCATGACCTGAGCTGAAGGCAGACGCTTAATGACTGAGCCACCCAGGCGCCCCCAAAAATGAACCTGTTTTATTTCCCTCACACACAGCAGTCAGCCAACTTCCTGTTAGTGTAGTGAGATAAGGCAAGTGTAGGGCATTACCTGCTTATTGGGATATGGCTTTTATAAAGCCTTTTGACCCCAGCATCACCCCATGTCATCACCTAGACAACCTGGTAACATCTGCGAAGGGTTTATCAAAGTTAAACCCTTGCCTTCTCCATCCCCAACACAGAAATATTGCCCCATCTATCAGGAAGGGAACTTAGCTGAGCTCACTTGGAAGCTGCTCTTTGCATGCCCCCTGCTTCTATTTCTAATGAATTTCTTTTGGCATTAGCTGCATTTCACTGCCAGTGGACCCTTTTGCCCACTGAGGATGGACTGAGATGGGCATGCTGCCTTGGTTTTATGAAGTAAAAGCAGTGTCTTCTTGCAGTTACTGCAATATGAAGGTCAATGCTCTCATAGGGAAAACACAGTCATTTAAGCCTTATAAAGGTCATCAAATCTCCTTAGTATAGCTTCTGCCACAGCAGTACATAAGACCTCAGACCTGGACTACTGATGGCAGAAGGAAAGGCATTGTAAAGAAAGCTATCTCAGGTAAATGGGTCGGAGACATAACATGTATGCCCTTTATAGGAAATGCAGCATTGTCAATTTTGAGTACTTGAAAGAAACAGCTTTCTCCTTACTTGAAGATTTGTCTTGCTCTATAGCCTGCCCTCCCCCCAACTTGTGGTACTTTGTGTCTAGGTCAGTGAGTTTCAAGGGATGGGTAAGTTTGTCACTCTGTGTATGTTTGGAGAATGGTAGAGAAGAGGAGCAATGTGAGGACAATAGTGTAACAAAATAGGGCAGGGCATATGTGTGGCCTAGAAAAAAATTGTTATGATAATTTTAATGGTAAAAAGTACATTTTAATAAATTTCTCTTGCCTGATGGAAATCAGTAGCACACATGTCAGCTTCTCTCTATCAGTGATTCTCAAATGATCAGGTGGTAAGCCCTTCTAAGAGGACTTATCACAGTGAAGGGAAAAGTTATGTTTTATGTTTATAGAAGGAGGTAACAGTTAAAAACAAATTGAGATAATCAGCTTTATCTTTCAGGCCTTCCTTGATCATGCGTTTTCTCTGACTGGTGTCCTGCATAGAAGAAAGAGGAAAAGTGGTTTGGCTGAGAGCACCTTGTCCTCTTTGTGTGAAAAGAAGGGGCACATGCACCCCAATGTTCATAGTAGCAATGTCCATAATAGCCAAACTGTGGAAGGAGCCGAGATGGCCCTTCAATACATGAATGGATAAAGATGTGGTTCATATATACAATGGAATATTACTCAGCCATCAGAAAGGATGAATACCCACCATTTGCATCGACATGGATGGAACTAGAGGGGATTGTGCTAAGTGAAATAAGTCAAGCAGAGGAAGACTATTATTATATGGTTTCACTCATATGTGGAACATAGGGAATAGTGTGGAGGACCACAGAGGAAGGGAAGGAAAACTGAATGGGAAGAAATAAGAGAGGGAGACAAACCATGAGAGACTCTGGACTCCAGGAAACAAACTAAGGGTTACAGAAGGGAGGGAGTAACCAGGTGATGGGTATTAAGGAGGGCACGTGTTGTGATGAGCACTGGGTGTTATACGCAGCTAATGAATCGTTGAACACTACATCAAAAACTAATGATATATTATGTTGGCTAATTGAACATAATTAAAAAAATAAAAGCCAAGCTCAGAGTTTTTATTCATAGGGGCTTTGCTTTTTGTCCCCTTTGCATTTTTATTTCACCCATTTTGTGTTTTGACTGCATCTGCCTTGTTTACTTTCCTGGTTGCTGTTAGATTCTGTTATTGCACATTTGGTGACTTCCAGTTATCTCTCTCTATTTGTATCTCTGTTTCTGCCTGCTTGTCTCTGTTTTTCTTTTTATTGTGGTCTCTCTCTTTGTGTCAGTCTCTGAATCTCTTTTTCTTTTTCTTTTTTTTTTTTACCTCCTATCTCCTTTGGATCTTTTCTCTGCAGTGTCTCTACCAGAGTTATCCATATGAAAGTTGTTTGGAGACCAAAATCATTACACAAATGTAAGTTGGTAGCATTACTAGCAGTTCAGAAAGTGTGTGAAACCCCCAAGAGATATTTATGAAAACAAGAAAATACCAGAGTAATTCCCCTGAAAAGCTCTGCAAACCATCTTTTGGTTCGATGGAATTATGGAATGGAGAAAACCAGTACCAATAACAGTAGTGAAACTGTTTTCAAAAGTGTAAGAAAGTCAACTTTGTTATAATCATATCAGTTGCTGGTTATTCCAGTTTCTGCCTGGTATTAGCTAGATTTTGCTTGATGTTAGCTTTTGCATTTTAGCCTAAGTTGATCTGGATACAAGATACAGAGAAATTGAGGCTCAGTCATTCTAGGAGGCTCAGTCTTACTATGGGGCTAGAAGATTGAAGAGGCAGCACGTGGAGACAAAGGAAGGAAATAGCAATCAGAGCCTTTAGCAGATGGAAATAATAATAAAATAACTACCTGAGATATTTATATATAATTAGCATCAGTACGCAAATCCCTAGCCACTTTTTTCTGTCACCAAGGCAATGTGGACAGGACAGAGGTAAAGCTGCTTCTCTATGTCCTTATAAACATGATCTCCTCACATTGCTATGGCTTGTGGCATGTCAATATAGAGATGATTTCTTATGCTGAGCACTTATAGGTCAGGCATTATGTTAAATTCATTACATTAATCTCATTTAATCAATCCTCAGAGTAATCTCATGAAAGAGAAAAGTATTATTATTGTCATTTGCAATTTACAGATCCAAAAACAGACTCAGAGGAGTTCAATTCACTTCCCAAGATCTAACAGTTTCCACACAGTAATGCTTGGGTTCAAATCCAGGTGTTTTTAACTTGCTCATCTATTTTGCTTCACTGACCCCTACTTTCCCAGATTTACTGCCTCTACTTCATAATGTTTCAAGGTAATCTGGGGAGACAATTGTTGCCTCCCTGCTGTATAACACAAAACAAATTGTTCCAGGAGCCTGTGTAAGGGAGTTATTTTTCCATGGTCCATGCTTAGTCAGGGCATCTTTCTTGCCTATGCAATGTCCTACAACTTATTTCCTTTCCAAGTAGCCAGTGTACCAATGTAGCCCCATATGCAAAGATTGGAGTTTAATGTATTTCATCCTACCCACACACATTGTATGTGTAATAAATAGGTTAGGGACATAAAGTCAAGGATTTGAGGAAGGGGCCAGAAAATGTGAAGCAATTGGTGTAATTGCCCAAAATAACAGACTTTGTGAATGGGCATTGTGGGGACATGTGCCAGCAGTGCCATTATTTCTTGCTCTTTGACTGTGGTTTTACCATTCCAAGGTGGTAGATCTTTGTGGCCATAGCATATGAATCATATCCTTTCCCTGCCCCAAATGTCTCTTGAGGTTCTAACATGGAGTAATTCCATTCTGCTATCTATATACCCATTAGTCTGTCCATTAATTAATGTCTGAGCTATGTGCTGAGCACTGTGCACTGAACTTTGTATTTGTAATTGCTGCATTTGCTACTGCACTGCAGGTGGTGAGATTAGAACAGGGCATTAATCTCTACATGAATAGGCCTTTATGGATATTTGAGGTAATGTATGCAGCTTTTGCCAACTTCTTTTGGTTAGTTGGTCTGCTAAGTTTGGACTACCATTACTTAGGCTGCTTTTTCTCCAGCAGAGTCAATGATGTCTGCTTTTTCTGATAACTTAGTTTCCCTTGGTCTGAACTGATGTCACCTTTTCCTTTTTATGAATTTTGTGAATTAAAACTCTGTCTCTAATTTAGTTTTTCTGAAAAAGTTGTCATGAGACCTCTGCTTCAGAATTGCCCACAATAATTCCTGTTACAGATTCCTACATCCTATCTCAAATTTAAGGAATCAAAAACTCCAAGAAATTGGGCCTTGGAATCTGCTTTCTAATCACACTGACATTAAAGAACCCTTGCTTTTTCTTCATTCCAGACAGACACCTGAGTCTTCTTTGATCTTATTGTTTCCTACTTCCGCAGTTTAGTGTCTCCAGGAGATGCTTGAGAGGACCTTTTATGTACTCAGGAATTAACTGCTAGTCATTTAAAAGAAATACTCTAAACCATCAAGGTAATTAAAGCAAATGTATATCACCCATGCCCTGAGGAGTACAAGGGAAGTTAAAAAGAAAATGTGTGGACAGTGCCTCCCGTATGCACAGTTCCACCCTATAACTAGATCTGAATGCCAGTCTATAACCCATTCACTAACAGCACATCTCTCATTTCAACCTCAAGTGCATGGGCTTGTCAGTGGGGTGGCTTTCTATATCCCAGTTCATCAGCTCCATTGAACTGTGGAGACACTTTTACCTACAAAATAACCTTACAAACACCTGGCCCTAAAGGCAGAGTTGGGAAAGGGAAATTGATTTCAATTTCCAGGTGTAATGGCTAAAGGTTGCCAGTGTACTCTTAGGGTGTAGAATAATGTTACTTTGGAGCATATCCTGGCTCCCAAGGTCATGTGCAAAGCATGCCTAATAAGATGCTGAAAAATAATAATCTCATAAGGGAGCAGTTCTAAGCTGTGGAGGTGCCCTGTAGATGTTTAATGTAGTTTATATGCTTAAAAAGCATGACTCAAAAAAAAAAAAAAATCACTGACTTTCACCTGAAGTTACTAGCCTTGTAAATATCTAGCGGTGTATACACAGACAGAAATTCAAATATTAGTTAAATTAGAAAAAAAGCACAAATGACCCAATGAATCACTTTGTTAATCTCAGGTAACCATATTATTCATAGTTCAGGCTGGGACAATTTTGACAATAGAAAGGGTGCTATTAATCAAGCCAGGACAATAGGTATAAACTGGTATATAAGGAAACCTTACTTACATGCCATTTAGCCTTATTAGCAGGCAAGCTCTGACATATAGTCTCCTTTCTTATTACAGGGAGCTATACCAATCACTATTCTGGAATGCAGAAACACAAATAGATTTGAGGAGAAGATAAATAGAAAATCAGCCTGTTTTTTCCCTTTGTTCTGAATGATAAGACAGCTACTTTTTTATTAGTCAAGTGTGAACACTGGGAATATGATGACAAGTGACAGGATGACCCATCCACCGTGGCAACAGTCAGTGCTTTTCAGCTGATAACAGCCAAGTGAAGGGTTATATACATTCCTCTATTTGAGACCATCTGCTAAGCAGTTCCATTACAAAAAAATAAGCTTAGAATGCATATGGGCTTTTTAAACTCAAGTTTGGCTTCGGGATTTGGGGTATTTGAAGCCCAGTTAATCTCAGGAGGATACTTTACCCTTCAATTCTTTGCCTATATTATTTCAGGGACATAATAACACACTATACATTTTCTTAAAAGCACAAGCACTCATGCACACATGTGCATGTGCATGCACACACATGCACACTATTGTAATAACTAGTGACCAAACTCAGCCTGATGGGGATATGACGATCTAGTGATAAGAGAGTGTGGACTAATATTAGATCTCCACAATGGAGGGTGTCATTTTGTTCCCTGTATCCTGCAGTATACCAGCTGTTTAGGGGAAGAATTTATATCTTTAGGGGGAGTTGAGGGAGGCACCTGAAATGAACCATCTTCTTTTTTTTTTTTTTTAAGATTTATTTATTTATTTATTTATTTATTTATTTGACAGAGAGAGACAGTGAGAGAGGGAACACAAGCAGGGGGAGTGGGAGAGGGAGAAGCAGGCTTCCTGCCGAGCAGGGAGCCCGATGTGGGGCTCGATCCCAGGACCCGGGGATCATGACCCGAGCCGAAGGCAGATGCTTAACAACTGAGCCACCCAGGCGCCCCTGAACCATCTTCTTGATTCAGACCCTTTCTTATTTTCCGTTGTCTTTCCCACTTTCTTCCCTGTAGACCAGATCTTCAACTTTCAGCAAGCTGACTCACAAATTTCCAGTGAATGAGTACCTTTCCATCCTCTCATAGAGGATATAGTTGAAGTGGTTATTGTATGCAAATATACGGTTGAATGACCCCTCATAGAGCCCCAATGCCACACTGTAAAATTATCTATAGCTTCTGTTCTTTGACTTTCATGGTTCCCTCCGGGACTCTTCAGTCTCTGTATCACCAGACCATGTGAAGTTTGCCCAAGATTTAGCTGCCTTTTGTAGAGGATCATTTTCAGAAGTTGATAGTGAACTTTCAGGAGCTGATGTGCAAAGAGTATTTAATATTGATTTCCTGTCTGTGCTATTAGTCCCCAGGGCTTAGACTGCTCCAAGGATATGAACTAAGATTTTGCAGATATTTTGTAACTCCTAATTACCCCTTTTCTTTCCTATGACTCTCTCTGGGGAGTAGCATAAAGTTGCTAGGTGATTGAGATATTGCTTTCTTTCTGCTTTACAATCCCAGAGGCAGTCAGCCTTGTCCCTTACCCTCCTGGTAGACCATGGGAAACACAAAAGTTATATTACAGGACCAAAATATATTGGAGTTTGAACACACTAAAGAGGTCAGTTTGTCTAACCCCTCCTTCTGCAGATGAGATCTGCAGTTGGGGCACACCCCTGCTTAGGCTCAAATTTGGCTTTGGAATTAGAAGTGGAGGAGTTCAAATTAAATTAATTTTAGGAATACCTTATCCTCTTTAACTGTTTGCTTTTTTTAATCACTATAATCCTTCTCTTTCTTTTTGCCATCTCTCCCAACATCAACCACAGACCTCATATTCCACTCATACTTTCCTTACTTTCAGGATTTGATCAGGTAATGGCTTCCTCTTGCTTGCTTCTATTTTCACAGCCAGAAGTGGGAATTTCACAGGCCTTATCTTTCCCCAAATTGGGTTAAACAAAGAATCCTACTTGTATTTCTCTATAACCTCATTCCAGTATGTGGGGAAATAGAAAGCATTGACTCCTTCTGAGCCACAAGGGGCCTAAAAGGTTAGAATCCACCAACAATAGATAATCACTAGTTTTTGTGCATCTCAAATCCAAACCAACATGCAAAAACTACTACTCCCCCATTCTTTCTCCAAATTAGAATTTACTGTTTTGGGGCGCCTGGGTGGCTCAGTCGTTAAGCATCTGCCTTCAGCTCAGGTTATGATCCCAGCGTCCTGGGATCGAGCCCCGCATCAGGCTCTCTGCTCAGCGGGAAGCCTGCTTCTCCCTCTCCCACTCCCCCTGCTTGTGTTCCCTCTTTCGCTGTGTTTCTCTCTGTCAAATAAAAAAAAAAATCTTTAGAATTTACTGTTTTTAGTTCTAGTTAATAGAAATCTTATTATGCCTGGTATTATAGTACCTGTCTGTCTTCTCCATTGAATTGTTAGTTCCTTAAAGGGGTTGAGACAATGAATTACTCATCTCTGTGTCTCTAACCAGTAGTGTCTCTATGTCCACCAGTATTGTCTGATACACAGTGGTATCCAAAAAAGTTTGTGGAATTGAGATTTAAGACATTTTTATTTATTTTTTTAACATACTCTTTTTAAAAAATTTTATTATGTTATGTTAATCACCATATATTACATCGTTAGTTTTTGATGTAGTGTTCCATGATTCATTGTTTGTGTATAACACCCAGTGCTCCATGCAGAACATGCCCTCTTTAATACGCATTACCAGGCTAACCCATCCCCTCACCCCCCTCCCCTCTAGAACCCTCAGTTTGTTTCTCAGAGTCCATAGTCTCTCATGGTTTGTCTCCCGCTCCAATTTCCCCCCCTTCATTTTTAAATGGTCTGTCTATTGCAGACCAGCATAGTGCTAGATACCACATTGATTTCACAAACAGCATATATAGGTTCCTAATTATAAATTCATTCTTTAATTAAAAAATGTCAAATCAAAAACTAATGTTTTTGTTGGTTAATTGAACATAATAAAAAAAGAATTCAGACACACAAAAAAATCAAATGCCTACTATGTTTTAGGCATTAAAGAAATAGCATGGATTTTTAATAATTTTAGTTTAGAGAGATAAAACACATGTAATATAAATGTTACATCATATTCTAGGCCTGGACTTCACTTTGTTGTTGATTAAGCCCCTACTTACTTTACAATCACATGGCAACCTCGATTCAAATGAATAAAACTTGAGTGCAAATGTATGATTCTTACCTCTAAATCTCTCTTTTTCTAGGGCTCATGATACTCCCTTCACTTTAGCTCTGATGTCACCCCGTATCTCCCACCACCTAGCAATAGAGAGGACTCATTTGTCTATTATGGGTGGGGAACATGAAATCAAGGAAGTCTTTCTGAAGGAGGCTGCATTTAAGCTGGGCTTTATGGATAGACAGAGACGAAGGGAAAGGATATCCAGAAAGAAACATTATTAAGAGCAAAGATACAAATAATGTAGGGAAGTGGTCACCAACTTTCTCTGAAATGGGTTAACTGGTGTGTCTAGGGTCTTTATAAAAAGGCAAAATCCTGACACCTCTCTCCATTTCCAGAGATTTTGATTAACGAAGGTTTTCTTTCTTTCTTTCTTTCTTTCTTTCTTTCTTTCTTTCTTTCTTCCTTCCTTCCTTCCTTCCTTCCTTTCTTTCTTCTTTCTTTCTTAAGATGATCAGTTTCCTTTAAGCATCATCAATCTTGGACAACTTTTAGTTTTCCATTTCAGTGAATTTCTCCATACTCTTTCCTGACACTAGGCTGTCCATATTTTTCCCTATTCCTAACCAAGCCAGACCTATTGTAGAGACACAGTGCAGTTCTTACCTCTTTCCAAAAGCCCTTCTTGACTGAAGCTGCTAGATGTGTGTCCTCCCTTGTTCTGAACTCTGATTTAAAGCATTGATTGGCCCTACCAAGAATTTGGAAGATAGTCTTCTTAGCAGCTTGTTGTAGACAGTGAAAATTCTAGGTTGAGGAAAATTCTATCTTCTTTGAATTTCCCATATCACTTTTTATAGTGTTGTATACCTAGTACACAATCAGTAAATGTTTGCTAAATTGAGTTTGTGTAATGTAGCAGACTGACCATAACCAATGCTTTACTCTTAGTTTCAGTGGGGAGTTTTTGGTCTAAGTATATGTGCAATCATAAGAACTTCAATAATGGAAAAAGAGAATGAATGAAAGCAGGCTCTCTTACAGATTCTCTAGCTTGAATCAGAGCCTGAATAGTTTATGATGGATTTAGAACCTTTTTATGAAAGGCTTCCTGGCAAGGAGAAATCATCCATCTCTGTAGTAGTGATTTTCTAATTTTCCCTATTAGAGTTGTTAAAGCCAGAAAGCTATGCCAAGTATGTAGGGATGTGTGTGTGTGTGTGTGTGTGTGTGTGCGCACATACTTGTCTTTGCATATTAAAAGCATACTAAAGGAAGTACATTCTTTGTTATTTTGCACCAGAATTTTTTGTATCTTTAATAAAATTCATACCCAGGAGCTCATGCCTTCCATTTTATTGTTTTGTTTGATATCACCTTTGAGGATGAGAGAAGTTCCTTTGTCCATTCTGAAATTTGATATTCTTTATTTTTGTGGGGAGGACAGATGTTAAAGGAAAAGAAAGCATTCTGGATCAGAGTTCCCAGTCACTGTGAGGGAAATATGTGATCCTTTTAATTTTTTATTTAGGGCCAAACACTTTTTTATATCATTCTGTTTCTGAATCACCATCTCCCTAGAAGTTTGGGTGTTGCTATTAGGATTAAGGGAAGGTTTTATCCCCCAATATCTATGTTTCTATGCATCTTTTTGGTACAGGGAAGTCTCTGAGTATCTGCTTTCCCCTCTCCTTTTGGACACATGGGAAGATTGTCTTTAGGCAATGATGTATGAGCATACGTGACATGTATCACTTCAGCACGGTTGCATTTAGTTGCTGGCACTCAACTCTCCTGTCTTCTTTTCTGCGACAAGATTGTAGAGGCAGGTGTTCGTATGGAGGTCTAATAATAAGCCATCATGTGGAAAACAGCTACCTTGGAGAGTCACCTGGACCTATAGCACATTTTGTATGCGTGAAATATAAATAAACCTTTGTTGTTAAAAGCAACTGAGAGTTGAGGATTATTTATTATTGCAGCATAGACTATCCTATCCTATAAGCATCAAAGAAATACTGTTTTTGGGGGCGTCTGGGTGGCTCAGATGGTTGAGCCGTCTGCCTTCAGCTCAGGTCATGATCCTGGGGTCCTGGGATTGAGCCCCGCATTGGGCTCCCTGCTCAGTGGGGAGTCTGCTTCTCCCCCTCCCTCTGCTTCTCCCGCTGCTTATGCTCTCTCTTTCTGTATCTCTGTGTCTTGAATGAATAAATAAAAAAATCTTAAAAAAAAAAAAAGAAATACTGTTTTTGTCTTGATGGGTATCACTTTCAGCCAAAGAAACATAAAAGTTATTTCTATCTTTTGTCTGTACTAGTTCACCAATTTAATCCCTAAATGGCATGATTTGTGAATGGCCAATACAATGTCATTTTCTTAATACATTAATTACATTCTGCATTTAAATGAAAACTTTTCCCTGCTGAGCTGTGCTTCTGTTTCCAAAATGAAGTACAAGGATAAATTTCTTTGAATATATTCCTCCCATGTCTGGCACACAGTAGGCATCCAAGAAACATTTGCTCAACTTGATGTACTATGAGAAAACCCCATTTTAAGAAATCTGGCTACATTGGACCAGGCTGATCCTTGGCAGAATTGTGGTCTCAATTAAATTTGTAACACTGTAGCCTCCCCTCGCCTCTCTCTCCTCTCTATTCCCTAAGTCACTCCCCTAATTTATTCATTCTCTATCAGTCATCAAATACTAGTGTGCTGCCCTAAGTTCCTCTGGTCAGGAAAGTCAGTTGATAAATTCAATAACAATAAGGGAGAAATGAAAGCATGTTTTACATTTTCTAGAGAGAGTGGATTCTGTTTAGGTAGAGCAGTGGTTCTCAAAGTGTGGTGCCTGGCTGGTACATGCAGCATCACCATTATCTGAATACTTGCTGGAAATCCAAGTTTTGAGGCCCTACCATAAATCTACTGAATCAGAAGTTGTGGAACTAGAGCCCGGCTTATTTAAAAAAAATTTTTTTTTTTAATAAAGCAATCTGTGTTTTAAAAAGTCCTACAGGTGATACTGATATATTAAAATTTGAGAATTTAAGGTAGAAGTTGAACTTTTTACTTTAGAACTCATGCAACATCATATGTGAACATCGTGGGTAATAATTTTATGTTTGGGGACTTCTTGGTTTCCCTTATTATCACTGTGTAGAAGGAACTTGCCTATGTGACCTGCATGCTTAGTTAGATTCTAAATGCAAGTCAAGGCATGGCTCTATATACAACAAACCTTATGAGTTGGTAGAATAAGTTGCTGTCTAGTGGACATGATTTGAGGTCTGCTAGATAAGGCTGAAGAATTAGATTTTTTGCTTGTCATATTCCCTGACATTTCACCATTGGAGATTCATTTCATAGTTTCCTATGAAAGTGTTAATAGTGTTTAGAGGACTGTACTTTCAACCAATATAAAAAAAAATTATGTTGAGAATAAGACCCTGTAGGACTAGCTATGTGTGACTTCCAGAAATAGGATATAGGGTCAGAGACAAATATTACTAACTGCAAGATGCTGGTCCCATTTCTGTGTACCATACTTAATGATGTTGCTGTTTCTCACTATGAGCCAGAGAGCTCCAAGCAAAGTCCTGATCTGGGCATTCTTCCTATACCACCCATTTGCTAGTATTTTTGAAATTAACTTTCCAAATCTCTGTAACTCTTGAATAGATACAAAATTACAAAGGAATGTTTATATTCTAATGATAAATCATTTTAATTCTAGAGAATAGGGAGACAATATTGTTATAGATTTCTAGGAATGGACAAAAAGTCATTTGAAACTGGATTACCATATCCTGTGTTGAGCAATTCCCAACCCACATGCTTCAGTCAATTCACAGATCATCAGCAGAAGCTAATGTAAAGTTAAAAAGAAACTTCTTAAAGTTCCAGGGACTAAATGAAGCTGACATGCCCCTTAGATTACAGTTAAATGTTTCCAGGGTACAAGCACTATTTGACAGTATAGATGCACAGTATATAACTAAACAGAACAATGCAATATGTATTTACCTCCTTCTCAAATGCTTCAACATTTACCACTTATAACTGCATGACTTTCAATAATCTGTATATCTCTAAAGGTAAGTAAAACATTTGTTTTGGCTATTTGGGGCAGTTCAGCAGATAAAAGCCCCATGGAGACTGATCTAAATCATTTTTAGGGGCCCTAGGCATAGTTATTTGCAGAGCTCTGTCACCTCAAAGCACGCAAAGTCCCCTTTCCTTTGATGAAGGTGGGCCAGGGTAGCTGTTTTAAAAATGCTTGCTTCAAACTTTTGTCCACAAGTGTTTTCTGCAGCTGACAATGGGTGGCAGTCTAAATACCTCTAAGAGACATGAATTTTATTCTTAGCAATCAGTGTTGTTCCCTAAGTCCAGAATCCATCTCTAGGGTCAATAAAACTTAGATTCTGAGCCCCCAGTCACACTTACATTCCTGGCCTCTATTGCCCTTTGATTGCAGGCATTTTTTCCTCACTGACTTCTATGCATTTGAAAAGTCCTCAGTGGGTGAGTATGGGAAGTCACATAATAACATCAACTAGTGCATAATGTGCTCCTTTTAGTCTATATGTAAGATATCCCTTGGTCTTGGAATAAGGCACTGGACTCTCATTTTTTATGCTCATATGACAGTGTTCTTGGAAGTCTCATGGCCTTACTGCCAAATGGGTAGGTCAACATAAAATCCACCTGTGGTGGCAGCAAGATGTGATTCTTAGGGTATAACATTAGTTTACTCATCCACATTGACACATTTAATTCCTGCAAACATTCCCTGATATTCATGAGGCCATCCCTTGACCTTTATCACTCCCTTGGGAAGAATACCTACAAATTCTCTCTGTGACTTCTCATGGTTCAGCTAGGTAAGTCAAAGCTTGCAACTCAGATCCAATAACAATGTACACATCGAGAAAAAAATATACAACAGAAAATAACCAAATCCCTAACATTCAGCATGCAGCAAAATTGTCACCTAGTTCCTGCCATGCTGAATGTCCTTTGTTCCCAGCTTTAGCAAAATCCATGTGTTACTTATTGGCGAAGAACCACTAGTGCCAACAATTCCACCTAAACTTTCTAAACACCTTTCCAAAAAAAAAAAAAAAAAAAAGCCAGATTCAGGCAGTGTTGAGACAGTCACATTAAAGGACGAAAACAACTAGCCATTTTGCCTTTGGAGCATACCCTCTTTTTCAACAAAAACTCTAATATTTCTGATTTGAAGGAGCTGGTCTTGGTACTCCATTAAACCAAAGCAGTGATATATGAGGTTCCCATCATGCATTGAACATAGTGTAGATTTCCATATTTCTTAGCAGATGAGGTGGACCTGGCATAGGATGAGGGTTCATGAAGGCTGGTGGCCTCCCCTTCTGCTTGTCATGCCTGCCTCAGCCACAAACTCAATAGGAAAGTTGCTTAAGACTGGCACTAGGGACAGAGCTAATTATGATAAATATTACCCAGCTCTTAATTGGAACCTGGATATGCTTCCTGACAGACTTTTATTTCTGGACAAAAAATATAAGAGAGAAACTTTCTTTAGTTTTTTTAAAGAAAAAAACTCATTAGTTTCAGTTTGACCTATTATTTCCAATGCCCCATGTGCAAACAACTTACATGATAAAAACCAGCTAGCAATTGAACCTATAAAAAAAAAGTCACAGTCTGACATGGGTTTAAAACCAATTGAAGAGGCGAGACACATAAGGAGGAGAGAAGTTCTCTACTTTCCAAATCTGAGAAATGCCTCCAGTTCTTTCTCAGCCATCCTGGGAATTATACAAGCAAATAGGCAAGTTGCTAGCTTTACACACCCAGCCCTTTTTTAATTGGGGGTAATATAGGGTAATATCAACTTGTGTCATTCTGTCTGCTCTTCTAATATTTCCTACCACCCCAAGAATGAGGTGATATTTTAATACATTTATATTCATTTCCACCATACCCCCCCTTGGCTACTATGATAAACACATTTGGATAAAGGGGTTAATGGCTGATAAAGACAGTTCATTCCTATTTCCAGGCATTTTTCTACATTCTTGATGCCTTAACACTGAGAAGTAAGAATTTGAATTCAAGTCAATGCAGTAAGGACTTGGATTAGATGATTTTTCACTGTCTTTTCCACCTACTCAAGAGGCAATTATTTAAGAGCTTTCTAGCTATACATCTCACGTGTCACCCCACACTCCTACAGTCCCCAAGCACCATCAAGCAAAAAATGAACGAAAATCAACCCAGAGTTTAAATATGCAGATTTCACTTCCCAAAGTCTTGAAATTCAAAGTGAAGGAAGAGTTAATTTAAAAATTTTTATAGCCTAATACACCCCACTCCTAGTTCTTTCCTTGCTATTTAAACAGACTTGACATTTCTAATTAGGAAGTTTTACATCCAGGCAAGAGGAATTTACCCCCAGCTGGGAAAACATAGCTTAGTAAGAGTTTGACATCAGCCCTCATTGATCTGAAGATTATCTCCCGTTTGAGACTGAAGAGCCTCTAGGGGACTGGGGAGGGGAAGCAAATGTGGGAAAATGTGTGGAAATGCTTTCTTTGACTTTGGGGTTAGGTGGATAAAGTCTGGCAAGCAGAGACTTGGGAGCAGAAATCGTTTTTTCTTCATCCCCCTGCTGCAACCTTCCTTTCCCAATTCATCTTGTCAATATTTCAGAATCTGAACTTGCTAAAGGAAGGCAAAGAACTTGTTGATCATAGCCACTGGAAAGATTTTCACATTGTTTTAACTCCAGTGACAAAATGGCTTATTGCTTTGTGGTTTCCAGAGGTGTTTGAGTTAAATGGGAGAGCACTCAAGAAAGTTTCCCAGGACCAAGTGTATTAGTGATTCTACCAGAATGATCATCATCAGGAAGCCTACCTCCAAATTGAGAACTATATACAGGTTTTCTTTTTCATATTTTACTTGGTTTCTTCCTTTGGCATCTTTGACACACCAGGAGTTCCCATTACCCTATGTCTTTTCTCTGTGGCTTAGGAACTTCATGTTATGACTTTATGTCCATACTGAGTGCTGGTGGCTCGGTTCACCTCCCCTACAGGATGCCTGATGGCAGGATGTAGCTTCCCTGTAGTGGAATGTCTTCTTTATGAAGGAGAAAACTCTGGTCCCTAAACTTTTTAACCCAAGTGTTCAGGGGCATCTCTGGGAAGTGCAGTCCATGCTTCTCATTACAGACCTGTCTAGAGGCCGCTCTAGTCTCTCTTGGGATCATCCTGTTCTATTCCTGACCCTGCTATCACTGTAGATGGTGATGTGACATAAATCGTTAACTTTGTGTTGAGCTCCACTGTATGGCTATTCTTCAGTGGGCTATACTTCTTTAACTGCTAGAACTTGTAAGATTTCCCAACTCCCATACTTTAGAGTTGTCTTGAGAATTCTTGTCAGGGACACCACTCAGGGCTCTACTTGATTACCAAGAGAGCTTGACAGTGCCTTGAGACAGGACTTGTGAAAGTTGAATCTCCCTTTACTTAGGATTAGTTCTTGTATAGCCTTAGGAATTGTAATATTCAGTTGGTCACCTCTTTCTAGAGGATTATATTAATTTTATATAGGAAAAGTGATAAGATTACCATCTGCAAGTCTCTAATAAATCCTGGGATTCTTATGTAAATTGACCTAGTGTCCTATAGTTTTAGAAAAATATAGAAAATTTGATGTAGAAAATATAGAAAAGTGATAAACATATTAATGGAAGAGAGCCTTGCTACTATGGGATACTTTCAGGGATAATGTCCTTGCCTTTGAATCATAGCTTAAAAATGACTAAGGTGGTGGGATAGTTTTATACTGACTAAATGAACTTAGGAGATATTTATGAATATTTAAGGCCTCAGAAGTCCTTTGAATCACTTTGAGTAGGTAGTCACCTGCATTTTCTATATATAAGGCCACCTTGGTCTAACGACAAAACAAGTGAGATAAGTGTTAGCAGCAGATTGGGTGCATCAAAAAAGGATCCAGAATCCTTTCTTGGGGGACTCAGGGTCAGGTGGGTGACTATCAAAGTTCAAGGCAGACTATAGGTCAGCATTAGGTGAAAAAGCCAGTGTGTCATGAGAAGTGAAAAGTTGGGCAAGTCCTTCTAGCAGAAAGCCAATTATACAAGAACCAGATAACAGAACTATTAGAGGGTCAAGGTCAAAGCCTTGGCGAATTCTTGGGTATTAGATGATCTTCAGGAGTTAGAACAGAGGAAAATAGATGATGGGGTATTAGCCAACCAGTTAGGACCCAAGAATCAGAAACATCCCAACAAGTCAGTTAGGTAAAAGAGGAAAAAATTCAAAGCACCAGTGTCGTGACACAGAGAATTGAGTCACCTACAGGCTTTGATATATTTTCTGGGAAGGGATAGCCCATTTTCTAAGTCTAGGTGTGGAGGTAGAAAAGCTGATGACTGGAGTGGGGAGTGAAAAGCTGGAGTGACAGTCAATTCTTCATAGAGCTTGAGTTACCTAGTTTTTCTCCCTTCCAAAAAGTGAAATGTCTCCTTGTTCAGTGCTTAGCACATAGTGGGCATTTGGTTAATGCCGTCTAAATAAATGACTATTTTATGAATAATATAAGTACACTAAGAATAAATTTATCTGCTTTAATTATAGGAGTTATTTTATTTACAAGTAACTAAGTCCACGAGGGCATCTGGACCGTGTCTACCCAGTACACTCTCTGCCTAGCACAGTTCCAGGTTATATTAGGTACTAGATGAATATTTGTTAAATGGATGAATGTAAATATATGTAAGGGTTCCACTTGGATTCCATGGCTAAGACCCAACTTGACAGCTGTTTAAGAGTATTGTACCATGTTCTTGGTCTTTTCTGGTGTTCTGATAATGTGATATATGGCAGGGAAGACCACACACGGTTGTCTAACTTGTGGGAATAAAAGATAAAAGATGGGAATGGGGGAGGTGCGTGGGTAGCTCAGTGGTTGAACGCCTGACTCTTGGTTTTGGCTTAGGTCATGATCTCATGGGTCATGAAATCAATGGTTTCATGGGGCTCTGTGCTCAACAGGGAAACTGCTTGAAGATTCTCTCCCTCTGCCATGCTCCCCTCAAGTAAATAAGTAAATCTTAAAAAAAAAGATGGGAATGGGGTGTATTTTATCTGGGTAGAGAAAGGAGACTTATCTCTAGAGCAGTGTGCAGTGTTATACTTTATCTGAATCCTATAGCATACAGTAACTTTTTAGGATGGTAAAGAAGGTGCTATTGCAGGGACAAGTAAAGTTAAAGTATGATTCAAATTATGTAAGTTTGATTTGCAAAGAACACTTCAGGAGTATGGGTATATTGTAAAATAGTACAAATATGAGGAGATAGTATTATGGATTCATGTTTCAGAAGTATTAAAGGCACTTTATAATGATGACTGTATCTTCACAATTCACCTTGGTGGTAAGCAGCATAAATAATGATATGGAAGAACCAAAGGATATGGATTCAAATTGGGCCTAAATTATCAGCATAAGATATGCATGTGCTTTCCCATTCATGACAGCAAGCAAACTCAGTACACTGATTTCTCTTTTCTCTGTTGAAGAGAAGATAAGAAGAGCTGGAACAGGGAGCAAAACTGTGTAGTCATTCAAGTTTTTCTTGGAAGCTTCAGCCTTCCCTTTTTGCTCCCTTTGCCCTTTGGAGTACTTATATCCTTCAAGTTCTTAGTACCCTGCTGCTTTCTACCTTCCTACCTTAATCAGCCAGGAAATAATTTGATCACTTTACTTTCATGACATTCCTGTGATGATGATTTTTCTGCCAGATGTTGTTTGTACTTCACTTAAATTCAAATCAATGGCTATTGAGCATCTACAGCATATAAGTTACCAAGTGGACTAGATATAGCGGATATAAAGGCTAATGGGTCATGGTCCCATCTTCAAGAAATTAACAGCTTAATATTTAAATGGAAGAGATGAAAGACAGGCTCTAGGATAACTCAGAAATAAGACTGTAAAGCATGCTATAAGTAAAATTCAAATAAAATATAACAGGAATATATGAGATGTAGGTTATTTTTAGCGTATTCTTGATTTGGACTTAAAAGTTTATTACACAGCAAATAACGATGTTAGAGAAAGGTATTATGAGCAGAAGGGACAACAAGGGAAAGGTATACTAAAAGCAAAGTGTAGGACATGTTCCAAGAACAGTGAGGAGTTTCATGTGGCTAGACTAGAGAGTACATGAAGAGCATGTTATGGGAGATGGTATCAAGAAACTGATTATTAGGAAGAATAGTTTAATAGATTTCATTCTTTATAGAATAGTAATCCATCAGTTTTTTGCCATGTTTTTCTTTTCATTTGTTTATTTTTTTAAATTTTAATTACAGTTAGTTAACATACTGTGTTATATTAGTTTCAGGTGAACAATATGGTAATTCAACAGTTCCGTACATCGTCTGGTGCTCATCCTGACAAGTACACTCCTTAATCCCCATCACCTATTTAACCTAAGCCCCACCTCTTCCCCTCTCGTAACCATCAGATTGTTTTCTGTAACTAAGACTATGTTTCTTGCTTTGTCTCTCTCTCTCTCTTTCTTATGTTTTTTTCCTTTACTCATTAGTTTTGTTTCTTAAATTCCACATGAGTGAAATCATATGGTATTTGTCTTTCTCTGGCTGACTTATTTCACTTAGAATTATACTCTCTAGCCCCATCCATGTCATTTTAAATGGCAAGATTTCATTCTTTTTTTATGGCTGACTAGTGTCCCATTATATATATACACCACATCTTTTTTACTCATTCATTAATCAGTGGACACTTGCTCATCTTCCTTTATCTTGGCTATTGTAAATAATGCTGCTATAAACATAGGCATGCATATATACCTTTGAATTAGTATTCTTGTATACTTTGGGTAAATACCCAGTTGTGCAACTGCTGGATCATAAGGTTAGTTCTATTTTTAACTTTTTGAGGAAATGCCACTATGGAAAACAATAATCCATCAGTTGTTTTTGAAAAGAGGAGCTCTAATTTAGGAAGGTAAATCTGATGGGATTATGAATGTTGGGTTGAAGTGGGGGATACTGAGGGAAGGGAAACAGTTATGTAGCTACTAAAATTGTTTAGATGATATGTGATGATGCCCTGAACCAATCTACTAGCAGAGAAGATGGAAAGATGGGGCAGATAAAATGACAGGGGGAAGAACACCTACAAAATTTTAGTGACTAACTAGGACTGATAGATGAAGGGGAGGGAGGTTTTAAAGATGATGCCATTACATCAATCACGATCAACTGGCAGAAGGGTAATTCATAAATCAAATTTGTAATCACTGGAGCAATTTGTTGGAAGAGATAGGTGAGAAGATCAGATTGGGACATGTTGAACTTAGTCATTACTTGTATATTCAGATAGAGGTATTCAGGAGACAGCTGGAAATGTAAATAGTGTGATTCTCAGGAGAAACATCAGAAAGAAAAATACATATTTAGGAGATATTATCATAGATGTGACCAATTATTCTATAGGACTGGTGGCATCACTAAAAGTGGGGGTCTAGTATGAAGAGAAGACTGATGACATTTCCTTATAGAACTCCTATATTCAGGAACTAGGAGGAAGGAGAAGAGCTCAAAAAAGTATATCTAAACAAGAGTAACCAAAGAAATGTGGTAATGAGATAAATATACAGTCACTAGCCCATCTGTTTCTTGAGGACAGGGACTTTGTTGTATTCGTTATTCTTTCTCAACGTAGAACTGCTCAAGAAATACTTGCCATTCTAACTGGTGTAAGGTGACTAACATAACATAATAAAATAAAATTTAAAAAAAAGAAATACTTGCCAAATGGATATATGAATATCACAGAAGCCAATGGTGAAGACTACTTTTCACAAAAGATAAACATGGGCAAATATGGTCTGAAGTTGAAAAGAATTGCATTTGGGAATAACACTGGATGTGGTAATAAAGAGGTCATTCATTGGTAATTTGGTCAGAGCAGTATCTATGAAGAGGTGAGGGCAGAAACCAGATTAGAGTAATTGGAGTAGTGAATTGGAATTGGACATGAAGTAGCAGAACTGAGTATAAACTAGTCTTCTAACAAAGATTTGGAGTGAAGAGAATGAGAGATACGGAATGGTTTTTTCATGGAAAGGATTTTTCACAAGAGGTCTCATGCATTTAATAAATACCCATTGATTGTCTTCTATTTACCAGACACTTTGCTGAATGCTGAAGTTTTAGCTAAAGAGAGATTTGAACAGGTTTACAGACCAAAGAGAAGGAATCAATGCAAAGAAAAATGGCTGAAAATATAAGAGGTAGAAGGGCTAAACTAACAGAGTAAGGTATTAGAAGAGGCCAGAAGAGCTGAAAGGGACAGCAGAGATTCAGAGATTAGTCTTCAAAGTAGTGGACAGTTCTTCCTTAGAAACAACAAGTAAGAATGAAAGGAAAGAAAGGTAAAAATAAGGGGACTTTTGAAGTTGGATCACTGAGAGTTAAAATAATTCATATGATTTAAAATCTAGTTTGTATGATATAAGGATAGCTACTCCAGCTTTCTTTTGATGCCATCCTTATATCAGACAAACTATATTTTAAGCCAAATAATTGTAATAAGAGATGAAAAAAGATACTATATGATAATAAAAGGGTCTATCCAACAAGAAATCTAATAATTGTAAATATTTATGCCCCTAACTTGAAAGCAGCCAAATATATAAACCAATTAATAATAAAAATAAAGAAACCCATTGATAATAATACAATAATAGTAGGGGACTTTACTACCCCACTCACAGCAATGGACAAATCATCTAAACAGATTAACAAGGGAACAATGGCTTTGAATGACACACTGGGCCAGATGGACTTCATAGATATATTCAGAGCATTTCATCCTAAAGCAGCAGAGTACACAATCTTTTCAAGTGTACATGGAACATTCTCCAGAAGAGATCACATACTGGAGCACAAATCAGGTCTCAACTGCTACAAAAAGATTAAGATCATACCATGCATATTTTCAGACCACAACATTATAAAACTTGAAGTCAACCATGAGAAGAGATTTGGAAGGACCACAAATACATGGAAGTTAAAGAACATCCTACTGAAGAATGAATGGGTCAACCAGGAAACTAAAGAAGAATTAAAAATATTCATGGAAACAAATGAAAATGAAAACACAACTGTTCACAATCTTTCAGATGCAGCAAAGGTGGTCCTAAGAGGAAAGTATATAACAATACAAGCCTTTCTCAAGAAACAAGAAGGGTCTCAAATATACAACCTAACCCTACACCTAAAGGAGCCGGAGAATGAACAGCAAATAAAGCCTGAACCCAGCAGAAGAGAAGTAATAATCAGAGCAGAAATCAATGAAATAGAAACTAAAAGAACAGTAGAACAGATCAATGAAACTAGGAGCTGATTCTTTGAAAGAATGAATAAGATTGATAAACCCCTGGCCAGACTTATCAAAAAGAAAAGAGAAAGGACGCAAATAAATAAAATCATGAATGAAAGAGGAGAGATCACAACCAACACCAAAGAAATACAATTATGAACAATTATATTCCAACAAATTAGGCAATCTTTAAGAAATTGATAAATTCCTAGAAATATATAAATTACCAAAACTGAAACAAGAAGAAATAGAAACTTGAACAGACCCATAACCAGCAAAGAAACTGAATCAGTAATCAAACATCTCCCAATAAACAAGAGCCCAGGGCCAGATGGCTTCCCAGGAGAATTCTACCAAACATTTACAGAAGAATTAATACCTATTCTTCTGAAACTGTTCCAAAAAATAGGAATGGAAGGAAAACTTACAAACTCATTATTTGAGTCCAGCATTACCTTGATCCCAAAACCAAAGACCCCACTATAAGGAGAATTAAAGACCAATATCACTGATGAACACAGATGCAAAAATTCTCACCAAGATACTAGCTAATAGGATCCAACAGTACATTAAAAGGATTATTCACAATGACCAGGTGGGGTTTATTCTTGGGATGCAAGAGTGGTTCAACATCTGCAAGTCAGTCAATGTGATGCACTACATTAAGAAAAGGACAAGAAGCATATGATCCTCAATAGATGCAGAAAAGCATTTGACAAAATATAGCATCTTTTCTTGATAAAAACCCTCCACCATGTAGGAATAGAGGGGACATACCTCAATATCATAAAAACCATATAAGAAAGACCCACAGCGAATATCATCCTCAATGGGGAAAAACTGAGAGCTTTTCCTGTAAGGTCAGGAACGCAACAGGGTTTTCCACTCTCACCACTGTTGCTCAACATAGTACTAGAAGTCCTAGCCTCAGCCGTCAGACAACAAAAAGAAGTAAAAGGCATCCAGATGGGCAAAGAAGAAGTCAAACTCACAGATGACATGATACTTTATGTGGAAAGCCCAAAAGACTCCACCAAAAAATTGCTAGAACTAATACAGGAATTCAGCAAAGTTGTACAATATAAAATCAATGTACAGAAGTCTGTTGCATTTCTATACACTAACAATAAGGCAGAAAGAGAAATCAAGGAATGGATCCCCAGCAATTGCACCAAAACCATAAGCTACCTAGGAAAAAAACTAACCAAAAAGTTAAAGGATCTGTACTCTGAAAACTATAGAGCACTTATGAGAGAAATTGAGGAAGACACAAAGAAATGGAAAAACATTCTATGTTCATGGATTAGAAGAATGAACAGTGTTAAAATGTTATGCTACCCAAAGTAATCTACACATTCAAAGCAATTCTGGTCAAAATGCCATCAGCATTTTTCACAGAGCTGGAATAAACAATCCTAAAATTTGTATGGAACCACAAAAGACCACAAATAGCCAAAATAATGTTGAAAAAGAAAACCAAAGCTGGAGGCATCACAATTCCGGGTTTCAAGCTGTATTGTCAAGCTATAATCATCAAGACAGTATGGTACTGGCACAAAAACAGACACATAAGTCAATGGAACAGAATAGAGAGCCCAGAAATGGACCCTTAACTCTATGGTCAACTAATCTTTGACAAACCAGGGAAGAATATCCAATGGAAAAAAAGCCAGTCTCTTCAAGAAATGGTGTTGGGAAAATTGGACAGCCACATGCAGAAGAAAGAAACTGGAGCACTTTCCTACAACATACACAAAAATAAACCCAAAATGGATGAAAAACCTAAATGTTAGACAGGAATCCATCAAAATCCTAGAGGAGCATACAGGCAGCAACCTCTTTGACCTCAGCCACAGCAACTTCTTGCTAACATGTCTCTAAAGGCAAGGGGAACAAAAGTAAAAATGAACTCTTAGGACTTCATCAAGATAAAAAGCTTTTTTTTAATTTAATTTTATTTTTTTTAAAGATTTTATTTATTTATTTGAGAGAGAGAGAATGAGAGAGAGCACATGAGAGGGGGGAGGGTCAGAGGGAGAAGCAGACTCCCTGCTGAGCAGGGAGCCTGATGCGGGACTCGATCCAGGGACTCCAGGATCATGACCTGAGCTGAAGGCAGTCGCTTAACCAACTGAGCCACCCAGGCGCCCGATAAAAAGCTTTTGCACAGCAATGGAAAAAATCAACAAAACTAAAAGGCAACCTACAGAGTGGGAGAAGATGTTTGCAAATGTCTTATCAGATTAAGGGCTAGTATTCAAATTCTATAAAGAACTTATCAAACTCAATGCCCAAAAAACAAAAAATCCAGTCAAGAAATGGGCAGAAGACATGATTTGACATTTCTCCAAAGAAGACATTCAAATGGCTAACAGACATATGAAATAATGCTCACCATCACTCAGCATCAGGGAAATACAAATCAAAACCACAATGAGATATCACCTCACACCAGTCAGAATGGTTAAAATTAACAACTCACGGAACAACAGGTGTTCACCTGAATGTGGAGAAAGGGTTAGCATCTTACACAGTTGGTGGGAATGCAACCTGTTGCAGCCACTGTGGAAAACCGTATGGAGATTCCTCAAAAAGTTAAAAATAGAACTACCCTACAACCCAGCAATTGCCTTACTAGGTATTTCCAAAGGATACAAACATAGTGATTCAAATGGACACATATACCCCAATGTTTATAGCAGCAATGTCCACAATAGCCAAACTATGGAAAGAACCCAGATGTCCATCAACAGATAAATGGATAAAGAAGATGTGGTGTATATATACATAATGGGATATTACTCCACCATCAAAAGGAATGAAATCTTGCCATTTGCAACCACGTAGATGGAACTAGAGGGTATTATGCTAAGCAAAATAAGTCAGGGAAGGGCAAATACCATATGATTTCACACATATGTGGAACTTAAGAAACAAAACAGATGAACATAGGGAAAGGGAAGGAAAAATAAGATGAAAACAGAGAGGGAGGCAAACCATAAGAGACTATTAACTATAGGAAACAAACTGAGGGTTGCTGGAGGGGAGGTGGGTCGGGGATGGGGTAATTGGGTGATAGGCATTAAGGAGGGCACTTGATGTAATGAGCACTGGGGGTTGTATGCAACTGATGAATCACTAAATTCTACCCCTGAAACTAAGAATACACTATATGTTAACTAAATTGAATTTAAATAAAAAATTAAAAAAAAAGAATTCATATGAAATGTTTTTTGTCCCCCTCAGAGAAGTGGACAGGAGTCATCTGTTGAAGTTTAAGGCTTGGGGGCCTTGAGAAAAGTGGGATATCTTTGGTATAGTTACCTTGAAAAATTCCCTAAGTGGACTAGACTGCTAAAAAATAAAAGCATTGTCAATCAGGTCTAAAAGTCTGGTCAGTGTTGGACAGCAAGGATTCATGTAAAAGAGCCCATCATGTTATTCACATAATTTTCTCCAGCAATGTTTCTATAACCAGAAGTAGGAAAAGAGTAAATGGGCATTTGAATAAGTTTAATAAACAATTTTTGGGGGGAGTTTGCTGGAAAGACATATGTGAAAGACGAAGGAGTAAGGGTTTTTAGGGTAACTGGTGAGAGAATATGATTCAGTTTTTTTTCCAATTTTTTGAGCATTTTGTAGACTAAACTCACAGTGATAGATGCTTTTCCTTCATGTTCTAGTTTAAATCTCATGATATACCTGGTAGATGAGGTTATTATTATTAAAGCATCCAATATATGGATAATGAAGCCTTGGCTCAGAAAGGTTGCATACATTTCACAGCTAGATTGAAGGAGAGGTGGAATATAAATCCCTGTCTATCTCCGAATAGCATAAATTGAATCTTTAGCAGTTGAGTACATTTATTGTCTTCTTTACTGTTAAAGGGATATTATATGGGAGTGGGATAAGGGATTAAGGATATTTGGGAGCTAGAGAGGCTTTTCCTTTGTCTCAAAGTGTTAACACCCCTTCCCTTGTTATCCCTGAAGGTAGCTCCCTTATGCTTAGGGGCCTGGGTCAAAAAAATGAGTCAGTTCCTAAGATGATCCTTCTTCCTCTACTTGCTAGGGTGTTATGCATTAGAATGCTTCAATTTTGGAGTTAGAATGACCTGGGTTTGGATATTGCTACATACTAATTGTGAAACCTTGAGTAACTTATATAACCTCTCAGAGCCTTAGTTCGTTCTTCTGTGTAATGGAGACAATAACTACCTCATAGGACTAAGGAAGATGATACCAATCAATCCCCTAGCAGAGTTTTATATGAACACTGTAAATGCCATTATCATACAAAACTGTCATCATTACTATTTTTTTTTTTTACCGATTTTATTAACACTGGCTTTATCCTCTTTCATTATTCTGCTCCAGGATTCTTAGATGTTGGAGAATATTCCTCCCAAAACTGTGATCATATTCATTTCCAATCCCTGAGGCCTAGAAAGCAAGTCAGAATCTCATGGTCCGGAGTATCAGGTGCCTCAGAACATCCTGCATCCAGGTTATTGGACTGGGGCATGAGAGAAGCCAGGCACTTTTGCTGTTAGTGGATAAAGCGCAGGGAGACTTAATTCTCAAACAAGACAGGAAAAAACAGTTGGTTTCATGATAAGCTCAGATATTAGGGCTAAAATCTTTTTTCTTTATTACGTTATGTTAATCACCATACATTACATCATTAGTTTTTGATGTAGTGTTCCATGATTCATTCTTTGCGTATAACACCCAGTGCTCCATTCAGTATGTGTCCTCTTTAATACCCATCACCAGGCTAACCCATACCCCCCTCCCCTCTAGAACCCTCAGTTTGTTTCTTAGAGTCCATATTCTCTCATGGTTTGTCTTCCCCTCCAATTCCCCCCCTTCATTTTTCCCTTCCTGCTATCTTCTATTTCTTTTTTTTTTTTAACATATAATGTATTATTTGTTTCAGAGGTCCACGTCTGTGATTCAACAGTCTTACACAATTCACAGCACTCACCATAGCATATACCCTCCCCAGTGTCTATCACCCAGCCACCCCATCCCTCCCACCCCCCACCACTCCAGCAACCCTCAGTTTGTTTCCTGAGGTTAAGAATTCCTCATATCAGTGAGGTCATATGATACATGTCTTTCTCTTTTTGACTTATTTCGCTCAGCATAATACCCTCCAGTTCCATCCACATCGTTGCAAATGGCAAGATTTCATTCCTTTTGATGGCTGCATAATATTCCATTGTATATATATACCACTTCTTCTTTATCCATTCATCTGTCGATGGACATCTTGGATCTTTCCACAGTTTGGCTATTGTGGACATTGCTGCTATAAACATCAGGATGCACATACCACTTCAGATCCCTACATTTGTATCTTTGGGGTAAATACCCAGTAGTCAAATTGCTGGGTCGTATGGTAGCTCTATTTTCAAATGTTTGAGGAACCTCCATACTGTTTTCCAGAGTGGCTGCACCAGCTTGCATTCCCACCAACAGTGTAGGAGGGTTCCCC
>NC_138385.1:18909820-18935666 GCF_054177405.1 Leptonychotes weddellii
ATTTCTCTTCTAATGCATGGCTTAGGCATTGTTTGTTGCTTTTTCTCTAGTTCTTTAAGGTGTAGAGTTAGTTGGTGAATTTGGGATTTTTCTATTTTTTTTGAGTGTGGCTTGGATGGCTATGTATTTCCCCCTTAGGACCACCTTTGCAGTATCCCATAGGTTTTGGACCGATGTGTTTTCTTTCTCATTGGTTTCCATGAATTGTTTAAGTTCTTCTTTAATTTCCTGGTTGACCCAAACATTCCTGAGCAGAGTGGTCTTTAGCTTCCAAGTGTTTGAATTTCTTCCAAATTTTTTCTTGTGATTGAGTTCCAGTTTTAAAGCATTATGGTCTGAGAATATGCAGGGGATAATCTCAATCTTTTGGTATCAATTGACACCTGATTTGTGACCCAGTATGTGGTCTATTCTGGAGAAAGTTGCATGTGTGCTCGAGAAGAATGAGTATTCTGTTGTTTTAGAGTAGAATGTTCTGTATATATCTATGAGGTCCATCTGGTCCAGTGTGTCAGTCTAAGCTCTTGTTTGTTGATTTTCTGCTTAGGTGATTTGTCTATTGCTGAGAGTGGAGTATTGAGGTCTCCTACAAGTAATGTATTATTATCAATATGACTCTTTATTTTGGTTAACAGTTGGCTTATGTTGATGGGAGCCCCCATGTTGAGGGTGTAGATATTTACAATTGTTACATCTTCTTGTTGGATAGACCCTTTAAGAATGATATAGTGTCCTTCTGTGTCTCTAACTACAGTCTTTAGTTTAAAATCTAATTTGTCTGATATAAGAATTGCTACCCCAGCTGTCTTTTGAAGTCTGTTGGCATGGAAGATGCATTTCCAACCCTTCACTTTCAGTCTGTATGAATCTTTAGGTTCAAAATGAGTCTCTTGTTGACAGCATATGGATGGGTCCTGTCTTTTTTTCCAGTCTGCAACCCTGTGCCTTTTTATGAGGGCATTTACGCTGTTTACATTGAGAGTGATTATTGAAAGATATGAATTTATTTTCATCATATTGCCTTTGAAGACCTTGTTTTTATAGATTGTCCCTGTAAATTTCTATTGTATATCACTCTTGTGGTCTTTCTTCTTTTATAGAACCCCCCTTAATATTTCTTGTAGGGCTGGTTTAGTGATCACATATTCTTTCAGTTTCTGCTGTCTTGGAAGCTCTGCATCGCTCCATGCATTCTAAATGACAGCCTTGCCAGATAAAGTGTTCTTGGCTGCCTGTTCTTCTTGTTTAGTACCCTAAATATGTCTTGCCAGCCCTTTCTGGCTTGCCATGTCTCTGTGGATAGGTCTGATGTTATTTGGATGTTCCTCCCTCTGTACGTAAGGAATCTTTTCCCCCTAAGTGCCCTTAAGATGATTTATTTGGTTCTAAGATTTGCGAGTTTTACTATTACATGCCGGGGTGTTGGCCTGTTTTCCTTGATCTTGGGAGGGGTCCTCTCTGCCTCTAGGACGTGAATGTTTGTTTCATTCCCCAGATTAGGGAAGTTCTCAGCTACAATTTGCTCAAATATATCTTCTAGTCCTCTCTCTCTCTCCATCCTCTCAGGGATCCCTATAATGTTGACATTGGAACCTTTCATGGTGTCACTTATTTTCTGATTCTGTTTTCATTGATTTTGAGTTGTTGTTCCCTGGCCTCCTCTTTTCCCTTTTTTTCTATTAATTGGTCTTCTGGGCCACTAATTTGTTCTTCTACCTTGCTTATCCTAGCTGTTAGATTATCTAGATTAGATTGGATCTCTCTGGTAGCATTTTTAAGTTCTGCCAATTCAGATTTCATTTCTGCCCTCAGAGACTCTTTGTTGTCATTAATCGATTTCTCTGTTGTAGCTGTTGTCTTCACAATTGCTACCCTGAATTCCATCCCCGACATCTTGGGTATCCATTTGTAAATCTGTGGCATAAGTCATAATCTCTGAGTCTTTCCTATTTTGTGGGTTCCTCCTCCTAGTCATTCTTTTGAGGGGTAGTTGAGGGAATGTATAGAGTCCACGTTATTGACCACAACCCAAGCAAGATGCACCTGCTTTTTAGGGAACGTAGGGTTGCTGGCCTCTTGTCTTCCCAGCCTGTCTTCCAGGGGAGGGGTCTGCTGTGCTGTTACTCAGGCAACCCTGTTTGGGAAGAGTTGCCCTGACCCTGTGATGGGGGCTGGGCTTAGTGAAAATCAGTTTTTTGGGGCTTTTGTTCTCTGGCGGCTTTCCCTGACATCTTTCTGTGTCTCTTCCGAGAGTCGGAGCAGAAGACACTGTTTCCAGCCCTCTCCCTCAGAGCAGAGAGATCACAGTCTGTTCTTCAGTGAGCTCTCCTGGCCACACTATCTCCGTTTCTGTCTGTGCTTCTATCAACTGTAGTGTCCTGGGTTGTGCGCCCCTCAGCAGTGCTCCCAGTCCTCGCCTCTGGGTCGGGGCATGTCTCTGCCCTTTGTGCTTCTAAAACCACCAGTCACTCCCTGTTACCACATGCGGCCCCTCTGCTCTGGGTTTCTGTCTGGGGGGCTGCCCTAAAGTCCTTTCCCTGTTGCTACTGATCTGCGAGTCTGTGCCCTGTCCCCAGCCTGGGAGGCTATCACTCATCAGCGGTGTAGGATCCCGATGGCTAGGCTCCCTCCCTCTTCCATTTATCCTCCAATACCTGCCTGTGGAATCATGGCTCCCCGCTTAGTACCTCGAAATCAACTGCCTGCGATATTCTGTTTGTAGAGATCCAGATCTATCTTCTTACATCTCACGCTGATTTCGTGGGTGTTCAGAGTGGTCTGGTAGATATCCAGCTCAATTCCGGGGACCAGTTGGAATATAGTCTCGTGCTCCTCTGCCATATTTTCCCCTCTTTGAGTCTTTTGGGTTTTCCACATAAAGTATCATGTCATCTATGAAGAAAGAGAGTTTGACTTCTTCTTTGCCAATTTGAATGCCTTCATTTCTTTTTGTTTTCTGATTGCTGAGGCTAGGACCTTTAGTACTATGTTGAATAATAATGGTGAGAGTGGGCATCCCTGTCGTGTTTCTGACCTTAAGGGAAAATCTCTCAGCTTTTTCCCATTGAGAATGATATTCACTGTGGGCTTTTTGTAGATGGCTTTCATGATATTGAGGTATGTTCCCTTTATCTCTATATTTTGAAGAATTTTAATCAGGAAAGATGCTATATTTTGTCAAATGCTTTTTCTGCATCAATTGAGAGGATCATATGGTTCTTGTCTTTTCTTTTATTAACATGCTCTATCACATTAATTGATTTCCAAATGTTGAACCACCCTTGCATCCCAGGGAATAAATCCCAACTGGTCATGGTGAATAATCCTTTTAATGTACTGTTGGATCCTATTGGCTAGACTCTTGTTGAGTATTTTGGCATCCATGTTCATCCCAGATATTGGTCTGTAATTCTCCTTTTTGATGGGGTCTTTGTCTGGTTTTGGGGTCAGGGTAATGCTAGCCTCATAGAATGAGTTTAGAAGTTTTCCTTCTATTTCTATTTTTTGAAATAGCTTCAGTAGAAAAGGTATTATTTCTTCTTTAAATGTTTGGTAGAATTCCCCTGTGAAGTCATCTGGCTTAGGACTCTTGTTTTTTGGGAGGTTTTTCATTACTGCTTCACTTTCCTCGCTGGTTATTAGTCTGTTCAGATTTTCTATCTTCCTGTTTCAGTCTTTGTAATTTATAAGTTTATAGGAATGCATCCATTTCTTCTAGATTGCTTAATTTGTTGGCATATAGTTGCTGGTAATAATGTCTAATAATTGTTTCTATGTCCTTGGTGTAAGTTGTGATCTCTCCCCTTCCAGTCATGATTTTATTAATTTGGGTCCTTTCACTTTTCTTTTGGATAAGTCTGGCCAGCAGTTTATCAATCTTATTAATTCTTTCAAAGAACCTACTTCTAGTTTCAGTGATCTGTTCTACTCTTTTTCTGGTTTCTATTTCATTGATCTCTGCTCTAATCTTTATTATTTATGTTCTCCTGCTTGGTTTAGGCCTTATTTGCTCTTCTTTCTCCAGGTCTTTAAGTATAAGATTAGCTTATGCAGTTGGGATTTTTCTACTTTTTTGAGTGATGCTTGGATGGCTATTTCCCTCTTAGGATCACCTTTGCAGTATACCATAGGTTTTGTTTTCATTCTCATTAGTTTCAATGAATTGTTTGAGTTCATCTTTAATTTCCTAGTTGACTCAATCATTCTTTTTTTTTTAAAGATTTTATTTATTTATTTGAGAGAGAGAGAATGAGAGACAGATAGCAAGAGAGGGAAGAGGGTCAGAGGGAGAAGTAGACCCCCCGCTGAGCAGGGAGCCCAATGTGGGACTCGATCCCGGGACTCCAGGATCATGACCTGAGCCGAAGGCAGTCGCTTAACCAAATGAGCCACCCAGGCGCCCAACTCAATCATTCTTTAGCAGGATGTCTTTAACTTCCAAGTGTTTGAGTTACTCCCACATTTCTCCTTGTTGTTGAGTTCCAGTTTCACAGCATTGTGGTTTGAAAATATGCATGGTATAATGTCAATCTTTTGGTATCAGTTGATACCTGATTTGTGATCCAGTATGTGTCTATTCTGGATAAAGTTCCATGTGTAGTTGGGAAGAATGAGTATTCTATTCTTTTAGGATGGGATGTTCTGTATATATCTATGAAGTCTATCTGGTCTAATGTGTCCCTCAAAGCTCTTGTTTCTTTGTTGATCTGCTTAGAGGATCTGTCCATTGCTGTGAATGGAGTGTTTTGGTCTCCTACTTTTAATGTATTATTATCCATATGCTTCTTTATTTTGGTTAATTTGTTTATAAAATTGACTGCTCCCATGTTGGGGGCATAGATATTTACAATTTTTAGAACTTCTTGTTGGATAGACCCCTTTAAGTATGATATAGTGTCCCTCTACTTCCCTTACTACAGTCTTTGGTTTAAAATCTAATTTGTCTGATATGAGAATTGCTACCCCAGCTTTCTTTTGAGGTCTGTTCACATTGTAAATGGTTCTCCATCCCCTCACTTTCAATCTGGAGGTGCCTTTAGGTTCAAAATGAGTCTCTTGTTGACAGCATATGGATGGGTCCTGCTTTTTTATCCAATCTGAAACCCTGTGTCTCTTGATGGCAACATTCAGCCTGTTCATGTTGAGAGTAACTATTGAAAGATTTGAATTTAGTGTCTTTGTATTGCCTGTAAATTCCGTGTTTCCATAGGTTTTCTTTTTCTTTCTGGTCAATGTGACTCTTGGGATTTCTCTTTGCTTACAGAATCCCCCTTAATATTTTTTGCAGGGCTGGCTTTGTGGTCACATATTCTTTCAGTTTCTGGGCCTGAAAGCTCTTTATCTGTCCATCCATTCTGAATGACAGTCTTGCTGGTAACGTATTCTTGGCTGCATTTTCTTTTCATTTAGTTCCCTGAATATGTCTTGCCAGCCCTTTCTGGCTTGCCCCATCTCTGTGCACAGGTCTGATGTTATATTGATGTTCTTCCCTCTGTACCTAAGAAATCTCTTTCCTCTAGCTGCTGTCAGGATAGCTTCCTTGGCTCTAAGACTTGTAAGCTTCACTATTACATGTCAGGGTGTTGATTTATTTTTATTGATTTTGGGAGATGTCTTCTCTGTCTGTTGGACATGAATGCTTGTTTCCTTCCCCAGATAAGGGAAGTTCTCAGCTATGATTTGCTCAAATATACCTTCTAGTCCTCTCTCTCTCTCCATCCCCTTGGGGATCCCAGTAATTCTGACATTGGAACATTTCCTGGCATCATTGATCTCTCTAAGTATATTTGCATCACTACTAGCTGCCTATCCCTATCTTCTTTAGCTTCCTTCCTTTCTATCAGCTTATCTTTTAGGTCACTAATTTGTTCTTCTGCTTCATTTACCCTGGCTATTAGAATATCCAGTTTAGATTGCATTTCATTCATAGCATTTTTAAGTTCAGCCTGATTGGATCTCATTTCTGCCCTTAGAGACTTCATGATTGCTATTCTGAAGTCTATCTCTGTCTTCTTGCTTATATCTATATCCATTAGTTCTGTGGCAGAGGACACTGTCTCTGGTTCTTTTCTTTGTTGGGAGTTCCTCTTCCTAGTCATTCTGTTGTGGTATGGTTGAGTGAATGGACCAAGTCCAAAATATCAGTTATGACCCAAGCTATATGCACCCTAGAAAAATCCGGAGTGGTCAGACACCACCATTGAGAAAACAGAGCCAAAATGAAACATAAGAGTAAAATTAAAAAATTGAAAAATTCTTTAAAAATTAAAAAATAAAATAAAGGGGGGAGGGGGGCTATAATCTCTCAGTGTGGACAAAGTAGGGTGTTTCGGTTGTTCCTGGGTGTATTTTAGTCTCTGTGTTAGAGGACACTATGTCCCAAAATTACTAGGAAAGTAGAACTGGTATATATTAAAAGGTAAAACTGAGTAGAGTGAAACACGGGCTAAAATAAAGCATATATCTATAAAAAAATATAGGTGTGTAAAAATACAAGTTCAAAAAGTGACTATGAAAAATGAGTTGGTATAATAGACATCTAGTTGAAATGAGGAAAAAGTATAAAGAAAAATATGGTGGGGGAAACGTCATGAGAAAAGGAAAAAAAAGAGAAAAGAAAAGGAGAATTATATCTGAAAGATAAACAGGTAATGAGGCCATACCTGGAGCTCAATATACAATTTTCCCCTAGCATTAGGATTTTACAGTCTTAGAGGATGCAAAGGATTGTTATCCACCTGTTCTTCCAGCCTGTCTTCTCAGGGAGGGGCCTGCTGAGCTGTTTCTCAGGTAACCCTGCCTCTGTGGAGTTTCCCCACCCACTGTCAGGGGGATAGGCTCAGTGGAAACAGGACTTCTTTTTGGCTTTTGTTCCCCGGAGCCTTTCTGTGCCTTTTCAGGGGATCAGAGCAAAAATGGCTGCATTCAAACCTCTGGCCCAAAGCAGAAAATTTGCAGTCTGCCCTCTTTAATAAACTCTCCAGGACAAACAGTCTGCACTTCTGCTTGTGCCTCTGAAAACTTCAATCTCCCATGGTGTGCGCCCATAGCCACTCTCTCAGAAGTGTTTTCAGGGGTCCGGGAGTGCCTCTGCCCTCTGTGATTTTAAAATCTCAAGAGGCTGCGAGCTTGCATGCACCTGAAGCTCTGGGATCAGGTCTGGGTTCCACCCTAAAGCCCTTTCCAGGCCACTACTGCTCTGCAAGTTTTTGCCCAGTCACAAGTGCAGGTTTCAGATTTTTTCAGGCTGTTCAAGGAAATAGCAGATATTGACCCACCCGGTTCATGGTTTCTGGCGATCTGAGCTGAGGGTCTCTTCCTGGGCTTGCTGACCATAACCTGCTTCCTGGCTCCAGTGCTCAGGCCCTCTACCATTTTAGGAATCTCCTTTTGCTCTGTGGTCCCTCATAACCTGAGACCACATGCCCTACCTAGAATTCTGCCTTTTCATTTCCAGAGCCCCCTTTCAGAGAGGCATATCTCTCCCTAGAGCAGACTTCTAAGGGTTCCAGTTTTGTGCTCTGGTGTTATAGTGTTATAGCACTTTCCATGTGTCAGCTTATGGTGGCTCCCTCCCCCTTCTGTCTATCTTCTGATATCTCCCCGTAGTTTCATGACTCTGCATGGTTTACCTTGCCAAAGGCCATCACTTTTCTGCTTGTAGAGATCCAGATATATATTCTTACATCTCAGGCTGATTTCATGGGTGTTCAAAATGGTTTCATAGCTATCCAGCTAAATTCCAGGGGACCAGTTGAAATGGGGTGCCCTTCTCCTCTACCATCTTGCCTTCCTCTCTCCACACGTTTTTCTTCATAGTTTTTTTGTTCCTTAACCTCTAGGGATTTCTGAATTGCTGTATACTATCTAGTTTGGAATAAAATCCCAAAGAATGCAGCCTCCTGCAAAACAAGTTAAAAATAAATATATAATATTTCAATGGCCATATTTCATTATATAAGTGAAAATCAATTTACCTGACCTCCTATCACCAGTAACTCTCCATTAACTGGTTCCTTTCCACAGTCTATTCAAACAGAATTGATGTTCATAACATGAGCCCTGAGACCCTGTGGCTTCATGAAGTGCCTTCTGAATCATCAAAAGAAAATTCAAGCCTTATTCAGTCATTTTGCAGTGTAGAATATGTTTTCTCTTCTTGTTCTTTGAATGTTGTCTCATGCAGAATGGTAATTATCAAGTAGAATCTTAGATTAACCACATCCCTTGACCATGCTAGCAAACAGATTTCTTTAAACAAGTCTGATGACAGTAATTGCATTATTGTGTAGAATTTAAATAACACATGAAGTATGATTTCTCTCTTTAAAGTTAGGAATGTAGATGCTGCTTCTTTTCTTTCAGAGAAAATTATTATTATTATTATTTTAAAGATTTTATTTATTTTTTTGAGAGAGATAATGAGAGAGAGAGCACATGAGAGGGGGGAGGGTCAGAGGGTGAAGCAGACTCCCTGCCGAGCAGGGAGCCCGATGCGGGACTTGATCCAGGGACTCCAGGATCATGACCTGAGCCGAAGGCAGTCACTTAACCAACTGAGCCACCCAGGTGCCCATCAGAATTATTTTAAGGATTAATTAAATGATACCTGAATCATACTTCTGGCCTTATTGCTAGATAAGTGCAGTACCACCAAGTGAAGCAGGTGTCACTTCTAGTCAACAGTGAAAAAATCTTAGTTTTCATGTAGTGATACAGATATTTTTCCTCTTATAGTTAGACATTCTCTTGCTTCAGTTGGATATAGATTTTTGGATTTGTGTCTTGCAATATATGCTTTTCCTTGGCTTGTGACTAGCATTATATTATATTGTACCTTGGTGTGAAATGAATACTTCCTAATTAAATGAGCATGACTCCAGGTAATATGTTAATGTCATTTTTTGGGGAGATTGATTATTTCCTTCTAGGCAATATGTTCATATATGGTAACTGTAACATTAAATCTTAAAATAGGCTTTTTTGGCTTAGGTGTCCAGTTCTTCCCAGCCAGCTGAGCCCAAGGGATAATTTAAACCAAGCTGCAGGTGCCCACCTCTGGTGAGAGCAGTTTTAAAAGAATGGTATGGCTGACACCTCATGTAATATCTACTAAGGTTCCATAGTGCACACAGAATAAGCTAAACAGATTTTCTTTACTGGGAAACTGGGATCAGGACCGAGGGCCTAACTAGTCTCTTTTGGACACTCAAACTAGGATATCATATGAGGCTGGTGCTGGAGTGGCCTAGTTTTGGCTATGTACACATGGAATAGAGAAAGCCAGGAGGAAGAGAATGAGAGAATGAGGGCAGGGGAAAGAAAGAAGAAAAGAATGAGTTTGTGTTTTGGGCTGAATGTGTTCCCCCAAATTCCTATGTTGAAGACCTAACTCCCAATGTTATGGAATTTGGAAGTGGAGCCTTTGGGAGATAATTAGGTTTAAATGAGGCCATAAGGGTGGACCCCATGATGGGATTAGTATCATCATAGGAAGAGGAAGAGACCAGAGCTCACGCTGTCTCTCTCCACCATGTGAGGACAGAGTGAGAAGAAGGCAGATATCTACAAACATGGAAAAGGGCCTTCACTAGGAACCAAATTTGCCAGTACCTTGGTCTTGGACATCACAGCCTCCAGAACTGTTAGAAATAAATGTTGCTTAAGCCACCCAGTCTATGGTGTTTTGTTACAGCAGCCCAAGCTGATGGGGGGCGGTGGAGAGAGAGAGAGAGAGAAGCAGAGAAGCAGAGAAGCCGAGAGATTAAAAGACAAAAGACCATTTGGCCCCAAAGGAAAAGAGATAGATAAAGGGTGTCTTTGTTCTGATTAGCCTTGCAGTTTTTGGTTCCAGGTCCTCATGAAATCTCCCTAACTTAAGGCCTATGACATACTCCTATATTCTTCTAATAAATTCCAGCACCTTTTTTTGTGTTGGCAAGTTTAATTGACTTTTTAGTACTTGATTCCATATGAACTCTAAATAGGATAGGCACTTGATTTACATGAAAAAAAGCAAAAACAAAATGATATTTAAAACTAAAACTGGATGGATATTTTATATTGGAAGTTTTCCTAGTATTAACAAGGATCATAAAAATAACTGACCTTTATGTATGGACAGTTTTGTGGAAAACACCAAGATAAAATATTCAATTTCCTTTTCTACCTTAACATTATTGAGAATTATGTTGTTTTTACAATATTTTTTGAGATTGGAGCATCTTCAATCTAAATGCTGTGGGACAGTACATTATATGAATACACACACATACCACATTACCCCATTTACATTCTTAGTGAAGATATTTAGAGGTCATGTTGCCTTTATGATTTTAACACGCTGTTGCTAGACTGCTGATCTTTAATTAAAAGGTCAGCTCTCTCATCTTCCTTTGATGACTTATGATTATTTTCATTACCAATGAGCTGAATTTGTATTATTTAATAAAGCTAGATTTAAATAATTATTTAATTTCTAGATATGTGGAAAGATTTCTTAAGGCTAAATTATAGTTAAAATATTCCATTTTGTTCAAATACTTCCTTCATTAATAGCATTGTTATAAATCTCTGAGGAATAGTTTGATCAGCACCTTTTCTCTCACCACTTTGGCCTCTTGAAAGCCATATCATCTTGAATTTCTTAGTTCTTAGAATCAAGACTGAAGCCACATTTGACCTTGCTGCCCAACCCATTCCCTTGAAGCAGCATCTCACTTCCCAGGCCCACCCAAGAATCTAATGCCTTCAGACTCCTTTTGGCTACTGGATGTGCTATCTTCTCTAAGCTCTTCTCTCTTCCCAAATCTCACTATTTACCACTTGCTACCCCATATCCTCATGCAAAAATATACTGAGTGATTGAAGTCTCATCCTATAGGAGCTCTGTTTTATCTGCTGTGATCCTGTGGTAAATCAATTCTCATATGGTATCCACAATTACAGATGAACAGATTCTTCTACCATGGTACAACTGAAATTGAAATTTGAATGAAACTCCAGTCTCACAGGCATGCAATGACTTAACCCATAGAAATTAATAATAATGAAAACTTGGGGATTTGGGGTATGAGGTAGGCCAAGGTGGGTTCCTATAAGATTTCCCACTTAACATGGTAGAAGGCTCTCTCTTCTTTGAATCCTGGTGTGGAATCTGGGAGACAAAGACAGAAGTGAACTCATAGTAGTACAGGAAGAAGAATAGAGATGGAACAGTTGGATATACTATTTTATTCTACTTTGATACTCTAGTGAGGTCTTTGTTCTGTGTTATAATTTCATTCACTCATTTCATTCACTCATTTATTCAACAAATGACTTTACTGAGCATCTACCCTATTGTGCTAGGCATAGTGCTAGCTGCTGGGCATACAATGATGGTTAAAACACACAGTTTGCCCTCAAGGAGTATGCAGCTATGGCTAGGGAGAGAAAGAAAAAATATACATACATTTTCATGTTATCACATTATGTTATCATTGCTATTGATAAGAAAAACATAGAAAAGGGGCAGCTCATCTATACCTGGGTATTCAGGGAAGGCTTCTAAACAAAGTGATCTCTAAGAGAAGCTTTACAAGATGAGGAGGAGTTAGCCTGGTGAAGTGTGTGTATTTGTATGTGTGTGTGCGTGCATGTGTGTGTGTGTGTGTGTGTGTGGGAGAGAGAGGAGATAGAAGGAGAGAGAGAGAAGTGTAAAAGGTATGTTGAAGGTGGGGCAAGAGGGAGAAAAGAATGTGCAGAGGCTTTGAGCTCTTTTAGGGAATTGAAATTAATTTGGCAAGGTGGGAGCATAGACTATAAGGGTAGGCATAAGCAATAAAAGAAGCTGAAAAGAAAAGCAGGGCCCAGAATGTGAAAGGCTTTTTATGCCATTCTAGAGGGTCTGAACATTATCCTGAGGATAATGGGGAACTTTTGAGAAGTTTTAAAGCAGGAAAGTTATATCATCATTTCATTTTTGAAAAGTCTTTGGGGGTTGAATATGGAATGGATTTGGTGGGGCAAAGGAAAATTCTGGGAAACTAGGTAGAAGGTTGTTTCAGTTGTCTAGGTGATGGCAGTGGCAGTAGGGATGGAGGAAAGTGAATTGACTCACAATATATTAGAGCTGAAGTGTAGATTTTGAGACCATCTCTATCCAATGTCTACACAAATAAGTAGCACAGAGTAGATTTTCAATTAATATTTGATGAATGAATGAATCAAGGTGGCTAGGTGAAGTCTAGGTATATACCAAAGCCTGTGTGGGAATGAGTGTATATAGGGAGAGATCTAAGTATTAAGTATATAAGAGGAGAGGACTTAGGACTAAGCCTTGGGTTCTGCTCATGTTTACAGAAGGAAAAAGCCAATGAAAAAGCTGAAGAAGAAGTGATAAAGGAACAGGATGAGCGCTATAGAGAAAAAAAAGAAGGGAATTGAGGTTGAGGAAGTAGAGATAGCAAATATAGCTTTTTTCCCCCAAGGTGTTTGGTAGTTTGAGGTATATGAGAAATAGGAATCAAGGTATAAAATGGCCCATCTGAGGAAGGGTTATTTTTATTTTTTATTTATTTTTAATTTCTTATTTACATTCAATTTAGTTAACATATAGTGAAGGGTTTTTTTTTATTTTTAAAAGATTTAATTTATTTATTAGAGAGAGAGAGAGTGAGCACAAGCAGGCAGAATGGCAGGCAGAGGGAGAGGGAGAAGCGGGCTCTCCAGTGAGCAGAGAGCCCAATGTGGGGCTTGATCCCAGGACCCTGGGATCATGACCTGAGCCAAAAGCAGACGCTTAACCAACTTAGCCACCCAGGCACCCCATGAAGGTTATTTTTAATAAGTGAAGACATGAGCACTTTTTAAATTCAAAAATCAAAGGAAAGAAACAAGAACCAAAATAAAGCAGAGCTAGGTGGCAGAGACAAGTTAGATAGGAGGGGGCAAGAGTATTATGGTAGGCAGAATAATGAACCACCCCCAAGATCCACATCCTATTCTCTGAAACCTGTGAATGTGTACCTTACCTGGAAGAAAGGGCTTTGCAGATGTGATTAAGTGAAGGACCTTGAGATGGAAAGATTATCCTGGATTATTAGGGTTGAACCCAATGTCATCACAAGGGGCCTTAGGAGAAGGAGATGTGATGAGGAAAGCAGTGCCTTAGAGTCAGAAAAAAATGTGGATTCTACCCTGCTGGCTTTGAAAATAGAGGAGGTGGGGGTTGCCTGTGTGGCTCAGTTAAGCATCTGACTCTTGATTTTCGGCTCAGGTCATGATCTCAGGGTTGTGAGATTGAGCCCCATGTCAGACTCCGTGCCCAGTGAGGAGTCTGCTTGAGATTCTCTCTTCCTCTCCCTCTGTCCCTCCCCCACTCTCTCTCAAATAAATAAATCTAAAAAAAAAAGAAAAGAAAAAAGAGGAGGTCAGTAAGAACCAATGCATGTAGGTGGCTTCTAGAAACTGGAAAAGACAAGGCAATGAATTTTCCCCTAGAGCATTTAGAGGAAAACACAGCCCTGCCAACACTGTGATTTCGGCCTAGTGAGACCTGTGTTGGACTTCTGACCTCTAGAACAGTAAGATAATAATTTTGTATTAAACCACTAAGTAGTTTGTTGCCGCAGCAATAAAAAACTAATATATTGGGGCACCTGGGTGGCTCAGATGGTTAAATGTCTGCCTTCGGCTCAGGACATGATCTCCAGGTCCTGGGATTGAGCCCCATGTCTGGCTCCCAGCTCAGCGGGGAGTCTGCTTCTCCCTCTCCCTCTGCCTCTCCCCTTACTTGTGCTCTTTCTGTCTCTCAAATGAATAAATAAAATCTTCTAAAAAAAAAAGAAAACATATAGGCACCATTGGAGCTATGTGCCTTGAAAAGAGGACTACATCTTCTTGTGAGACTGGAGAAAACACAGAGTGAATAATGCAACAGGGAGAGTTTTGGGTATAAGGAGTAAAAGGGCAGTGAGTTTATATTTATGCAGACAGGCTCTTTCATAAATACTAGAAGTTGAACTGAATGGATCAGGACTAGTTAACTCAGACCTAAATGTCAAAAGCAGGCATTATACATCTTTGGTTGTGATTGTTATAATATGGATTGGTTCTATTTCAAGTAAACATAATATATAATGATTGGAATATTCCAAATAGATCGCTCATACTGCTCAGAAGGATTACTTTTTAAACTGTAGATTTTCCACTTGACACTTCATGAGGCAATGAATACACATGTGTTTTTTATGATTATTTTCCATGCCTAACACAGTGCCTGGCATATTACATGTGTCCAATAAATATTTGCTACATGAATGAATAAAAGGAGATGCTTTACCATAGGAAGTCTCCAACATATTAAGAAACATTTAATACAAATTTTATTTCCACACAAATTTTCATGAAGATGGATTTTTTTTCCAGTTTTATTGAGAAATAATTGACATACATTATTGTATAAGTTTAAGGCATATAGCACAATGGTTTGATGTATTTATATTGTGAAATGATTGCCAAAATAGGTTCAGCTAACATCCATCTTCTCGTATACATAAAATAAAAAGAAAGAAAGCAAGGAGAAAGATATTTTCCTTGTGCTGAGGACTCTTAGGATTTATTAACAACATTCCTATATCATACAATAGTGTTAGCTATAGTCATCATGTTATATATTATGTCCAGGGGACTTACCTTATAATTGGAAGTTTGTACCTTTTTACCACTTTCCTCCAGTTCCCTTTCTCCCCAGCCTCCACCTCTGGTAACTATAAATCTGATCACTTTTTCTATGAGTTTGTTTTTTATTTTCTGTTTTGTTTGTTTTTAGATTCCACATATGAATGAGATTATACAGTATTTGTTTTTTCTGACTTATTTCACTTAACATAATGCCTTCAAGGTCTATCCATATTGTCACCAATAGTAGTATTTCCTTATATTTTTTATGGCTGAAAAATGTTTGTGTGTATGTATTTACATACATACACACACATACACATACCATAACTTGTTTATCCATTCATCCATCAGTGGACACTTAGGTTGTTTGCATGTTTTGGCTATTGTAAATAATGCTGCTATGAGCACAGGTGTGCAGATATATTTTTGAGTTAGTGTTTTCATTTCCCAGAAGTGGGATTGTTGGATCATATAGTAGTTCTATTTTTAATTTTTTGAGGATCATCCCAACTTCTCCATTGTGGCTATACCAACTTATAATCCTACTGACAGTGCACAAGGGTCCACTTTCTCCACATCCATGCCAGCATTTGTTATCTCTTGCCTTTTTGATGATGGCCATTCTAGCAGGCATGAGGTGATATCTCATTGTGGTTTTAATTTGCATTTCCCTAATGACTAGTGGTGTTGAGCATCTTTTCATGTACTTCTTGGCCTTTCATATATCTTATTTGGAGAAATGTCTATTCAGGTCTTTTGCTCATTTTTTAATTGGATTATTTGGATTTTTTGTTGTTGTTGAGTTGTAGGATTTCCTTATATATTTTGGATATTAACCCCTTATCAGACATATGGTTTGCAAATATTTTTTCTCATTCTGTAGGTTGTCTTTTCACTTTGTTGATGATTTCTTTTTGCTGTGCAGAAGCTTTTTAGTTTGATATCGTTCCACATTATTTTTAATTTTGTTGCTTGTGCTTTAGTTTTCATATCAAAAACATTATTACCAAGACCCATGTCAAGGAGCTTTATTCCTGTGTTTTCTATTAAGAGTTTCATGGTTTCTGGTAATAAATTTAAGTATTTAATCCATTTTGTATTAATTTTTATGAGTGGTTAAGATATGGGTCCAGCTTCATTCGTTTATATGTGAATATCTAATTATGCCAGCACCATTTATTGAAAAGACTGTCTTTTCTCCATTGAGTATTCTTGGCTCCTTTGTCAAATATTAGTTGGCCAGATATGCTTGGGTTTATTTCTGAGCTCTAGATTCTGTTCTGTTGGTCTATTTGTCTGTTTATGCCAGTATAAGACTTTTTAATGATTATAGCTTTATAGTATAGCCTGAAATCAGAAAATGTGATGTCTTTTACTTTGTTTTTCTTTCTCATGATTTCTGCTATTTGGGATCTTTTGTGGTTCCATATAAATTTCAGGATTTTTTTTCTACTTCTGTAAAAAATGCCATTGGAATCTTGATAGGGATTGTATTGAATCTTTAGATGGCTTTAGGTAATATGGACATTTTAACAATATTAATTCTTCCAATCCATGAACACAAAATACTTTTCCATTTATTTGTGTCTTCTTCAATTCTGAAGATAGGTTTTGCATAAAGAGAGAGATGCCAGCAATTGGATTTATCATTTACTCAACATAATGGGCATTTTGGGCTTTTGCTTTCTGCTCTAGGGATAGAGGATACAGCAGTGAACAAAACCAAGTGTTTGCTTTCATACAATGTTTAGTATTTATTTTATTATTATTATTTTTTAAGATTTTATTTATTTATTTGACAGAGAGAGACACAGAGAGAGAGGGAACAAAAGCAGGGGGAGTGGGAGAGGGAGAAGCAGTCTTCCCACTGAGCAGGGAGCCCAATGTGGGGCTCGATCCCAGGACCCTGGGATCATGACCTGAGCCAAAGGCAGACGCTTAATGACTGAGCCACCCAGGTGCCCCACAATGTTTAGTATTTTAAGCGGAGACAGATAGTAAGTAGATACACTATGGATTCACAAGTACTTCTGTACCTCCCACAGGGAGATGACATTATTTATCCAATACTAATAGGATGTGAGCTCTGAGTGATTTTCAAAAAAAATGGGTTTCCAGTCATCTATATTTTTATCTAGTTCCCCTTTTTATTAGGTTCTACCAAAGGGTGGTTATTTGATAGAATGAACACATTCTGAGTACCAAGTTCTGTGCTAGGTTCTCTCTATCTCTCATCTACCCACCTAAAATGTACATACTATTTCCTATTTTAAGATGAAGTTAAAAGTGGTTTACATACATTATTTTCTATTATCCCCATTTTACACATGAAAAAATGGTCTCAGAGATGTAGGGTAATTCACAAGACCACACAGTGAGTAAATAGTAGAAACAGGATTTGAATGCTTGCTTATCACCAGAAACTGTTATACACAAACCATCAGACCACTGTATTTAGCCCAATTAAAATTAAAAACATGACCTAAACTTCTTTTTTAAAAAGATCTACTTATTTATTTGAGAGAGAGAGAGAGAGCAGGGGGGAGGGCACGGGGAGAGGGAGAGAAAGAATCTCAAGCAGACTCTGTGTTGAGTGTGGAGCACAACACGGGGCTCAATCTCAGGACCCCGAGATCATGACCTGAATTGAAATCAAGAGTCAGATGCTTAACTGACTATGCCACCCAGGCACCATGACCTAAACTTCTTTACTCCTATATTTTAGCAAGTTACAGTAAAAGGCTCTTGAGTTTTCAGTTTTAATTGGAGTTATAATTAGGCACTATATAACATAATACTGCTGTGAAGGAAGGCTTTGATTCACTAAACCAAATGTTTTGAGGGAGTGGCAGATATTGGAGGTGTAAAGGAGCACCAGTGCTGTTGAGGCCAAGTCTACCAATGTGCTAACTAGTGTGTGAATCTAGAGGATATTTCTTAAAAGTGTCTTACTGAGCCACACCTTTCTCTGGGTCTCCCTTCCCCTGTCACAAATTTTACTTTTGCTTTTACTTACTGACTTTCTGGATTTCACAATGTCATTAATTGCCTGGTCCAAGTCCCTGCTGCAGTGCTGTGATTGGAGAAGGATTACAATCTGTCCCTGGTCATGAGGAGAGGCTGGGCCTCAGGGGTGGGAGGTAGCACGCTGCTTTTAATTAACTACAGCTGATTTCCCATAACCTAGATGCAGTTCTGGAGTGTTGCAGCTCAGATCATTTGAATAACAGCCTGCATTGATTGAGAGCTCCCATCCCCTGATGGGAATCTGTCTAGTTTGAGTTAAAGAAGCTGATGTGATTAAGTGTGGGGTTTTTGATTAGGTGGACTTTGACAAGGCTTATTTGATTGTGTCAAGCTGGGGTTTCTTGAGGAATTGCCTCTGTCTTGAAATTGAACCACAACTTGACATGTCTGGGAACTTGGGATTTCCGGGCTGTGAGGCCAAAGGAATTAATTTTAATTGGCTAAATGTAAAGACTGAGGGATTCAGAATACCATGCAAGCCCCCATTATCTCAAACAACCATTTGTTTTCTTATCATGGACCCTAATTTCAATGATATTCACAGGCTCGGCAGATCATTTTAATCTTTGCACTGGGTCTGAGAATTACAAATGTACCCAGCCAGAGAAGTTCCTTGGCTTCACCCTACAGGGTTCATACTTGAGCCATGTTTTACTCAAACATCCTTAATAGAGCCTCTAGGCAGGACATCTGCAGCAAAGCAATGGAGAGAGTAAGGGAGGTCAAAGTGGGCTTAATGTTTACATCAGGTGCAACTAATTATTAATTTCACTAAATGCTGTAACGTTCTGTCCTTTCTGGGTAGTGAAAACCTATGGGGCCTATCAGAAAGATCAAGTTCAGTAGTTCCTTAATTACTGCAAGGCTTCATCTTACTGGCATTTCAAAAGAATTCCCAGGCTACCTCCCCTATTAAAGTCAGGGGAGTCTTAACATTGTGGGGAATGGAGTATCCATATGCATATATTTCTTATGTTTGGATGTTGCTGAACATTTAACCTTATATATAAGAACACAGTTGTACATATTTCTTATGTTCATTTAGTGTTTAACTTCTGACAGGGCACTTCGGACAGTTTGGGAAAGAGGGGGACTCTCTGAGATAAGGGAAATTGATCTCATATTGTAGGCCCCTTTATTTTGGACAGCAAGTTATTAATGTCCACCTCAAAGCTCTTAGATGGGCCCAGCTTTCCATTGAACTAATTCCACAATGGCTTTCCAGCCTTCCATCACCAATAGCATCTTGCTAATGACACAGAGCTTTAAACCTGTTTTTTTAAGGCATGAATATCTGTTGAATGAGAGCTATTTTTGAAGAGAAGCAGACATAATACTCAAACTAAGTTCTTTGGGTGGTTCTGTAGTAATTGTATGCCAGATCTATATGTCTCCCCCCTCTTCTGCTACCAACTTATAAAAGGCAAATGTCTAAAGTAACACAAAAGCTTCAATGACCCATCCAGCCTAGAATTTCACCAGTAACCATGTCAGCAAAGTATAGTGAGACACCATGGTTACTTGTGTGATGCTCTCCTAGTATTTCTAATTTCCTGAAATTTAGGAGAAACAGCCAGCCAGATGTACACTCTCTTCCATGCTTCCCTGGTCACAGCATCTTCCTTATGAATTAAAATTAAGAAAGATTAATTAGTTTGCTGCTGTAGAGCATGTGGAATATGGCTGCTCCCACGATGCATGTAGAGAGGGTGCTATAGGCCTATGATTCATTGCTCTGTCAGCAGTGTGAGATACACTGTATGAAAATGCCATATAAATGCAAATACAAATACAAACACCACTTTCCCCTGTTGGCTAGAGATAAGGTGCTCATCCAGATGAGACATTAAGATTTAAAAGCAGAAAAGTATAGCTGGGAGTGAAAAAATACACAATTACTCCTCAAACAAAGTTTCCTTTTTAAGAAAGTCAGTAAGGTGCTTGTTGTCCCCCTCCCCCAACCAATGACAGTTATTCACACAACCTAAATGGGTAGGCCATAGTCAGAAACAATGAATTTGTGATTAATTCAATCAGGAAGTGGAGAAATTCAGAAATAGGATTGGGAGATGGGTAATTTAATGTACGAAAGGAGGTTATTTTCCCCAGAGGTGAGCAGCTTACAACCAAGTTGCCCCTGATGTGGGCTTTAGACATTGACTTAATAATGAATTTGGGTCTTAATTTTATAATCCCTTACATTCTTAAAGTGCTTTGGATGGAAGGGGAAAAAAAAGCAACAAAGCAGCCCAGTGAAGTTCTCTGCCATTTGCCTGGCATTTTCTTCCTAAGGAGAAGAGGGGTTTGCAGAGAACCATTTTCTCAGTTGTGCTTCCTGATTATGTTTCAGCTTGATGGTTTACTGTTGATATATGAAGAGATGTCTTAAGATGAATGTGAAAGAAGAATGAATAATGGAATTATGGAATTTTAGTGCTGCAGTGGGCCTTAGAGGATTTTATCACTATTCCAGAATGAAAATTTAGCCAGACTCTGTCAATAGTGAAACTTTCATTCCAATCAGCATTCTTGTATAAGAGCCTGAAAAGTCCCATTTGGGTTTCATCTAGTCTAGAATTACAAAAACTGGGACCCCGAACCAAAAGATGTCTTGGGGCAGATCTGCTTGTCCTTCCTGACATCATCCTCAAAGCTAAGGGATCTCCTAAGCAACACACATTTCCCTTTATAACCTTTTTGAAAGATGACACTTAATTATTGAAACTCTTCTTGAACCACTTTATATTACCTGCCTGCCCCCTGTCTTGGAGCACTGTGTTCATGACAACTTCAGTTTATTGGTTCCAAAGCTATTTTTGTAGAGTATCACATTTGGAATGTGGCCAGGTAGCTTAGTTTTAAACTTTTGGGAATATGTGTCTTTCCTTTTAGACTCATAAGCAAGAAAACCATTGTCAACAATGTCATTCAGATGGTCTTAGTGTTGTCACTTTTCTCTGTTTAATACTTGCAGTGGCTTCTAATTGTCTACTGTATCTAAGGAACATTGGTCAATTTGGCATGCAGAACCTGCCACTAATTTAATTGTTGATCATTTATATCAGGGCTCAGCAAACTTTGGCCCATGGGCTGGTCACCTGTTTTTACAAATAAAGTTTTATTGGAATACAGCCATGCTCTTGTTTATATATTATCTTTGGCTCTTTTCCCACCACAACAGTGTAGTTGCAACAGAGATTTTGGCCCACCCTATGAAGACAAAAATATTTAAAATGTAGTCATTTACAGAAAAAGGTTGATAACATCTGGTCTGTATCACTGGTTTTTAATTAGAGATGTACAACACAATCATAGGAGGAACTTTTTAAAAATACAGATTGCTAGAACCATACCTTGATTCTATTAAATAAGAACATTCCCCTATGTTTATTGCAGCATTATTTAAAATAGCCAAAAATAGCAGTAACCTAAGTTTCCATCAATAGATGAATGGATAAAGATGTACACAGTCAATTGAATATTAGTCATAAGAAAGGATGAGATCATACCATTTACAAACATGGATGGACCTAGAGGGTATTATGTTAAGTGAAATATATCAGACTGAGTAAGACAAATAGCATATGCTTTCACTCATACATGGGATCTAAAAAACAACATAAATGAGTAAGTAAACAAACAAAAAGCAGAATCAGACCTGTAAATACAGAGAACAAAATTATGGTTGCCACAGGGAAGGGGGGGAGGGGTATAGGTAAAATGTGTAAAGGGGAGTGGGACATATAGGCTTCCAGTTATGGAATGAATAAGTCATGGGAATAAAAGGCACAGCATAGGGATTACAGTTAATGATAACTATAGCATTGTATGGTGACAGATGGTAGCTACACTTGTGAGCATAGCATAACATATAGAGAAGTTGATCACTATGTTGTACACCTGAAATTAATGTAACATTGTGTGTCAAACATACAAAATTTTTTTTTTCAAAAATAGACATTCATGGGTGGTACTTGGGCTTGGTGTTTTGAAAAAATAAAGTCCCAGGTGATACTGATATACCTCAGGTAGGAAGTACTGTTTTCTATGAACATTTCAACTTATAACAAAAGCCTATGGGTACAGTTTGCATTGCATTAAAAATAGCAACAGAAATTTCACTAATTCTTGCCAAATTAATGACATAGGATCTTCATATCCCTTCCAAAGTCACACCTAAGATATTGTTGGGAGTTCCCAGGGGTTTTTATGTGTAGTCTTTTTTTTTATTGACGTTTAATTGAAATACAAATGGGTAGCATTGAATAAGTTTGACATTGCTAATTGCTACCTGCCACCAATTATCATAAATAGGCATTATGTATCCTCATGTCCATAAAGCACTATCCACTCTGCCAGGTATTGCCTTGTCTGTCAGGTACCACTGTATTGTCACAATTGATGAAAAGATGTCATCAACCACCAGGATGTCAAAGATACACTGGGTTTTCAAAGAATACAAGAACACTAATTCAAAGGGATGCATGCACCCTTATATTTATAGCAGCATTATTTATAATAGCCAAGTTATGGAAGCAGCCCAAGTGTCCATCAACTGATGATAGATAAAGAAAATGTGATACAGGGGGAGGAGCAAGATGGCAGAGGAGTGGAGACCTAAATTTCATCTGGTCCCAGGAATTCAGCTAGATCGTTATCAAACCATTCTGAACGCCTACAAATTCAACAGGAAATTGAAGAAAAGAATAGCAGCAATGCTATGACCAGAAAAGCGACCACTTTCTGGAAAGTAGGACATGGGTAGAAGTGAATATAAGGTAATATTTGGGAAGATAGACTGCGGGGGGAGGGAGCCTCCATCAGCCGGCTACGGGCAAGTGATAGAGCACGGAGCACAAAACAGGAACTTTTAGAAGTTGGCTCTGCTGAGGGACGTTGCTCCAGGGGCTAAGCAGGGGGTGGAACCCTCACTGGGACAGTGTGGTCTCAGGACCCTTGAGGTCACAGAAAGACCGGGGGTGCCTGAGTGTGGCAGAGCTCCCAGGTATCGTTGCCAGGAAGCCAGCTGCAAAGACAGAGCCGAGGAGTGGGCTCTCAGCTTGGGGTTGCCATAAACCGTGATCCGCAGTACAGTTGGGCCACTACTCTTGGAGCAGGAACCCAATAAGTGGCAGATCCAGGGAGATTCCCCTTCCTCCCCTGGGAGGAGTGGCATGGGAGCATACCACAGGAATCTGCTGGGTTTAGAGATTCCAAATTGGGTCATGTGCCAGAGATAGAAACACTTGGTCACAGGCCCAGTGAGCATGGATGAAGCCAGAGACCAGGAAGACAGGAGTGATTGACTGCTTTTCTCTGAGGGCTCACTGAGGAGTGGGGCCTCAGTTCTTGGCTCCTCTGGGGCCAGAGATTGGGAGGCCACCATTTTCACTCTTGTCCTCCAAAGCTGTATGGAAAGTTTTCAGGGAACAAAAGCTACCAAGAGCAAACCCGAGTCAATTACTTAGCCTGGCCCCTGGCAAGGGCAGTACAATTCCACCTCAGGCAAAGGCATTTGAGAATCATTGCAACAGGCCCCTCCCCCAGAAGATCAGCAAGGACATCCAGCCAAGACCCAGTTTACTGATCAATGAGAACTGCAAAACTCCAGCGCTAGGGGAATACTGCACATAGAATTCATGGCTTTTCCCCCATGATTCTTTAGTCTTTCAAAGTTAATTTTTTTAATTTTTAAATTTTTTTCTTTTTCTACTTTTCTTGAATTCTTCTCTTTCAATCAACATCTTATCAATTCCTTTTTTAAAATCTTTTTCAATTTTCATTTTTACAGTCATATTCTATCCCTTCATTGTATTTAACCTTATTTTTTGTATATATATAAGTTTTCCTTTCTTTAAAATTTTGGGATACAGTTTCTTCTAACAGACCAAAATATACCCTAAATCTAGTGTATGGCTTTGTTCTAGTCTCCCACCTGATCACATTCTCTCCTTTTTTTTTTTCTTTCTTTTTTCAATGAACTTCTTATCAATTCCTCTTTTAAAATCTTTTTTAATTTTCATCTTTACAGTCATATTCCATCCCTTCATCATATTTACCCTTATTTTTGTATATATATAAGTTTTTCTCTCGTTAAAATTTTGGGAGGCAGTTTCTTCTAACAATCCAAAATACACCCAAAATCTAGTGTGTGGCTCTGTTCTATTCAATAGCTTGATCATATTCACTTTTTTCTTTTTTTTTTCATTTCTTTCCCCCTGGTTCCAGGTCTCTTAAGATTTGCTGAGTGTAAATTTTTCTGGGGTCATTGCTGCCCTTTTAGCACTTTGTTCTCTCATTCATCTATCTTCTCTGGACAAAAGGACAAAACAGAAAAACTCACCTCAAGAAAAAAGAACAAGAGACAGTACCGAATACCAGGGACCTAATCAATACAGACATTACTAAGATGTTGGAACTACTGTTCAGAATGACAATTATAAAGATGCTAGCTGGGCTTGAAAAAAGCATAGAAGATACTAGAGAATCCCTTTCTGGAGAAATAAAAGAACTAAAATCTAACCAAGTCAAAATCAAAAAGGCTATTAATGAGGTGCATTCAAAAATGGAGGCTCTAACTGCTAGGATAAATGAGGCAGAAGAGGGAATTAGTAATATAGACCAAGTGATGGAGAATAAATAAGGTGAGAAAAAGAGAGATAAACAACTACTGGATCACAAGGGGAGAATTTGAGATATAAGTGATACCATATGATGAAACAACATTAGAATAATTGGGATCCCAGAAGAAGAAGAAAGAGAGAGGGGCAGAAGGTATATTGGAGCAAATTATAGCAGTGAACTTCCCTAATTTGGGGAAGGAAACAGGCATCAAAATCCAGGAGGCACAGAGAACCCCCATCAAAATCAATAAAAATAGGTCAACACCCCATCATCTAATAGTAAAACTTACAAGTCTCAGAGACAAAGAGAAAATCCTGAAAGCAGCTTGGGACAAGAGGTCTGTAACCTACAATGATAGAAACATTAGATTGGCAGCAGACCTATCCACAGAGACCTGGCAGGCCAGAAAGGACTGACATGATATATTCAGAGAACTAAACAAGAAAAATATATAGCCAAGAATACTATATCCAGCTATGCTGTCATTGAAAATAGAAGGAGAGATAAAAAGCTTCCAGGACAAACAAAAACTAAAAGAACTTGCAGGGGCGCCTGGGTGGCTCAGTTGGTTAAGCGACTGCCTTCGGCTCAGGTCGTGATCCTGGAGTCCCGGGATCGAGTCCCGCATCGGGCTCCCTGCTCAGCAGGGAGCCTGCTTCTCCCTCTGACCCTTCCCCCTGTCATGTGCTCTCTGTCTCTCTTATTCTCTCTGTCTCAAATAAATAAATAAAATCTTAAAAAAAAAAAAAAAAAGAACTTGCAAACACGAAACCAGCCCTACAAGAAATATTGAAAGTGGTCCTCTAACCAAAGAGAGAGCATAAAAGTAACAAAGAACAGAAAGGAATAGAGACTAACCTTAACCCTAAACCTAACTCATACAGGAATTCAGGAAAGTGGCAGGATATAAAATCAATGCACAGAAATCAGTGGCATTCCTATACACCAACAACAAGACAGAAGAAAGAGAAATTAAGGAGTCGATCCCATCTACAATTGCACCCCAAACCGTAAGATAAGGAATAAATCTAACCAAAGAGGCAAAGAATCTGTACTCAGAAAACTATAAAATACTCATGAAAGAAATTCAGGAAGACGCAAAGAAATGGAAAAAACTTTCCATGCTCATGGATTGGAAGAACAAATATTGTGAAGATGTCCATGCTACCTAGAGCAATCTACACATTTAATGCAATCCCTATGAAAATGCCATCCACTTTTTTCAAAGAAATGGAACAAATAATCCTAAAATTTGTATGGAACCAGAAAAGACCCTGAATAGCCAGAGGAATGTTGAAAAAGAAAAGCAAAGCTGGTGGCATCACAATTCCAGACTTCAAGCTCTATTACAAAGCTGTAATCAACCAGACAGTATGGTACTGGCACAAAAACAGACACATAGATCAATGGAACAGAATAGAGAGCCCAGAAATGGACCCTCAACTCTATGGTCAACTAATCTTTGACAAAGCAGGAAAGAATGTCTAATGGAAAAAAGACAGTCTCTTCAACAAATGGTGTTGGGAAAATT
>NC_138385.1:18936166-18958351 GCF_054177405.1 Leptonychotes weddellii
TGTATATATATACCACATCTTCTTTATCCATTCATCTGTCGATGGACATCTTGGCTCTTTCCACAGTTTGGCTATTGTGGACATTGCTGCTATAAACATCGGGGTGCACGTACCCCTTTGGATCCCTACTTTTGTATCTTTGGAGCATCCCCTGTTTTCTGACTCTGATTGTTTTACATAGTGTTGGACACTATTGGGTACAGCATATGATTTAGCTTATTTGAACATAACTGTTTTCTACCATTATCCACAAGAATGTAAGTTCTTTGAGATCAGGTACCATGTTTTGTCCAGTGCTAGATCTGAACTTGGTCATGTAGGTACCCAATATATGTTGGATAGTGTTTAAGTGATTCTCTGGATGTAGTCAAAAGGATTTCATAGTATTTGGAATTACTAGATACTAAATACCTTAGGTTTTGATATACTCCCTAATGATCTTGAATTATTCTTTTCATTTTCAGAAACAGTGTTATCAGTCATAGTTAATGGAAGGAGCTCTATGTATCTTATTGGAATCTATAGTGTGAGTGAATACGTAATAGGAAAGGAACAGGAGCTTGGGTACCCCGGTGGGATGAGCATCACAAAGGAGTTAGAAAATCTAAAATAATAGAATTCTTAAGTGGAAAGAAGCCTAAAGACATTAGGGAACATATAATTCTTTATTTGACATATGGGAAAATTAAGATGCAAAAGATCCCTGGTTCATTAGCAGCACACTGAGCTTTCAGATTCTAGTCTAGATATCGAGTTCAATGCCATTTTTATTGTATGTGATCCTTATTTCTAGGTGGGGGGCAGTGTACCATCTAGTTAAGGAACATTCAATATATAGAAATAAAACAAACTTGAGACCAACTCTAAAACTAAGTGTAAGGGCAAAATAACACTAAAAACCTGGGTACTGAAGTGGGGGGAAGGATAGTCAAAATGGGTATGGGTTAATCTGAGGTGCTTCTTTGACATATTTTTGAGGGAGATAAAGGCTTGAACTGGAAGGGGGAAGAGCTTATATTGTAGATGAGGAAGAGGGATAGACTGCTTGAAATCTTAGAGCAGGAATTAGCAAGTCATTTCTTCTTGTTTCTTTGTGTGGGAGTCAAGGTTACAGCAAAAGATAACCTTGCTTAGAGCAAAGTATCAAGTCTTTGCAAAGTGAGGCTTATTTCACTAAAAACAACTTACTCTCCAGGCTCATAGTTGACTGACATACAGTTGATGCTAGGACATGCTGTTAAACAGTCTTAGAATGACTGTGTGAAAGTGAGGTTAGTGGTTTGTGGGTGCTGAGAGAAGGCAGGAATCGGCTGGATTTTTGCTAGGTACAGGCCAACCAAATAGATGCTAGAAGGGGAATGGGTTTAGAAGATTGGGAAGTGAGGCCTAATTTTTGGAAGAGGAAAAAAGAAATTTGAGCATCCTTCTTTACCTCGTTACATTTTGTTTTCTACCTGGTTGTAACAGAGATGCACATTAATATTTTCTTCTTCAAATCCATGTATCAGACAGTTCTGCCACTTTTTAGATGTGTGACATTGAGCAAGCTGCTTAACTTCTCTGAACCTAACTGTCCTTATCTCTAAAACAGGTGATACAAACCATAGCTTAGGGTGACTATGATGACTGAAGGGACTGATGCATTTAAAACACTGCCTGTTACATAGTGGGTTCTAAATCATATGTAGCTTTTATTCTGTATAACAAAACTTCCAATTTGTATTATGTGTCATTGAATATACAGCATGATAATATGCATTCTTATTTGTTTTTCACACATACACCTGGTGAGGCAGATGGCATTTTGGTGGTTGTTATTGTCAATAATTTTATTTTTAAAAAGGGCTATTTTCTTGTCATTATCATCACTTAAAAGCAATTGCTAGCTTATGCATAAAAAGGCATACCTTTTCAGTTGGTTTTCTATGTGGAATCATTTTCTTTACTATACTATTTCAAAATTCAGGACCAATGCCTACATCTTACTAAACGACTATTTCTGTAGTCACTTCTTTATACCAAACAAATGTGGGCATTTGTTGAGAGGAGCTCTTTAAAGGGCACTATAATGTTTCTGCTTTTAGAGATGGACTTTTCTGACCTTTTAGAAGCTAAGACCTTTTATCCACAAGGAGGATGATATCTGTTTATACTGATGATTTCTCTTATGTGAGTGTCCAGTTAAATGATATAGAGGGTTGTTGATGTTGAAGTGCCATATGCTGAGTCCAGGTGGGGCTTAGAGTTTATATAAGGGTGCTGGAGGCTACAGTTGTGAAATAGCTAAAGACAGATGGCCACATGTTCCTTGTGTAATATCCATCAAGGAATAAGCATTCACATTGTATGTAAACAGGATTGTGAGCAAGAGAAACAGTTGACACTGTGAACACTGAAGTGAAGAAATGGAACCAAAGTCTCTGAATACTTCTGGAGATCAATTTCTCAGAGACTTGACTCCCAGAAATACTCTTTGCAATATTTGAGATATAGTTTTAAGACTGTAGCTGCTTAAGAGAAATACAGAAACAAAGAAAAAAAAACCACACATTCACAGTCACAGACAAAAAATCAGAGTCAAATTAAGAAAGAGAGATTGAGGGGCGCCTGCGTGGCTCAGTCAGTTAAGTGTCTGCCTTTGGCTCAGATCATGATCCCAGTGTCCTGGGATTGAGCCCCGCATTGGGGTCCCTGATCAGCAGGGAGTCTGCTTCTCCCTCTGCCCCTCGCCCCACTTGTGCTCTCTCTCTCTACTCTGTCTCTCTCTCGAATAAAAAAAAAATAAAATGTTTTTTAGAAAAAGAAAGACTGAGTTAGAGACAGACTGAGGAAAACATAGGCAGAGAGAAACAGACCTCAGAGAACTCCATTATTCTCTATATTAATGTAGAACTCTGCTTTGGCTGGAGTTCAGAATAAGACAAACAACTTGCCATGGGGACTGCTTATAAAACCAGGAGTACAAGGTGTACTGAAAAATGTCATGGTTCTGCTGAGAGACGCTGGAACCATATGGAACATTTGGGGGAATCTATAATCTGAAAAATCCATAATGGGAGGTAGGGATTGGGGTTCCTAAATAGCTATAGAATGTACAATGCCTCTGAGTCACCAAAATAATCAGGTTCTAGTGGCCAAGTTTCCTACTCTGCATCTAGAAGGCCAGAGGCCAGACAAAGCCATCAGGCAAAATTATATGTACAATCAGAAAGCAATTGGTCTTTCTACCCAAGCACATAAAATAGTAGGGAGATAATGGAATGATGAGGCTCAAAGATGTAAGATTCAGGCATGTGTAGCAAAATGGGGTGGGGGAGGGAAGGAAGGTAGTACAGAAAACATGGATAGAAATGATCTAAAAATATAAGATGGGCATAATTGAGCTGATATATTAACAATAATTTAAAGAAATGACAAAATAGTAGATAGCCTAAGATTGAGACTAAGAAAGCAAAAGAGGCTTTAATCTACATATCCTGATGGATGGTTGCTCATCCAACAGAGGAGCAATCTATTAGATTTAGATCTGAAGAATGCTTTAATTGTCTTGAAAGTGATTATCTTCAATTAAGAATACTGATGTGAGGAATTCTTAATCTCAGGAAACAAACTGAGGGTTGCTGGAGTGGTGGGGGTGGGAGGGATGGGGTGGCTGGGTGATAGACATTGGGGAGGATATGTGCTATGGTGAGCACTGTGAATTGTGTAAGACTGTTGAATCACAGACCTGTACCTCTGAAACAAATAATACATTATATGTTTAAAAAAAAGAAGAAGATAGTAGGAAGGGAAAAATGAAGGGGGGGAAATATGAGGGGGAGATGAACCATGAGAGTCTATGGACTCTGAGAAACAAACTGATGGTTCTAGAGGGGAGGGGCTGGGGGGATGGGTTAGCATGGTGATGGGTATTAAAGAGGGCACGTATTGAATGAAGCACTGGGTGTTATACGCAAAGAATGAATCATGGAACACTACATCAAAAACTAATGATGTATGGTGATTAACGTAACATAATAAAATTTAAAAAAAGTAAAAAAAAAAGAAAAAAGAATACTGATCCTAATATTACCTTCAGGGAATTCAGACAAGAAACTTCAGCAATAACCTTTGGCAGGAAACTTCCTAAGTAGAAGTCAGATTTCTTCTATAACAATAACAGCACTGGTAATTATTTTTAAAAATTAGAATTAAGGGGCGCCTGGGTGGCTCAGTCGTTAAGCGTCTGCCTTCGGCTCAGGTCATGATCCCAGGATCCTGGGATCGAGCCCTGCATCGGGCTCCCCGCTCAGCGGGAAGCCTGCTTCTCCCTCTCCCACTACCTCCTGCTTGTGTTCCCTCTCTCACTGTCAATCTCTCTGTCAAATAAATAAATAAATAAATAAATCTTAAAAATTACAATTAAAACAAGTTATACAAGTAAATCATGAGAATGATGCACAGAAACATATACAAAACAGACATGTGAAGGAAAAATTAATTAAAACCACCCCTGCTTTCATTTTTCAGAGCTGACAAGTGTTCATATTTGGTATCTGTTTTTTTCAGACATTTTTATCTGCATATATGTAATACTCATGCATGTATTAATAATACAAATCTTAATATACTATGTATAATACTGATATCTGCCTTTCATCCTACAATATATTATATATGCCCTTCCACATAAATTCATACAGTCCTAGAAAGTATCTACATCATAATTTGTAATGAATGTATAATATCCCATTGCATGGATGAACCACATTTTATTTAACTGGAATTTGAACTCAGACCTATCTGCCTCCAAAGCCTATGCTTTGCCCCACAAAAGATAAAACCAGGTATAACTAAAAATGTACAAAATAACATGTAAAATAGGAAAGGTATGACTGCAATTAAAGGGTTCTAGGGTTTTTTATATTGCTCAGGGGCATGGTATAACGAGAATGCTTGACTTTAGAATTTTAAGCCAAGTATGCATGTTAAAAAATTGAGGGTGACTTCTTTTTTTAAAGATTTTATTTATTTATTTGACAGAGGGAAACAGTGAGAGAGGGAACACAAGCAGGGGGAGTGAGAAAGGGAGAAGCAGGCTTCCCGCTGAGCAGGGCGCCCAATGCAGCTCGATCCCAAGACCCTAGGATCATGACCTGAGCTGAAAGCAGACACTTAATGACTGAGCCACCCAGGCATCCCCCAAAATTGAGGGTGACTTCTAAAAATAAGGGAGGGGCACCTGGGTGGGTCAGTCGTTAAGCGTCTGCCTTCGGCTCAGGTCATGATCCCGGGGTCCTGGGATCGAGCCCCGCATCGGGCTCCCTGCTCAGCGGGAAGCCTGCTTCTCCCTCTCCCACTCCCCCTGCTTGTGTTCCCTCTCTCGCTGTGTTTCTCTCTCTGTCAAATAAATAAATAAAATCTTTAAAAATAAGGGAAAAGGGCTTAAAAAAAACTTCCCCATCTGTTCTCCACATGGTAGCTTGACAGCTAACCTGATCACCAATATACCTTGTTTTAGAGAACCCACATGGTTCAGTGAAAAGAGCACTGGAGGAGGAGTCTGAAGACCAATATTACTTTTTTTTAACTGAGCTGGTTACTATTTGTAACTTAATAGGTATATTCACCCCACAGAGATAGTTCTGTAGAAAAGGAGTGGTAAAGGTTTTCATTTACTTTGTTTTCTAAATTCCAGCTGAACTCTTTGTCTACCTTGGTGGAGGGAGTAAGAGCAATTTACATTAGTCAGTGTATTTGATTTATATTTGGGTATGTTTTTTAAATGAGTGCCAGAGCAGTTGCCCAGCTGGCTTTTCCCTTAGTCTGATTTTGTCTAATGACTTACATGTGCCTCAGAAAATAGGCTCTGTGGCTGAAATAGGAAAGTTTCTTTAGCTACACAGCCAAGCAAAGTCATTGCCTTAGAATAGTTTCCTTGTCAACATTTTTCCAGTTCTGCCTTGGGGTGCACAGTGACAAGGGGTGAGTAACAGTAGGGGTTGAGGGGTGGAAGACCCTGCATAGAGACAGAAGTTTCCTTGATGGCAGTCATCTCCCTAAGCACAGAATCCTAAGCACAGAATCCTAAGCACGGATCACCAGTGTTCCTCTCACAAAACCCAGTCAAATGAACTTGAAAATTACACAGATGTAAAGAGACGACCCAAACCTTTGTCCTGCCCTTAATAAGCTCTTGCTGCTCTCCCTTTTCCATGCTGTGCCTCTCAGTGCCACCTCCCTTTATCATATTCTGTCTCCCTTCCCACTATCTGTGTGTGCCTAGATCACAGCATCAGGCCTAAAGCCCACTTAATGTTTTCCTAATATCAAAGTACACTGTATTCATAGCATTGTATCCAAAGAATAATTGGTATGTCCTGAGAGTATGCAAGCCCACAGCCTATTCTCCTATTTGTCTTTGATAATGTGACTAAGCCAGGCTGGCTAGTTAATGAGCCAATTATTTTTGGACAAGCCAGCAGATCTGGACACATAGCTCTACAGCTTTGGGGTTTTATTTTTATTAAGGCCTCTTTTCTTCAGGGCTTTCCTTTCCCATGGGGAAGCTCTTCATGAGAGTCAGAGGCCAGCTCTGCAGGTACCTGACTTGAAGCAATGTAACATACGAATATTTTGAATCTTCTAAAAGATAAAATAGGAAATTTGAAGAAGGATATTGCTTCCCTCTCTCTCTTTCTCTCTCTCTGTGTACACACACACACACACACACACACACACAGTTTAATGTTACTTTATAATTTGCCTCAATATGATATAGAATTTTGATATTATGTATACCCTTTGCTCATGTGATTCTACTTTGAGGAATTTATGCTAATCAAATAATCATGGATATGTGACCAAAGATTCAGTTGAAAGAAAGTTCATCTAAGCATTATTTATAATTGGAAAATCTTAAATGTCCAGTAATTGGCATCATGTACAAATAGTATGATGTCTTTAAAAATAACATTAAAAATGGAAAATATGTTCATATTATTAAAAGTGAAAAATATAGGATCTAAACAGTAGGTAGTATGAATTTGTGTGTGTTTGTGTGTGTCTGTGTGTGTGTGTGTAGTTTGTAATGATTAGATAGATATATACCAAAATATTTGAAGTGGTTTTCTATAGTGTTGGGACTATTGGGAACTGATTTTTACAAATTTTTATTTGAATAAGTAAAAACTATATCAGCTATCCTTATATAAATCAATCCCTCAGAATTTATAATTATTAACATTGTTACTTTATTTCATCTTTTTATAAATGAAAGAAAGAAAACATTACTAATACCATTGTCTCTATATTTCCCCCACCCCCTCATCCTGAAACACATAAACTAATAAATTCCTTATATTTATTTCCAATCACTATGGGAAGTATTTATTTTCTTTTTGTCTTCATTTTCTCATTTGTTACAATAAAAGAATATTGCTTTGGTTATGAGGAAAAGTTATTAAATTTTCTCCTGATGCATTTACATTTTGATTTAATTTGTAAGAACACTGTAAATAAGTGATCTCTTCTCAGCATGAAATTATATGAAGTAAAGTATAACCTGTATAGATTGATCTAAGTATATCTAGGTATATCTTGCTAATTGACATCATTACCTATAAACTGTGGGATCTTGGACAAATCACTTATCCTCTCTGTCCTTCAGTTTCCTCATCTGAAATGGGGATAGTGATAGCTTTTACCTCATAAAGGTTTTTGTATAGATTAAATTAGGTAATACATGTATTTGAACTGGTATCCAGAATATAATAGATTTTGAATACAACATAGCTATTGCTATTATTGCCATCTTTACCAATCCAAAAGGAGTGAAATGGATTATATAGTATGGTACTTTTAAAGCATGGCCACAAATTCTTTGACCTTTCTCACATTGAGATGTGGAATCTAGCTTCCCTCTTGTTAAATCTGCGTAGACTTGTGACTGCTTTGAACCACAGAGTGTGGTGAAAGTTATGCTATGTGGCCTCCGAGGCTGAGTTTTAAAACCTGTGTAGCTTCACCTGTTTCTCTTGGAACACTCTGAGGCAAGCCATGTAAGAATCTTTTAAGAAGTTCAACTATTGGGAGACTACTATGCTAGAGATGCCATATAGGTACTCTGGTATCAACTGAGCCCAGCCTTCTAACGATCCCCACCAAGGCACGAAGTGTGTGAGTGAAGCTGTCTTGGGCCCTCCAGCCCATATATCCACTAGCTTAGTACCACTGAATGACCCTAGTTGGATGCCATGGGGAACAGAAGAATGCCCAGCCAGCCTTGTCCAAATCCCTGACCTAGAGGCTATTTTTTAAAAAAATGTTCTAAATTCTTTGACATTGCTCATATAGAGAGGAAGGATCCATGTCTCCTCCTGTTGAATCAGGTGGGCTTATGACTTCTTTCAATATGTGACTTCTGATGCTAGATTTTAAGAGGCAATGTGGCTTCCTCATGGCTTTCTTGGAGAAAGGCAGCTTCCATGTAGGAACTTCACCACCCTGAAAATCACTTTGCTGGAGATGCCATATGTTAGGTGTTCTGGTTATCAATTCCAGCTGATCATAACCTCTAGACTCTGATGGGATGCAAGATATGTGAGTAAAGTCATCTTGGTTCCTCTATACTACATTATCTTCCAGCTGAGTACCACTAAATGACCTTAGTTGATCCATATGGATCAAATAATCACTCAGTTGAGTCCTGACTGAATTCCTGACATGCAGAATTCATGAAATATAATAAAATACAAATGGTTTCATGTCATTACCTTTTGAGATATTTGGTTAGAAGCAAGAGTAATTTAAACATATAGTTTTAGTGTTACTTGCTAAATAGAATATGCCTTCATATACAGGAGAAAAAAAGTGATATCTAAGTATACCCTCAGTATTCACTTTTAAATGACTCTTCCTATGACCAACAGACAGTTGACATTCTTTGTTGCCTGTAGTGTTGCATGGAATCCAAAAGTCTTTACAGAAATAGTCTTTGCCTAGGGCATACCTTTGGGTTATGATGTGGGATACCATAAAATGTTCCTAGCTCCAAGATATCTTCCAGCCACTCTGCCTTAGTGTCTGAATTTTTTTTTAATCTGAGTTATTGCTTTGGCATAAAGCATCCTGTATCTAGGAGGCTTGGAGCAATGAAAGAACTGCTGCAAATGGGATGGGGAACCATTATTAGCCTTTGGCAACCCAGGGCAGATATTTTTATGATACTTTCCCCTTGCTCTTGGAAAGCAGAGAAAAAGGCTCTGAAGAAAGGGGTGTAAAATAAGGTTAATGAATGAGAGGAGAGAGAGATCCCAAACATGGGATGGGGGGTTAATTAAGAAAGGCCGCCCTAGGTTGTGATCCCAGGAGGTGAGCCTTAGCAGTTGGAGATAGCCTGAGAATACTAGGTGTCTATGGGTGGGCTTACAAAAAGAAAGATTAATTTATTCATTAATATGTCTCAAGGACCAACCCTATATAGATTTATTTTGTGAAAACTTTCAAATAGTAAATATATAAAACTGAGAGGGGGAAAACACGAGAGGGGGGCGGGGGAGAGAGTTTTGGGTGTTACTGCCTTAATATTATTTCCTCATATTTGTATAGTTTTATGAAGCATATTTGCATGCTAGGAAAAAGCAAAATGTTATAGTCCCTTTATATTTTCATATGAAGGAAGAACTTTTTAGAAAGATGAAATGACTTGCCCCAAATCACAAACCAGTTTATACTGGAAAGATTATCTTTGAATTCCATGACTCTTGACTATTTCTGTCATACTGCCTTTAAGACTAAAGTTGTTTCCTTTTTGTACATGTCAAGGTACATTAATATAGAATGTACACAAAGCAAAATACAGTGTATAGGCACTGCTACTGCATTTTTTCTCCTTGCTAATTGAAACTGAAATGCTCACAATACATCATTGTAACAGACTCCAAACATTGTCCAGACTGGATTTAGAGCCTGGAATGCAGAATGTTTAAGTATTGTGTGAATCTTAGAATTCTTTTAATTATACCAGGAATTCAGTTTTAATTTTTGATGGATTATATCTGTGAGGAGAAATAAAATTTAGAGTATAAATCAAATGGAATTAGTTAAAATAAGGTAATTGTAGGGGTGCCTGGGTGGCTCAGTTGGTTAAGAGATTGCCTTTGGCTCGGGTCATGATCCCGGAGTCCCAGGATCGAGTCTTGCATCGGGCTCCTTGCTCAGCGGGGGGTCTGCTTCTCCCTCTGACCTTCTCCCCTCTCATGCTCTCTCTCTCTCTCTCTCAGATGAATAAATAAAATCCTTAAAAAAATAAGGTAATTGTGAAAAACACAACTTCTGCTGTTTTAAGGCTGCCATGCTACATGAACACAGAAAACATTAAAGGTCCCAATGTAAAATAAATGTCCCTAGGGATGAAACCATTAGATAATTCAGCACAGCATCAGGACAAAGTTTGGATCACAATGAGGGGGAAGCTGTATGGCAGGGCAGTGGAACATGCGCTGCCCCATGAGGCAAGAATCCTGGTTTCTAAGCCGCTTTCATTTAGACTGGCTATGTGGTTTAGGTAAGTAATTCTATGAGTTTCAGTTGCCTTATTGGCAAAGTGAGGACTTACTTTTACCTGCCTGAAGTCAAATAGCTAGTGCAGATGGTCTCCTGAGATCCCTTCACATTTTAAGGTCTAAGATTGTAAGCTTTCCCCTCTGGTTTCCCTTTTACCCTCTATGGACCTTTAATTCATGAATTTATCTAAGCCCTTGTAACTGATTTATATTTTGGCCTTCAGGGTAATGAGTTCCACTGAAGTTGTGGAGCACTGTGGAGCTGTGGAATGAGACTAGTACTCCAGGACTTGGTCCAATCTGCCAGATCCTTGGTGATACTAAATCCCGGGCCGATTGGAACATCAGAAATTCAGGAGAATGGCTGTGGGTAAAGGAGAAATAAATCTAAGCCCTGTCTTCTTTTCTTTCCTGAATCACTTGTATTTATAATCTATGAAGAATTTTCTTTGTGAATTTAAAATTGATTCCTCCAATCTTTACCTCAATAAAAATTATTTTAATTTATTTTCATTGTTGTCAGATAACTTGCATTTCTTAGGGCTGGGTATTTGTTATGATTCTTAATTACATTATAAATTCTTATGATCATCACACACACAAAATAGCAATGGTATTATATAACACGAAAGAGTGAACCTAAATTACAGTGGAGAAAGGTAATATGGAGTAAAGTGTATTCATAATCCAAGCAAATGGAACTTGCCCACTGCAAATATTAATTATGAGAACAATCATCTGAGTAGCATCACTTATTTGAGGGACAGGAAATAACTCTGAATCTCATGCCAGTATTGTTTTATAAATCAAATGATATTTGTTTTGATTCAGAAGACAATATATGGTTTTGAAATTGAATTTTTTTAATTTAATTTTCTTTCAGATTTTGGTAAGTCAGGACAATGAATATATTAATGGACCTTCAAATATATTTCTCTAGCTAACATAAAGTCACCTCAAATCTTAGGCAGGGTTTTCAAATTGGAAATGCATTTCATGATTTATGTTGTATGCAGAAACAGCCAACCCATGTTTGTTCTTTTATTTATTCAGCAAATAGTTTTAAACCGCCTACTTTGTGACAAACACTGTACTAAGCACTGGGGATATCATGGTGAACAAGACAGATGTGGTTCCTGCCCACATGGGATTTAAAGTCTAGTAAGAAGACAGTCACGGCATAAGTAATTACAAGTGTTTGTTGCATCACTAAAGACAATTCAAGATGAGGTTTAAACCCATGCTCAGACTATACACATCAGCTTTGTGTCCTCAGACAAGTTACCTTCTCAGAAGCTCAAGGTTTGTTTTTTTTTTTTTTCATTTCTAATAAAGGAATAACAGATACTGTCATGATAAAATTAGATATTCCGTAGAAAAATGTTCTTTAAATTGTGAAGCAGTCTATACATATTAGCACTACTGCTATTGTTTTTGATATACATTTATTTGTTTGAGAAGTTGGTAGGCATACTTAGGCCATTTAGATTCAGAGCCCTCTTGTGTCTTCACTCCTATGCCTGGTCACCAATTCTTCCCTTCCTTTGTTCCTTATGCCCTCACTTCCCCAACAGCCCTCAGACCCTCCTTAAAGGCCTTTTTGGCTAGGTTAGGACTGTGAGTTTCAAGGCATTAGTAGTTTTATTCTTGTTAGGATGTTCCATGAATGACTACCTTGTACATTTCTCATCTCTTTCTTAATTGATTCACTCTGTTAGCCAAGTAGGTAATGATGATTTTGCAAGGATGTGGCATTTGCCATTCTTGCCGGTAATATACAAATGGTGTACAAGTCTATTTTCCAGTGGTATACAGGTGGTCTACAAGTCTATTTTCTTTCAGCCTCTGGATGCTGGTTAAAGTTCTTTTAATATAGACTCAAAACTGGGTGCCTGGGTGGCACAGTTGGTTAAGTGTCTGCCTTTGGCTCAGGTCATGATCTCAGGGTCCCAGGATTGAGCCCCACATTGTGCTCCCTGTTCAACGGGGAGTCTGCTTCTCCTTCTCCCTCTGCCCCTACCCCTGCTCATATGCTCGTGCTCTCTCTCTCTCAAATAAATAAGAAAAATCTTTAAAAAATGTATATAGACTCAAAACTTACAGAACATTCACATTGCCTTCATCAAAACCAGCAATTTATAGAAGACTGATTATTTTAATGGAAGTGGACCTGAAATAGGGCCAGAGTTATGTGAAATCACAATGAAAGGACTAATATGAGAGTTTGCTTCCATCTCAACATATCACCATCATTTATCTTGCCAATAAGTGTATAATTTCCTATTATTCATAACTGATTAGAGCCAAGACACTGAAACTAATAATTTACAGAAAATGTTTTTTAGAGAAGGTGGGTTTGAGAGAGGGTTTTGAAGCTAAGCAGAATAGATTGGTTAATGAGAAGTAGGATATCATACTAAGTTTTTGAAAGATGGAATAATTTAATGAAAATGGAAGGCCAAGACTTATTAGATAAGCAGTGTCATGTAGGATGTTCTGCCATGAGACTAGTGTTAGAGAAGCATGGTGTAATTACAATAACCTTGACTGAGAGTTCAGAAATCTGACTTCTACTTCTCACTCATTGTTATTAGCTTTGAGATGTTGAAGTCTTATCCTATTTGGGATTCAGATTTCTTATTTGCAAAAAAAAAAAATGGGGAATGGAAATTAGACTAAGTAATCCCTTCTATAAAATATGAAAAGCATGTAGAAAATTATTTAATCCAGTAATGCTGTGAAGACTAGATGTGTAATGGTGGCAGTGGAAATGAAGCAGAAGGAACAAAATGGAGAGAGAAGCATTTTGTAGGAATTATTGTTAGGATTCGATGAATAACTGTATGGTAGATACATTAGAGGGGTGAGTCAAGACTGTTTTCAAAGTGTCAATTCTAAATGACCAGGTAAATGAGATAGACAATAACAGAGATGGGAGAATAGAGAGAAAACTATATGAGTGAAGAGGATGAGTTGTCAGTGAAGAGGGAGGAGAGTCAAGATGATATGAAACTCTGTTGCAATGTGAAAATTTCTAGAAGAGAGTGGACAACCATGCCAATACTACTACAAACTGAGAAGAGCTTAGAAGAAGAGATTTGATGTCTAGAAGAAGCGTTCATTTAAGAGAAGGTGAGTGGGATTGGGAATATGCACTCATGTGCATATATGTGCACCAGACATTCTCTTCTCCATTATATCCAATATTGTCTCTGGACGAATGAAGAAAACTCAAAATATGATGATCTGTTTAGTTGGTCTTTGGTATTCCTTTCATTGTATACATATTGTGGTTAGGAAATAGTGGATGGAGATAAAATATAAAGGAGTTGTTGATACATTGAAGGTTAGAAATTGTGAAGCAAAGTACAAATGAAAACTCTACTTTTTACTTCTCTTGATTTTTCTATAAACACAGAAATTTAAGAGCTGCTCAGCTTTTATCTGCTTTTTGTTTTTTCCTTTCCCCGTCATGTTTAATTTCACAGCCATTTTCCTGAAAATGAGTTTGGGTAGAGCTGAGATGTGTTGTATTTCATCTGTCACAACATACTGAAAGGAACTCACAATTGTGTACAGATTATATAACACCTTTAGATGAATCTTATTTCCTTCCCTTAGATGGTGCTAATAGGGTATGAAAAGAAAAGAAGATTATGTAAGGTGATTATTGTATTATATAAAGTCCTGGAGTCACTTGAATGGTTTGGAATTAAAAGCAAATGCATTCTCTGAGAAGTCCATATTACTGTCACAGAAATGACAACCTATTTCTTTTATCAGCTAGAGTCCCAAGACATTTACCCTCTTTTTTCTTCTCTTTCTTTATCCTAGAGACTTCACAAAATTCTGCAAAACAATTGCAGTACAAGTGAATGAAAAGAAATCTTATCTAGTGCAACTATTAGAAAAGGTTGGTTTTACTCTTAGATAAAAATAGTTTTGTTGGGGTGCCTGGGTGGCTCAGTCGCTTAAGCGTCTGCCTTTGGCTCAGGCCTAGGGTCCTGGGATTGAGCCCCATATCGGGCTCCTTGCTTCACAGGCAGCCTGCTTCTATTTCTTCCTCTGCCTGCCACTCCCCCTGCTTGTACTCATGATCTCTCTCTCTCTCTGTCAAATAAATAAATAATATCTTAAAAAAAATAGTCTTGTTATCTATTTGCACTGTGGCTTGAGTGTCAGTGACACACTTGTGACAGGTGTAGCATACCCAAACTAAGAAAACCATTGTTAAAGCCTTTATGTATAAGGAATGTTGCTTAACTTGAGTCTGCCACTCTGGGCACCAGAACCTTGACTGCAATTGTCAAGTGAAGTTGACCTGTTCCAGGGAACTCTCAACAAAAATGTCACAATGGTAACACATAACTTTAGAAGACAACAAAAAGATGGGCTGAGGATTACTAAACAAATACAACGTAATGGCAATTTCCTGAACAGTTTAGCATATATACATAAATATATACATATAACATACTGTAAATTATAAGAGGTAGTCCTCTGATAGTGATAACTAATTTCCCCACACAAGGAATTTTTTTCAGACTTTAACTACTTGAGGGTGAGAATATTTCTGTGTTCTGATCTGATCCATATTTATTTAATTTTGGAGTTGTTCAAATTCTCCTGATCTTTGTTAGAGTGCCCCAAGTTGTTCTTGCCCTGTGCTGCCCTGCCCTGGGGGTGCTCTTTGTCAGGGCCCTTTATTTCAGCCTCTGATTGAACACTTGCTCCAAAACCATTTTCAGTTCAGAGTATTTTTTATCAATTTCAGTCCTAAAGAAGCTTGGGTTTTCTGTGAACTGCATCCTGTATGTTACATATCACATTGGGAATGATGTCTTATATGTTTCTTTGGCCCTTGGCTTTTTTTTTCTATCTCCTGTGAATATGTGGTGTTTTTTGGGAAGCTGCCTCTGTCCATACTATGAAGATGGAAACAGTGTTTTAAATTCTCTACTTTTCCTGGTAGAGAAACTAACTTCCAGACTGGATCTAAGTTGTAATGAGTGAAGCTTGGATGACATAGCATTTCCTATTTAACACTGTTAAACATTTTCTCCTGCTACATCAGCTCAGGATTTTATTGTTTTATATCTGCTGTGATGTGGACTATGTCTGATCTTGGTGACACATAAAACCAGCCATGACTTCTGCTTTCTTGAACCATAACTCCAGATTGACAGACAGAGCTGTAAGAAAGAACCAGACCCTAAGAGAGGTAGGACTTGTTCTACTTAGATATGTTTTCTAAGTGTGGTGGCATTTGTAATTGAGACTGCAATTAATGTATTTTTGCAGATTTTAAAAGTTGGTATGTGATCTCACTAGTCAGTCCTTAGGCAAAGGATTAAGACTAGGTTAGAGAATATCTCTAATACTAGATAAGATACTTGCATGATACCTCACATTAAAACCTCAAACAACTCAGAGTCCAATTAAGTGCATTCCTCAATTAATTAGGATATTTAAGTGATATTTCAGGTTTAGGAGAAAATGATGGATATATGAAAACAATTCCACATCAAGCATCTAGTAAATGACTTATTTATTCATTTATTAACTTAATAGTAGGCACTGGGTATAATGACAAAGGACACAATTGTTTTCATTCAAGTAGAAACAGACAAATGGACAAATGAATTGTTATAATGAAATGTTATAAGTATAGACCTGAGCATGGGATGTTACAGAATGCCTAGGATATACAACTATGGGGACATCAGGAATGGGTTCCTGAGATGATGACATATGAAGCTAATTTTGAAAGACTAGTAGAATTAGGCAAAGTGAAATGGTAGGAATAGGGCAAAGGGCACTACAGGCCAAGGATAAACATGATGGAAGAAGGCATATAGTAAGAACTGCAAGTAGTTTAGTAAGGCTGCAGCACATAGTAAGACATGGACAGTGGAGGTAAAGGAAGTTGGATTGGTAGGCAGAAGCCAGATTGTTAAGGAATATGTGTGTCAGGTTAAGACATTGAGATTGTTTCTTGAAGGGAATGGAGAGTTAATGAAGAGATTTCAGATGTAAGGGGTCATGGCTGTATTGGCAGTTTAGACAGATACCTCTGATGCAATGTGGAGGTTGGATTGCAGAAGTTAAGACAGGAGGAAAGAAAAATAATTGTTTGGCTATTGTATTAGGCCAGGTGAGAAATGAGGAGATGGCAGTGGGAATAGAAGGGATAGGGGCAGATATTCAGATGGTGAGAAAGATTTGTGAGGTTGAATGCATAAGATACAGGGAATTTGACACAGAGACTGAGATTTAGAAAATAAGGGAACTAGCAGGATAAGACATGGGAGACAATGATAAATTCACTTTCGTACACGACAAAAATACTTGGAGGTAGAAATATTTTCTGTGATCTTGGACTTTGGGCAATGGCATACAGGGTGATGATCCTAAGGCCTTGCACCAGCCTCACTTATCAAAGAGAGATTCAAGTATGTCCACTAGACCAGATTGATTAAAGAAACTCTCAGATTAAGGTTCACTTACACAGCAATTTAATTAGTTAGAACCCACCATTCCCTTAGCATCTCACTTATTGAAGTTTTATTGTACTTATTAGAAGATAAATCTATCTTGGAGTCGGATATTCTATAATATCCTGTCACTTTGGCTTTTTCATTATTTCTAAAATGCATCATGTTTCCCTAATCACTGCCAAAGAGACAAGGAGTAGTCCTCTACTTTATAATTGATCAAAATCTCTTTAGGTTGATTTTTGTTACCCCCAGAGTAGATCTGTTACATTTTCCTTGACCCTGCACTCATATTTATTATTGATTTCTCCTGAAGGATGCCAAAGCAATTACTGCCTACCTCTTACTTCATCCTCCATGAAAGGATCTCAGATGGCTTCTTAGGGCCCTATAAAATCAAGGGCTGTTTACACCAGTAATACAACTCAACACTTTTTCTGTTTTTCAAGATAAAAGTTTAAAGTGCCTCCTGATTAAAGTGCTTCTGTGATTGTTGCTCTGTATCAAGTTCTATACTTCCCCATTCTTTCCTTAGAGCTTCTTTTTTGTAGTCCAGGAAGCAGCCTTAAGTAAACAAAATGCTGAGGAAAGGGGAGGAGTTCAGAGTGGTGTGATATCCTAATTAGCTATCTAAGAAGTATGGTTAACCCTTGCAATATGGGGATTAGAGGCACTGACACCCCTTCTTCCCCCAGCTGAATAGTCAAAAATTCTTATATAACTTTTGACTCCCCCAAAACTTAACTACTAATGGCCTACTGTTGGCTGGAAGCCTTACTGATAATAAACATTTGATTAACACATATTATGTATGTGATATGTATTACATACTGTCTTCTTACAATAAAGTGAGTTAGAGAAAGGAAAACATTATTAAGAAAATCATAAGGAAAAGAAAATATATATACAGTACAGTATCAAAAAAATCCACATATAAGTGGACTCCCACAGTTCAAATCTGTGTTGTTCAAGGGTCAACTGTGGTGAAAACTCCTTTGTTGTTTATACTGATAAACTTTTTTAGAGTATCTGAATCTACATTGTTGCCCGGTGTGTATGTGCTAGTGAATCAAATTGAATTGACCTTTGATGTTTTCTTTGATAAATGGTCTTTTCAGGACTGCCATCATTATTCTGAGCTTTATTGATCATTATCAGTTAAATATGAAAAGAACATGATAATAGGGTCAGACAAAGGAGGTATTTGACTCCTGATTTCATTATTTACTAGCTATGTGACCTTAGCTAAGTCATGTAATTTTTCTGAGCTCCCTGTTTCCTCATCTGTAAAAAAAAAAAAAAAAAGTAGAATCATATACATTCTGGTTTCCTCTTGAGATTAGTGTGGTTTTCAAATCAGGAAAGTATTTTACCAATTTTCAGACACTAACCCATGTTTTTGGCACATATTTAGAAGGTATGGGAGAAAAAACTGAAGTCTCATTGCTATTCTCTGACAGATACAGTGAATATATATGATGATCTGGCAGAATTTATGTCGTAAAACAAAGATATTTGTAGAAATCTTTTTTAATAAAAACATGAGAGCTAATACTTATTGTGTGCTTGTCATATGGCAAACAATGTTCTATATGCTTTAAATGAATTCTATAATCTGCTGGTCACAAGAGTGAACTTGTATTATTGTAAAGGGAACTTTATAGATAAGGAGACTTGCTCTAGTTCACCCAGATAGTAAGTGGAAGAGAGGATTTAAATCTGGGCGTGATTAAAACCTGTGATTTTAGACACAATGTGGTTGGCTTTCATAGTCTTGATATAAGCTTGTTTAATTTTGATTGCAAAGTTATCATACAACTATATTGCAGCAGAATAATCTAGGTTAATTGGGATGCCAGTTTTTACTGTGCACAGGGGAAGAGACAGAATTGTCCCAGCAGCCATATAATACAGTGGGAGTGATGGTTCTTAAGTTTTAGAAATCTTGTTCACTAATTTCTGTGTCAACTATGGGAGCAGATTTAACAAAATCCATCACAGATACTCAGAGAGAAAACTGTTGAAACCACCTTTGCTCACTGGCCTTTAAAGTCCTAGAAGGAAAGGAACATAATGCCTGCCAGAGAGGTTGGCACATAGTTGGTATCCAATGAGTGTTTATTCTTCTCTCTTATTTCTCAGCAGAGCTTTTATCTACCCTGAACCCCTGTTGACTGTGGCTAGCTGTATAATTAAGCAAATATACAGAAACCAGCATAAAATTAGATTCAAATGTAGTGTTTGTGTCTACCAAGCAGTTCTTAAAGTTTCTGTACACAAGAGGATTTATGTTTAATCAATGGTGAAGCATGACCAAAATATATAATTTACTTTGAAAATAATCTGTGTTTGATAAATGTTTAGGAAATATAAGGTGGATCACATTAAAACTAAATTTATATTAAGTAACTTTAGATGCAGTGTTTAAGACTACCAGAAGGAATCTTAAGAGGTCACATAGATCCTGCCCCCTATTCCCCACTTTACCTTTGAGTAGCTCTGTGCCTAAGCTTTACAAAAATTTCTGAGGAATTACATGATGCTTAGGACTAGTTGGAAATGGATTATACCAGTCTCCTTATTAAAACATTTCCATGTGTTCCTACCTATGCTATTAAAGTAATGATTTTCAAATGTAATCAAGAATCAGAATCACCTAAAGCAGCAGTTCTCAAATTTGTTCAATTTATGATCCCCTCATGCTCTTAAAAATTCTGAGGCTCCCCTAATTTTTTTACCCATTACCTAAATAACCTAAATGACATAGTGTTATGAGAAGTAATCTTATTTTCCAGAACAAAAAAAATAGTGAAAGAATGGAATTGTTTCACATTTTTGCAGTTCTCCTTAGTATCTGCATAACAGAAGGCAGCTATATCAATCTGTTGTGATATGTTGTTTTGTTTGAAGTATTGGAAAAATTCCAGCCTCAATCATTTGATTGGAATAGTTGGAAAAGGAAATAGAATTTTAATAGTCTTTTTGGATAATTGTGGATATTTTTCTTTTATACTCACCAAAATTCAATAGGTGGTAGTTTCCTAAAGGTGAGTTACAATAATGCATTAGAAACCATATTAGGAGAGGGAAAAGATGGCGGAGGAGTAGGGGACCCTATTCCAACTGATCCCCAGAATTGAGCTGGATATCTAACAGACCACTCTGAACACCCACGAAATTAGCCTAAGATGTAAGATCTGGATCTCTACAAACAGAATATCACAGGCGGTTGGTTTCAAGGTATGAAGTGGAGAGGCATGATTCCGGGCAGATATCGGAAGATAAACGGCAGTGGGAGGGAGCCTGTCCATTGGGATCCTACACAGCCAGTGAGCAATAGCCTCCCGCGCTGGGGACGGGGCACAGACTTGCAGACCGGTAGCAGTGAGGAAAGGACTTTAGGGCAGACCCCCTGATGGAAACCGGAGCAGCAGGGCAGTGGGTGTGAACTGGGGGCAGCTGGTGGTTTTAGAAGCACAAAGGGCAGAGATGTGCCTCAACCTGGAGGCGAGGACTAGGAGTGCTGCTGAGGGATGCACAACCCAGGACGCTGCAGTTTATACCAGCACAGACAGAAACAGAGATAGTGTGGCCTGGAGAGCTCACTGAAGAACAGACTGCAATCTCTCTGCTCTGAGAGGGTTGGGAACGGTGTCTTCTGCTCTGACTCTCGGAAGAGATGCGGAGAGCTGCCAGTGAACAAAAGCCCCCAAAAACCCATTTTCACTGAGCCCATCCCCCGCCACAGGGGCAGGGCAACTCTGCCCAAACAGGGTTGCCTGAGTAACAGCGTGGCAGGCCCCTCCCCCAGAAGACAGGCTGGGAGCACAAGAGGCCATCAACCCTAAGGTCCCTATGAAACAGGTGCATCTTGATAGGGTTGTGGTCAATAATTTGGACTCTATACATTCCCTCAACCACCCATCAACAGAATGACTAGGAGGAGGAACCCCCAAATTAGAAAAGACTCAGAGATTATGACTTATGCCACAGATTTACAAGTGGATTCAGATATAACCAAGATGTCAGAGATGGAATTCAGGCTAGCAATTGTGAAGACAATAGCTAGAATGGAGAAATCAATTAATGGCAACAAAGAGTCTCTAAAGGCATAAATGCAAGCTGAATTGGCAGAACTTAAAAATGCTATCAATGAGATCCAATCTAATCTAGATAATCTAACAGCTAGGGTAAGTGAGGCAGAAGAATGAATTAGTGATCTGGAAGACAATTTAATAGATAAAAAGGGAAAAGAGGAGGCCAGGGAAAAACAACTCAGAATCCATGAAAATAGAATCAGAGAAATAAGGGACACCATGTAATGTTCCAATGTCAGAATTACTGGAATCTCTGATGGGGTGGAGAGAGAGAGAGGACTAGAAGATATATTTGAGCAAATCGTAACTGAGAACTTCCCTAATCTGGGGAATTAAACAAACATTCATGTCCTAGAGGCCAAGAGGACCCCTCCGAAGATCAAGGAAAAGAGGCCAACACCCCAGCATGTAATAGTAAAACTCGCAAATCTTAGAACCAAGGAAACCATCTTAAAGGCAGGTAGGAGGAAGAGATTCCTTATGTACAGAAGGAGGAACATCTGAATAATGTCAGAACTCTCCACAGAGACCTGGCAAGCTAGAAAGGCCTGGCAAGACATATTCAGGGTACTAAATGAGAAGAACATGCAGGCAAGAATACTTTATCTGACAAGGCTATCATTTAGAATGAATGGAGAGATGCAGAGCTTCCATGACCAGCAGAAGCTGAAAGAATATGTGACCACTAAGCTGGTCCTGCAAGAAGTATTAAGGGGGTTTCTATAAAAGGAGAAAGACCCCAAGAGTGATATACAACAGAAATACAACAGAAATTTACAGGGACAATCTATAAAAACAAGGTCTTCACAGGCAACATGATGACAATTAATTCATATCTTTCAATAATCACTCTCAACGTGAATGGCCTAAATGCTCCCATAAAACAGCACAGGGTTGCAGATTGGATAAAAAGATAAGACCCATCCATATGCTGTCTATAAGAGACTCATTTTGAACCTAAAGATACATACAGACTGAAAGTGAAGGGATGGAGATCCATCTTCCATGCCAACGGACCTCAAAGGAAAGCTGGGGTAGCAATTCTTATAT
>NC_138385.1:18958451-18976860 GCF_054177405.1 Leptonychotes weddellii
ATAAATATCTATGCCCCCAACATGGGAGCAGCCATCTACATAAGCCAACTGTTAACCAAAATAAAGAGTCATATTGATAACAATACATTAATTGTAGGAGACCTCAATACTCCACTCTTAGCAATAGACAGATCATCTAAGCAGAAAATCAACAAAGAAACAAGGGCTTTGAATGACACACTGGGCCAGATGGACCTCATAGATATATACAGAACATTCCACCCTAAAACAACAGAATACTCATTCTTCTCGAGCACACACGGAACTTTCTCCAGAATAGACCACATACTGGGTCACAAATCAGGTCTCAACAGAGGCTAAAAGACTGAGATTATTCCCTGCATATTCTCAGACCATAATGCTTCAAAACTGGAACTCAATCACAAGAAAAAATTAGGCAGAAATTCAAACACTTGGAAGCTAAAGACCACTCTGCTCAGGAATGTTTGGGTCAACCAGGAAATCAAAGAAGAACTTAAACAATTCATGGAAACCAATGAGAATGAAAACACATCAGTCCAAAACCTATGGGATACTGCAAAGGCGGTCCTAAGGGGGAAATACATAGCCATCCAAGCCTCACTCAAAAAAATAGAAAAATCCGGAATTCACCAACTAACTCGACACCTTAAAGAACTAGAGAAAAAGCAACAAATGATGCCTAGGCCACGCATTAGAAGAGAAATAATAAGATTAGAGCAGAGATCAATGAATTAGAAACCAGAAACACAGTAGATCAGATCAACGAAACTAGAAGCTGGCCAGACTTATCCAAAAGAAAAGAGAAAGGACCCAAATTAATAAAGTTATGCATGAAAGGGGAAGGTCACAACTAACACCAAGGGGATAGAAACAATTATTAGAAATTATTATCAATAATTATATGCCAACAAACTGAGCAATCTACATGAAATGGATGCCTTCTTGGAAACCTATAAGCTGCTAAGACTGAAACAGGAAGAAATTGACAACCTGAATAGGCCAATAACCATTAACGAGATTGAAGCAGTGATCCAAAACCTCCCAAAAAACAAGAGTCCAGGGCCTGATGGATTCCCTGGGGAATTCTACCAAACATTCAAAGAAGAAATAATACCTATTCTACTGAAGCTGTTTCAAAAAAGAGAAACAGAAGGAAAGCTTCCAGACTCATTCTATGAAGCCAGCATTACCTTGATCCTCAAACCAGGCAAAGACCCCATCAAAAAGGAGAATTTCAGACCGATATCCCTGATGAATATGGATTCCAAAATCCTCAACAAAATCCTAGCTAATAGGATCCAACAATACATTAAAAAGATCATCCACCATGACCAAGTGGGATTTATCTCCGGGGTGCAAGTGTGGTTCAACATTCACAAATCAATCAATGTGATAGAACACATTAATAAGAGGAGAGAGAAGAACCATGTGGTCCTCTCAATTGATGCAGGAAAAGCATTTGACTAAATACAGCATCCTTTCCTGATTAAAACTCTTCAGAGTATAGGGATAGAGGGAACATTCCTTTAGTTCATAAAATCCATCTATGAAAAACCCACAGCAAATATCATCTTCAATGGGGAAAAGCTGAGATACTTTCCCTTAAGATCAGGAACACGTCAAGGATGCCCACTCTCGCCACTATTGTTCAACATAGTACTAGAAGTCCTAGCAACAGCAATCAGACAACAAAAAGAAATAAAAGGTATTCAAATTGCCAAAGAAGAAGTCAAAACTCTCTCTTTTTGCTGATGACATGATACTTTATGTGGAAAATCCAGAAGACTCCACCCTCAAATTACTAGAACTCATCCAGCAATTCAGTAATGTGGCAGGATACAAAATCAACGCACAGAAATCAGTTGTTTTCTTATACACTCACAATGCAACTGTAGAAAGAGAAATTAGAGAAATGATTCCATTTACAATATCACCAAAAACCACAAAATACCACGGAATAAACCTAACCAAAGAGGTAAAGGACCTATACTCTAGGAACTACAGAACACTCATGAAAAAAATTGAAGAAGACACAAAAAGATGAAAAAACGTTCCATGCTCATGGATTGGAAGAATAAACATTGTTAAATGTCTATGCTACTGAGAGAAATCTATACCTTCAATGCCATCCCAATCAAAATTCCAATGACATTTTTCAAAGTGCTGGAACAAACAATCCTAAAATTTGTATGGAATCAGAAAAGACCACGAATCGCCAAGGAAATGTTGAAAAAGAAAAACAAAGCTGGGGGCATCATGTAGCCCGATTTCAAGCTATATTACAAAGCAGTGATCACCACGACAGCATGGTACTGGCACAAAAACAGACATATAGACCAATGGAACAGAATAGAGAGCCCAGATATGAACCCTCAACTCTATGGTCAAATAATCTTTGACAAAGCAGGAAAAAATATAAAATGGAAAAAAGAGTCTCTTCAATAAATGGTGCTGGGAAAATTGGACAGCCACATGCAGAAGAATGAAACTCGACCATTCTCTAACACCATACACAAAGATAAACTCAAAATGGATGAAAGACCTCAATGTGAGACAGGAATCCATCAAAATCCTAGAAGAGAACATAGGCAGTAACCTCTTTGACATCGGCCACAGCAACTTCTTTCAAGATACATCTCCAAAAGCTAGTGAAACAAAAGCAAAAATGAACTTTTGGGACTTTATCAAGGTAAGAAGCTTCTGCACAGCAAAGGAAACAGTCAACAAAACAGAGGCAACCCACAGAATGGGAGAAGATATTTACAAATGACACTACAGTTAAAGGGCTGGTATCCAAGATCTATAAAGAACTTCTCAAACTCAACACCCAAAAAAGAAATAATCAAGTCAAAAAATGGGCAGAGGACATGAAAAGACACTTCTCTGAAGAAGACATAGAAATGACTAACAGACACATGAAAAAATGTTCATCATCATTAGCCATCAGGGAAATTCCAATCAAAACCACATTGAGATACCACCTTATACCAATTAGAATGGCAAAAATTGACAGGCAAGAGACAACAAATGTTGGAGAGGTTGTGGAGAAATGGGAACCCTCTTATATTGTTGGTGGGAATGCAAGTTGATACAGCTACTTTGGAAAACAGTGTGGAGGTTCCTCAAAAATTTAAAAATAGAGCTACCCTATGACCCAGCAATTGCACTCCTGGGTATTTACCCCAAAGACACAGATGTATGAAAAGAAGGGCCATATGCACCCCAATGTTCATAGCAGCAATGTTTGCAATAGCCAAACTGTGGAAAGAGTTGAGATGCCCTTCAACAGATGAGTGGATAAAGATGTGGTCCATATATACAATGGAATATTACTCATCCATCAGAAAGGATGAATACCCAACTTTTACATCAACATGGATGGGATTGGAGGAGATTATGCTAAGTGAAATAAGTCAAGCAGAGAAAGTCAATTATGATATGGTTTCACTTATTTGTAGACTATAAGGAATAGCATGGAGGACATTAGGAGAAAGAAGGGAAAAATGAAGGGGGGGGAATTGGAAGGGGAGACGAACCATGAGAGACTATGGACTCTGAGAAACAAACAGGGTTTTAGAAGGGAGCTCGTGGGGGGATGCGTTAGCCCGGTGATGGGTATTAAGGAGGGCACGTACTGCATGGAGCGTTGGGTGTTTTACGAAAACAATGGATCATGGATCACCACCCCAAAAACTAATGATGTATTGTATGGTGACTAATATAATAAAATTAAATTAAAAAGAAAAAAAGAAACCATACTAAATGGACTTTTCATATTCTGTTTCATAAACATCCATTCGTGTATCTTACACTCCGAATGTATCCTTTACACATGCATCATTTTGTAAAATAATTCACTGGTCATTTGGAAAAATTTTAATTCACCAAGTTACACAAATCTAAATATTTGTGCATTTTATTATGCCATATCAACAATCACATTCATTTTTATAACCACTGGTCTTCTCAGCAAAATCTTTAAGGGTAGGAGACTGTCAGGATTATGGATGCAGCTACAAGTTTTCCAAAATTTGAATTTTCTCTTGAAAGCTTGAGTTTTATCATATGCTACAAATACTGACAGTCGTTTCCCTTGAAGTGACAGTTTTACTTCATTAATTTATCAAGAAAATATCAAGAAATATGCAAATCTGAGTAACCATAATTTGTCAGTCTTTCTTTCAAGTGAAAATAGTGTCCTATGAGAGAAGTAGTTAGTTCATCTGTCAACTCAAGCATTAACAGAAGTGCTTTTCCTTGAGACAACTATCACACTTCTGTGTGGGTCAGAAGAGCTTTATGCAGATTTTATATTTTGTCATACAGAATATTAAAAAGACACATACTCAAGGATCAAGATTTAACAAAATTAATAATTTTAATGCCTTACTGAGGACATTTTAAAGTGAAACTGGCTTTTTTTGTCATGCATTTATTGCAAATGCGTGGTGGTGAAGAATACTACAATTTCTAGTACTATATTGTGCTACTGCCTTAATTCATACTAAGCTACCATAAGTTTTACCCACCAATGCTTTTGTACCATCAGAACAAATGTCAGCACAATGGAAATGACAATTATTATTATGAAAATAGTTTTAAAATCTCCCTGAACCACTGAACCTCAGGGGTTTGCAGACCACACTTTGAGAACTCGTGACCTGGAGAATATCTTTAAAATGCTGATTGTTTTTTGCTGACTTCCAGAAGTTCCAATTTAAGAGTTTGGGGAAGGAGTCCATTAATGTGCATTTTTAACTAGCACTCCAGAGGATATTGAGAAAGTTGGCCCATGGAACACAATTTTAAAAATCCAGCATTATAGAAGAGATACTGTCACTTTGGCTATGATTATGTAAACTGGATTATATACCCTCCTAAAACAATTATTTAATTTAATAAAATTAGGTACCCTAGCCACTTCATTATTTTGTTTATTCTATACAAAGGATTTAATTGATAGCCCTTTCTTGTGTACAATTTCCTATCTCACATCTCCCATATACACTTCTTTAATTATCTTTTATTTTCTTTAGTTATTTCTGTGCTAGGTTGTAAAAGTTAAAATTGGACAGAAATGCCATCCTGTAAGGCTCTGACCACTCTAAGAGAAAGTCCTTGCTATGTTTTCACATCTTAAAATAATGACTGCTCTTAGCTCTTCCTTCTTACCTATAACTTTCTAGCCCTCTTTCTGCCCCTGGGATTCTGACCATTGCTGCCATGCCTGTGGAAAGGCAGAGAATGAGTCTTGCCCAGGACTTCTGTATTTGATCAGCCTGGATTCCTTTCCTTAGGGGTAATAACCTGAGGTATGTCTGACAATGTGGAAAAGACTAAGTATGAGTTGGAGATAAAGCTTGAAAGTGAGCATGAATATTCCTTATGTAATTGCCCTACTTCTCTTCCTTTTCCCAGCAATTAAATCTGAAACTAGGACTCAACCACTCCTATGATCTCTCTTCATCTTTCCATCTTGAGATATCCTGCAATTGGCTGCCTGGTTTCAGAGTTTTTTTTGAACTTGGGAGACTTCATGCTGCATTGTTTTGCCTTGCTAAAATGTACAAGAAACTTGCAGAGCTCAACATTCCAGGCTTAAAATCTTCCCAGGTGAGAGGAGACTGCATAGGTCTTGTTTGCATTTCTGGTTTGGCCTGTTCACCTCACCTTTTAGGACATTTGATTTTTAAGGGCTCACATTTTATCGCCTCAAATACAATTATGGATCACTATTAGTTTTCAAGACAGTTGGGTAGCGCTAAGCAAAATGTGCTACCCTAAATGCTCAAGCAGGCAATATGACACGTCAGTGAGATGGACTTTCAATTGCAAAGTTGCTTTGCTTTAAACCTTGCCTGAGGGTCATAATTTGTGTGCTAGTGGTGTTGACATAATTTAACTGAAAAGACTATTGTGTATGAGAAATTTTGTTAAAAGAGCTGCCTTCATGGTTGAAAACTTTAAAGGGATATAACTTAAATTTTTGAAGGTTTTTAATTAATGAGTATGGGACACTGAGATATTTAGTACTTTGTTTTTCAAATCTGACTTTCATATGAATATTCCTCCCTATTCACTGACCCTAGTCCATGCATAAATATGCATGTATGTACACAGTTTTTTAAGCTTTCAAGATCAAGCACTGGTGCATGTAAGAAACCTACAGCAAATAAAAAGCTCCTGATTACACTTCTGTTCCTAAAACTAATTATATATTTGTGCAACTAATGCTTTCAGACTTTATCAGGTGTTAGCAAATACATGTGTTTGCCCAACGTGCCCCCTTTGATATAAAATTCAAATCTATTTGTAGCAAAGCAACCACATTTTTATAATGATGATTCCAATCAAGTCAAGATCTCTGATACTTAAACAACCACGACCAACAATAAAAACAGCTTTGGGAATAGAAGCATAAACTAAACCATAATTCATACACTTGCAATTTTTTCTTCTATGCAATAGGAGTTAAACTGAATTGTATTATTGTCTGATTTCTACTGACTTATATGTGACAAGAATATTTATTGTGATACTGATTTCTATATTATTATCACTGGAGTGGACATTTTTTTCCTTTCCCATGCTGAAAAAATAGCCAAAACTTTTAGTTTCTTTGCCATAGCCAAAGTGAGAGTGGAGGACTATTAAACTTTGAGTCACTGAAAGTGGTAGTTTCCAGAAACGCAGAAGGTGACCACCATCTAGATCTTTTAATTTTCAAAACAGTTTCCTGGAAGGATTGTTTAAGAGGAGGAGAAATTTCAAGATATGGAAAAGGTGGAATACAGTCACCTGGAGAGTGGAGCTTTTGGGTACAGCTTTCCTAAGTCTGATAGTCAAGGATTTTAAGATTTTGAGAAGCAGGGGAAAAGGAATCCCCTTGCTTATAGGGCTCCAGATGGGGAATTACTGCAGAATGACTATGGAGGCATGACCATATGTATCATGGACTTAAGAACAGTGGTGAGGCTCTTTGGGAGTGAATCTTTGGTCAGTTAGGCATATTATTATAAAAGACACTCTGAATCCCATCAGAACAGAATAACTAAATTAATTTGGAGGGTCTCTAGTGGATTTGTGTTGCCTAAAAGAGAATTTAAAAGATGATAACTATTATGTACTATGGAATTCCCTCAATTTTGAGTCACCACTTAAGCCTGGGATTCTGGTATAATCTTGTGAAGGTTAGGGGAGATGTTTTCAAAATGACTAAAATCCAGGTTGGTGGACAGTGTGGGCAGGTTGCACCATTGGGAAATGTAATAAAGTAAGACATTCTTTAAATCCAAATATTGTGGAATAAAATCACATCTGTCACAAATGTCCCTACACAAGAAGGTAATCAATGAATGGTGATATTTTTCTTAGTCTACTTACTTCCCCAGTTTACAGTAGCTCACTTTTTATTAAAGTACAATGCTAACTATAATTTACATGCAATCCTGCTACTGAGGAAAAAATACTCCTGGTCCATTTGAAATACTGTGATGGCATTTTTATTGTTATTTTCTGACCACCTATTAAAGTGACGTAATTAAATTAAAGTCCTTGCAAAATATGATCAGTGTGGGGGGATTGAATCTTGTAAATATATATTTTTTAATTAATTAATTTCTTCTATGCAATAGGAGTTAAACTGAATTGTATTATTGTCTATGATTTCTACTGTGTGTGTGTGAGAGAGAGGGAGAGAGGAGCACAAATAGGGTGAGCAGCAGGCAGACAGAGAGGGAGAAGCAGGCTCCCCCTGAGCAAGGAGCCCGACGCAGGACTCAATCCCAGGACTCGATCATGACCTGAGCTGAAGGCAAACGCTTAACTGACTGAGCCACCCAAGCGTCCCAGTAAATATTTATTTTGATTTAGATTATGTGGAGAATAGAATGATGGAAACCTAGATTTCAAAGAAAACAGACATATAATTTATGGCTCACCCTGTTGTCTAAGGTGAACTTTTTCAGAAATTCTCTAAGAGCATAAAGTGACTTTTATGCTCTTTTCTTTTCCTCTGTGACATACAGGATTGGTTACTATATATTGTAAAATTTGTGGTGTGCGTAGATAGCAAACTGGCCACCTGAAAAACCTATTTAAACTTAATGGAAAGTTGCCCAGTTCATGACATGGATATAGGAAGCTCTAAGGAAAAGATCTCACAGCTAGCCTAGTTTATTTTGTTGACTGTTACTTGACTTTTGCATAATAAACCCTAAACTGAAGTCTTTGAGAGTCTGCATTTCTGTCACTAGATCATGTAGTAAGTGGTAAACCATGCATTTTATATACATACACATCTCCAAATCAGGGAAGAGGTGGTTAGAAGAGGACCATGCCTCTTCCTGCCTCTTTGTCCATATTCAGTTATCAAAGACATTAACTCAGAAAAAACAAAACAAAGCACAACAACAAAAGCAATACTGAGTGGCTTAGTTCTTTGTTGCAGACTAATAGAAAAATAGAGTCAAATCATGGAAGATCTTGAATTCCCACTCAGGAGTTTTTATTTAGTCTTTTTAGGCACTGGGAAGCCACCAGAGTTATTTGAGATGAGGAAATAGAGTGGCATTTTAGCGAATAATCTTGCAGTGGTGTGCAGAATAGACTGGAATCTGAAATACATGGGAACACTGGGAAACCAGTTGGGAGGTACTACCAAAATTCAGTTACCAAAACTATTACTTGTTTGTATATTATGCAATTTATAATACTGGATACCATTGTTACACTGATCAACTATTTGTTCCTTTCAATTTCAAGTTTTAAATATTTTTTATCTCATAACAATTACTTTAATGCATGACTTCCTGAGTGTCAAAACACTCACTATAACTGTTGAGAAACAAAGAAAGACATGCTATAATAACATAATTACTCATTTTTTAAAGAGTAAATGAGCTAAAGTGTGCTTCATTAATAATAGAATAGAGAAAAATTCCTTGCAGCCTAATCTAAATTTAAAAAACAAATTGTCTAATAGAGTAAATTAATTTTTGCTAGAGGTAGACTATCTAAATTTATTCCAGGATGAAAAAATGGATTTGATAGAATGTCACCCTCAAATATTAGAAGTGAGATTCTGAATTTTGAATTTGAATTTAGTCTGAGCCAGGAGTGCTTGGAATCTGATGTTAGGAGGTCAGTATTCTAAACCCAGCCCCATTATTGATGTATTATGTAGTTATACAGTATCATAAGAATAAGTCACATGATCTCAAAGGCATCAGTTTTGCTATTTAGCAAAAATATTAAAAGTAAGTTGTAACACCCCATATGACAGGGCTAATGATTTGTTTGGCTTTTGCATATTGCTTATTTGTGGCACTTGCATCTCCAATGCATACCTAGAAGGAGTAGAATAAACATTTCTTGAATGAATAAATAAAAATGAAATAATAGCATAACTGCAAACCATATCTAGTTTGTTCATTGCTGTATCCTCGGTACTTAAATTCTTGGCACTTGGAAGAAGAATGAGTCAACTATAAATCTCTTTGAAAAAAATCAGCAACCTACTACATTTTAAACAGTTAAATCCAAGATTATATCTCACTTGCAGGAAAACAAAATGTAATGGGATTTACTTTTTCAACTGACTTCTTCCTTTTGTATCAATAACCAAACTGAAACACTGAGACAAATTGGTCATTGCAGGGTATTTAGTAGCAATAGGATGCTATGCAGACTGGTGACCATGCCTAGAGGACACATATGAGAGCTCCTGAAAGTTAACTGCCTACCTAACAGACTAGTCTTCCATAGGATTGTTTGGGGACAGATTTTTTTTTTTTTAAATTCAGAGGTATACGACTCCAGTACTTCTTCTAAGACTACTTGTGTGAATATGAAATGGAGTGACTATTGTCTCTAAGAAATAAATCCCTTGGAGCTTAGGTGTGCTCTGGAGCATCTTGTGTTTCCTAGCAAATTCAAACCAGGGTATACCATATTAAAAATGTGTACTAGGAAAAGGACCCACAGTTCATGCTAAGACATAAATGTTCCGGGAATTTTAGATTGATGGTGATGATCATGATGAAGAGGAAGAGGAAGAGGAGGAGGTAGTAGCTGTAGCAGCGACAGCAGCTACCACTGATACAGTGCCTATGATATGCCTAATACTGTAACATGTTTTGCATGTAATCCTTATATTTCATTTAATCCTTATATCTGCCCTGTGAAGTGGTGGTTATTATAATCACCATTCTACAGGTGAGGAGACTTAAACACAAATATGTTTCATAAGTTGCCAAGAGATCACATAGATAGCAAGTTGGAAGAGCTGCGATATAAAATCAGGCAGTCTGGCTTCAAACTCTTGACCTTATCCTAAAGTGCCTCACAATCAGGTGCTTTTCAGACATAATTTCTTTGAAATGTAAAGGGCTACAATTTTATATAGAAAGCCAATATGCCAAAGTTTATGGTTTTCCAAATTTTCTACCTCAGGGAACTAAAATCTATCTGAAGGCTTTATTCCATGTGTTTCAGAAATAACTATATAATTACCTCATTTACTGCTATTGTGCTCTTGAGGCCAAAATTGGAATCCTTGCTTCTTTAGAGCATTTAGTGTTTTCTCTTTTCTTCACCTCAGATTACCTTGATCAATCCTAAATTCTAGAAGCTTCTATCAAGCTTTCCCTGATAAAAAGGAAGTGCAAAAGTGCTGTGTATTTTGCTGTGAAGGTTGTTCAGAAGTATGCTCAAAACTGAGGAAATTTTCAGTCTGTCCTTTTTTTAAATTTAAATTAAATTAGCCAACATATAGTACATCATTAGTTTCAGATGTAGAGTTTAGTAATTCATCAGTTGCATATAACACCCAGTGCTCATCACATCACATGCCCTCCTTAATGCCTGTCACCCAGTTACCCCATCCCTCCAGCACCTCCCCTCCACCAACCCTTAGTTTCTTAGTTTCTTTCCCATAGTTAAGAGTTTCTCATGGTTTGTCTCCCTCTCTGATTTCTTCCCATTCCATTTTCCTTCCCTTCCCCTATGATCCTCTGCACTTTCTTATATTCCTCATATGAGTGAAACCATATGATAATTGACTTTCTCTGCTTGACTTATTTCACTTAGCATAACCCCCTCCAGTTCCATCCATGTTGATGTAAATGTTGGGTATTCATCCTTTCTGATGGCTGAGTAATATTCCATTGTATATATGGACCACATCTCCTTTATCCATTCATCTGTCGATGGGCATCTCCTTTCTGTTTAATAATTGTGGCATTTACTTTAAGCTATTGAAATAAAACTATAAATAACTGATTTGTTGTATGTTTATTTATATTTAGCAATTTTGTGTAAAATTTCTTATTAATAGTTTATTAGAAATTCTGTTCCCTGCAAATATTCTGTGGTGAAAAAATGTGATGCTTGTATTTTATTTAAGTTTTTTTTAAAGATTTTATTTATTTATTTGACAGAGAGAGAGGGAGAGCATAAGCAAGGGGAGCAACAGGCAGGGGGAGAGGGAGAAGCAGGCTCCCTGCAAGGCTCAATCGCAGGACCCTGGGATCATGACCTGAGCCAAAGGCAGATGAGATGCTTAACCAACTGAGCCACCCAGGTGCCCCTTTATTTAAGTTTTTATTTGAATTCCAGTTACTTAACATACAGTGTTATATTAGTTTCAGGTGTATAATATAGTGATTTAACAATTCCATACACCATTTGGTGCTCATCAGGACAAATGCACTCCTTAATCCCCAACACCTATTTCACCCATCCTCCACCTCCCTCCCCTCTGGTAACCATCAATTTGTTCTCTAAGGTTAAGAAACTGTTTCTTGGTTTGCCTCTCTCTCTCTCTTCCCCCTCCATGATCATTTGTTTTGTTTTTTAATTCCACATATGAGTGAAATCATATGGTATTTGTCTTTCTCCAACTGACCTATTTCACTTAGCATTATACTCTCTAGCTCCATCCATGTCATTGCAAATGGCAAGATTTCATTCTTTCTTATGGCTGAATAATATTCATTGAATATATATATATACACACACTATATATATATATATATCTATATATATATATATATATAGATATCTCACATATTCTTTATCCATTCATCAATTGGTGGACACTTGGGCTTCTTCCATAATTTGGCTATTGTAAATAATGTTGCTATAAACATAGGGTTGCATGTACCCCTTTGAATTAGTGTTTTTGTATTCTCTGGGTAAATGCCCAGCAGTTTGATTGCTGGATTGTAAGGTAGTTCTATTTTTAACTTTTTGAGGAACCTCCATACTGTTTTCTAGAGTGGCTGCTCTAGTTTGCATTCTCACCAACAGTGCATGAGTGTTTCCTTTTCTCCACATCCTTGCCAACACCTGTTGTTCCTTGTGTTGTTGATTTTAGCCATTGTAAAGGTGTGAAGTGATATCTCATTGTAGTTTTGATTTGCATTTCCCTGATGGTAAATAATGATGAACATCTTTTCATGTGTCTCTTGGCCATCTGGATGTCTTCTTTGGAGAAGTGTCAATTCGTGTCTTCTGCCCATTTTTTAATTGGATTATTTGGTTTTTGGCTGTTGAGTTGTATAAGTTCTTTATATATTTTGGATACTAACCCTTTATCAGTTTTGTCATTTGCAAATAGTGTGTTGCTTTTTAAAAGAGTAATTTGCCTGGTGATAGGTATTAAAGAGGGCACATACTGAATGGAACACTGGGTGTTATACGCAAACAATGAATCATGGAACACTACATCAAAAACTAATGATGTAATGTATGGTGATTAACATAACATAATAAAATTAAATTAAATTAAAAAAAGAAAAGAGTAATTTGATTATGCCTGGATCTAAATTGTTTTCCAAAGAGGTACATTATCAATTTTACAGTGAAAATCAATGAAAAAATTGAAATCCTATATATAGAATTGTGCATTGCAAGCAAGTTTTGGGACATGTCCACTCCAAAGAGGGAGGAATTTTTATTCTCTCTAGTTCCCCACTGTGGCAAACCTTAGTGCTTACGAACTTTTGCTTATTTTTACCTTTTTAGGGAGTAGTGCTTTGTGGTGTATGCAAGCTTTAGTCAGTGATGTTGAGGCCAGATAAGAAGTAGGTAGGCAGAAAGTTTCAGTGTTTAACAATACCACAGATTATAAGTTCTCAGAGAAGTTTTGGGGTGGTGGTCCTCTGAAACTGGTAATACTTACTTGTGAGTCAATTCTAAAATGATCCAGGCTCTGCTGCAATTAGAAGAAAATGAAAAAGTGTTTAAAGCTACCTACTGCCTACTCCTTCAGATTGGGAGAGAGGATCTTGGTACATTATTTACCATGTTTGATTTTGTTCTTCAGCTCAGTAATAGCAGGTACAATATCTCTTTTAATGGAAAGTTTCTGATTGGCCAAAAACAAATTTATATAGACTCCTGTCAGTAATGGATCTTGAAGCAATTACTTCTGAAAAACTCCTCTCAAGAGAATAGATTAGGGGTTAGCAAACTTTTTCTATAAGATACGAGATAGTAAGTATTAGGCCTTGTGAGCAGTCATTGTGAACTCTATTCCCAGGGCACAGTCACAGTCAGTTTTGTAATTCTCTGGCACAGTTTGTGATCCCTGACAATAGATAGAGAGGTCCCTTGGAAAAGAGATGCCAAGTTCCATTCTAAAGTATCAGGGTTAGGATTAGCCTTTCTTCATCTTATCTAGAAAAGTCAGTGATTTTAATTGGTTATCCTATTGTCTGGTACAGAAGTTGAACACTCCGGTTTTGTTGACAGTTATGTAGGGTATTTCTTTTGGGTGAATCTGTATATTCCCAGGATGCTGAGCTATGTAAAGCAGGTATTCAAGTCAAAAGAAATAATCCCTAATTTGATATTTGGCTTGTAGGCAGTTTAATTTAGTGATTAGGATCAGACAACTGTGGAGCTAGATTGCCTTAGTTCAAATATTAACTCTACTGTAAACTGTGTGACCTTGGCCAGTTTACTTAACCTGTCTGTGCCTTAGTTTCCACATTAATAAAATTGGTATAATAGTATCTACCTTATGAGATTTTAGTGAAGATTAAGTGAGTTAATACTTGTAAAACAGAATAGTGTCAGACTTACAATAAGATCTCTTTAAGGCTTACCTATAATTCTTTCCATGATTACATAAATTATGTCATTGACTTGATCAAAAGGGAACTCTGAGGCTTAACCTGCTCAGAAAGTACAGTAGATAGACTAAATAGCACTGGTCTAGGGGTCAGAATGTCCTGATTTGAGTCCTGGGTCTGCCCCTTGTAACATGTATGGCTTTGGAAAAAGAAGCTCTGACATGAGACTGTAAATAATGATGGGTTATTAAACCTTCTCTTCAAACCCATCAGACCATAAACAATGATGGGTTTGAAGAAAAGATCTAGAAGGGTAGGGTAAGGAGATAAGGAAGCATCATTCTTAGACCAAGATAAAACAGAGAACATCATCTTAGTCTATAACATCAATAGACTTTGGCATTATAGACATCTATCTTTAAACCTCAGCTCCAGTACCTTTTAGCTAAGTAACATTTTAAGTAAATCACTTATCCTCTCATCTCTACAGAACAGATCATAAATAGTGCCTTGTCATGGAATTGTCCAAATGAAAATAATTAATGCTTATAAAACAATTAGAACAAATGATGTTTGCATATAACAAAGGTTCAATAAATGTTTATTATTATTACTATCATCATCATCATCATCATCATCATTATCATTATCTTTGGGACTTCATGTTAAAGATGAGGATACTGAAGCCCAGGAGAGGTGACTTTCCAAAGGTCACAAAGTTAATTAGTAACTGAAGTGCAGCTCTCCTGACATCTAAGTCACTACTCCTTCTGTCACAGCAAACTTCCTCTTAACCTCCTATGTAAATAGAGCTTGGTAATTTTTGCATTATATATAGAATATCCATGAGGAGCAGAACCCCTCTTTTTCTATTTTGGGGGGTATTTCTTGCTAATGGGAAGTTTAGTCTTACTCTCTTTCATGCCTGGGGATGGAGGTACTCCATTGCGGGCTCATGGACCTATGCATAGATGTTAATTACCATTGGTGACCATGTGCAATAATCTACGTGGGATTTGATGCTACCTCAGCCCTCACTGAAGTGCTCCTACAAGATTATTGCCCAGTGGTTACATCCTTCCCTGAGGACTTCTTGCTCCATCAGTCTTCCCCAGACCAAATGTGTTGGGCTATAAATAAAATAGGCAGTGTTTCTTAATTAAGAATAAAGTAGTTCTTAGAACAATAGTATAGTCTGGAGAAACAGAGGATGGAGCTCTAACCTAGTAGTTCCTTGTGTCAAACAAGGGGGAGTCTATCTAGGTTTGGGCCTTTGAAGATGAGAATCTTCCTACTCACATCCTCTTCCATTCCACACGGACCACACCTTCAATTCCCCTAGATTTGTGTCCTGTCCCTCTCCCTCCAAAAACCCTACTTTCTTCATGGGAGGGCACATTTTTATTTTACAGTGTCTTACTGTATTTTGACAACCTGAAAGTTTTAGGTTTTTGCCAAATGATAAATGAATTTTTCCTCTGCTTCAGAGGGTGGGAGCGACTGCCTCTAGTCTAGTCAAATCTCTGATTGAAGTTCAGTCCTCCCAGCAGAGAGAGCTTGGGCTTATTTCCTCAATAAATTCCCTAAGAATTAAGTGTTAGAGACAATTTAATCTATCATACTTAAAAATATTTTTTTCCTAGCAGTAGGGCTTTTCCCTGGGCTCCTAAAAAATAAAATAAATAAAAACACAAAAAAATAAAAACAGTAACAGAGTCTGCCATTATTAGGCTAAGAAACATTTGCCTCTTTTTAAAGTCTGCCTTGAATTACAAGACCTATGATCTCAAGTATTTCTCAAGGTGAAGGTCACTCGATTGGACCAATCTATAGGAACAAAATTATCCCTGCCAGTAAAACATTTAAATAGGCATCTCTGGAATATCTGGACAATGACGTCAAGAATATGTCCACTTAAATCATCCTGTCCTGTGTACACTGAGGCACTTTGATATAAATACTACAACAGCTTGTTCAAAGATTATAGGCTTACTCTGGATAAACTGTCATTTTACAGCCATTGGATTAATCAGACTAGGTCTACACTAGCAAAATGAAGGTGATAAACTGAGTTAATTATCTGAACTATCCAAGTCAATACATTTCAATTGCTTCCATTTCCTGGACCTATCAGGTAAAAGCCTATTTTGGCTTGAATTATTTGGATAAATTTCTCAGTTTAAAATTCCCCTCTGACAATGGAGCCCTAAAGCTTTGAGTCCAGTAAGCGTTAGTTACAGGCATGATAGAAAAAATGCATATGGGCCTTGGCACCACATTACTTTATTAAGTCTCCTTGTAGTGCCATGTTGGAATCACTTAATGGTGAAATGCAGCACCATTTTCTTAGAAAAGAAGAAAGAAGTATCTAATAAAGATGATGGGTGCACTGAAAAAGATGAGTGGAAGCAAAACCACTTTTTCTCTGGGTAGGAATAAGGAGAACTGACTTTACTAGTCTTACTATCACTTATTATCATTAGCCATGCTATCACTAGACATGGATTGTTTTGATTCCTTCTTTATTTTGTAAGTTGCAGTGAATTAAGATATGAGTACAAGACACAGGTAGAACCTGTTGCAGGCACATTGGTTAAGTAGATCAGGTATGCTTTGAGTGCTGTGTTCCTCTTTCTCTTACTTTGCTTTTCCTAGTGCCTTCATGGACATCCAGGAACATTTCACTTGGCTATACTATGTCCATTTTCACATCTTGCCTATGTGACTCATCACTCTAGGGTCTGCTTCTTATTTAATAAACTTTCCAAAAACTACATTTACACTATCCTTCATTCAAGGGAATGAGTCAAGTGGGCTTTCTAGTCATTGCAGTAGAGCTAGTAAGAGAGAAACTTAAGGTCAGGGACATCTTTCCAGTACCCATCAATTCACCCCATAGAGGTAACAGCCTAGCCTATCTATATATAAAGATGAATCCAGACATAGGCTCTGTTTACCATGTAGCAAAACACACAGAAGGAACATAAAGCATTTGGTTAGGTGTCTGGATATATATTTTTCTGTGCTGTTTCTTGAGTTTCACCTTGTATTTACAACCATATTTAAATCTTAACTAGAAGACTTCTTCAGATAGAGTCTAGAAAGCAATGCTTTGTGAACTTGAATGCACTTAATGAATCACCTGAGAGAATCTTATTAAAATGCAGATTTAGGGGCACCTGGGTGACTCAGTCAGTTAAGCATCTGCCTTCAGCTCAGATCATGATCCCAGGGTCCTGGGATCGAGCTCCGTGTCAGACTCCTTGCTCAGTGGGGAACCTGTTTGTCCCTCTCCATCTGCCCCTCCTGCTCATGCTCTCTCTCTCTCTCAAATAAATAAATAAAATCTTAAAAAAATAAATCAAATTCAGATTTAAATTCATTCTGGGATGGGACCTGAGGTTCTGCATTTAGCATATGCATCTAGCAAGTTTCTAGATGATATAGATGCAGCTGGTGGGTGGGCCACACTGAATAGCCTAAGTTTTCCATAAAAGGTGTTCTCAAATCTACATTCTATGTAGATGCTTCAGAGGCTCAGAAGGGTGAATGGGTAGCCAAGGACATGATACTATAAACAGTTCTTCCTTCACTTTTTTAAAAAACAAATATGCTCTACTGGGACACTTCAGTGGCTCAGTCGGTTAAGTGTCCAACTCTTGGTTTCACTTCAGATCATGATTTCATGGGTTGTGAGGTCGAGCCCACACTGGGCTCCATGATCAGCGGGGAGTCTGCTTGAATATTTTCTCCCTCTCCTCCCCAACTCTCTCTCAAAAAATAAATAAATCTTTAAAAAGAATACTCTACTTTTATATGTTTAATATACAATCAACTCTTGAACAGCATGGGTTTGAATTGCATGGGTCCACTTATACATGGATTTTTTTTGATAACTATAGTACAGTGCTGTAAATGTATTTTCTCTTCCTTATGATTTTCTTTTGTCTAGCTTACTTTATTATAAGAATACCGTATATAATACAGAAAACATACAAATATATGTTAATCGACTGTTTATGTTATTGGTAAGCCTTTTGGTCAACTCTAGGATATGAGTAGTTAAGATTTGGAGAGTAAAAGATTTACACAGATTTTTTTATTGTTATGTTAATCACCATACATTACATCATTAGTTTTAGATGAAGTGTTCCATGATTCATTGTTTATGTATAACACCCAGTGCTCCATGCAGAACGTGCCCTCTTTAATACCCATCACCAGGCTAACCCATCCTCCCACCCCCCTCCCCTCTAGAACCCTCAGTTTGTTTTTCAGAGTCCATCGTCTCTCATGGTTCATCTCCCCCTCCGATTTGCCCCCCTTGATTCTTCCCCTCTTGCTATCTT
>NC_138385.1:18977360-19013591 GCF_054177405.1 Leptonychotes weddellii
CCCCAGATCTGCCGCTTGTTGGGTCCCTGCTGGAGGAGCAGTGGCCCGACTGTGCCGCGGATCACGGTTTATGGCAACCCCGAGCTGAGAGCCCGCGCCTGGGCTCTGCCTCTGCAGCCGGCTTCCCTGCTCCGTTACCTGGGAGCTCTGCTACACTCAGGCACCCCCGGTCTTTCTGTGACCCCGAGGGTCCTGAGACCACACTGTCCCGGAGGGTTCCACCCCCCACTTTAGCCACCAGAGTGACATCCCTCGGCGGAGCAGACTTTTAAAAGTTCCAATTTTGTGCTCCGCGCCTCTATCACTTGCCAGAAGCGGCCGACGGAGGCCCCTCCCCCGCCGTCTATCCTCCCGAATATCGCCTCGGATTCACTTCTCTGCACGTTCTACCTTCTAGAAAGTGGTCGCTTTTCTGATGAGAGAGTTGTTGCTCTTGTTTTCTTCGATCTCCTGTTGAGTTTGTAGGTGTTCAGAATGGTTTGATCCCTATCCAGCTGAATTCCTGAGAGGAGACAAAATCCAGGTCTCCTACTCCTCCGCCATCTTGCTCTGCCCCCCTCTCTTGGCAACTTTCAAGTGTGTTCTACAATATTTTTTGACTGTAGTCACCATGCTGTACATTATATCCCTGTGATTTACTTATTTTATAACTGGAAGTTTGTACCTCCTGACCTCCTTCACCCATTTTTCCCATTCCCCAACCCCCTTCCTCTCTGGCAACTGCCATTCTGCTCTCTGGATCTATGATGTTTGTTTTGTTTGTTTTCTTTTTTATTATTATTATGTTAGTTATCCACTGTATAATACATCATTAGTTTTTGATGTGGTGTTCAGTAATTCATTAGTTGCGTATAACACCCAGTGCTCATCACCATACGTGCTCTCCTTAATACCCATCACCCTGTTACCCCATCCCCCCACTCCCTCCCCTCTGAAACCCTCAGTTTGTTTCCCAGGGTCCACCTTCACTCATGGTTCATCTCCCTCTCTGATTTCTCCCCCTTCAAATTTCCCTCCCTTCCCCCATGGTCCTCTGTGCTATTGCTTATGTTCCACATAAGAGTGAAACCATATGATAATTATCTTTCTCTGTTTGACTTACTTCACTTAGCATAATCCCCTCCAGTTCCATCCATGTCGATGCAAATGGTGGGTATTCATCCTTTCTGATGGCTGAATAATATTCCATTGTATATATGTACCACATCTTCTTTATCCAATGTTCATAGCAGCAATGTTTGTTTTCTTTTGTTGTATAATTCCCTCAAAGTCTACCCAAGTTGTTGCAAATGGCAAGATTTCACTCTTTTTATGGCTGAGTAGTATTCCATTGTGGTTTGTTTGTGTGTGTATCATATCTTCTTTACCATTCATTCATCAATGGTCATGTAAACTGTTCCCATATCTTGGTTATTGTAAATAATGTTGTAATGAAAGTAGGGGTGCAGATATCTTTTTGAATCAGTGCTTTCATTTTTTCAGATAAGTACACAGAAGTGGAAGTGCTAGATCGTATGATAGTTCTGTTTTTAATTTTTTGAATAGTCTCCATGTTGTTTTCCATAGTAGCTGTAGTAATTTATATTCCCACCAACAGTGCATGAGGGTCCCCTTTTCTGTATGTTTTTGCCAAGACTTGTTATTTGTCTTTTTGACAATAGCCATTTTAACAGGTGTGAGGGAATATCTCATTGTGGTTTTGATTTGCATTTCCCTTATGATTAGTGCTGCTGAGCATCTTTTCATGTGTCTGTTGGCCATCTATATATCTTCATTGGAAAAAAAATGTCTACTCAGATCCTGTGCTCATTTTTTAATTGAGTTCCTTGTTTTTTTGTGTGTTTGTGTGTGTAGTTGCTGGGTTGTGTGTATGTGTGTGTGTGTGTGTGTGTGTTTTGTTTTGTTTTTGCTATTGAGTTTTATAAGTTTTTTATATATTTTGGATATTAACCCCTTATTGGATATATTTTCTCCCATTTAGTAGGTCATCTTTTCATTTTGTTGATGGTTTCCTTTGGTGTGCAAAAGCTTTTTAGTTTGATTAGTCCCACTTGTTTATTTTTGCTTTTGTTGTCTTTGCTTTTGGAGTCAGATCCAGAAATTCATTGCCAAGACCAATGTCAAATGGCTTACTGCCTGTTTTCTGCTAGGAGTTTTATGGTTTCAGATGTTACATTCAAGTCTTCCATTTATTTTGAGTTAATGTTCATGTATGGTGGAAGATAGTGATGTGGTTTCATTCTTTTGCATGTGGCTATTCAATTTTCCCAACACCATTTATTAAAGAGACCATCCTTTCCCAACTGGATATTCTTGCCTTCTTGTCATAAATTAATTAACCATATATGCATAGGTTTATGTCTGGGTTATCTGTTCTGTTCCATTGATCTATGTATCTGTTTTTATGCCAATACCATACTGTTTTGATTAATATATCTTTGTAATATAGTTTGAAATCAGGGTATGTGATGCCTCCAGCTTTGTTCTTTCTCAGGTTTGCTTTGGCTATTTAGGGTCTTCCATAGTTTCATACAAATTTTAGGATTGTTATATTTCTGTGAAAAAAATGCCATTGGTATTTTGATAGGAATTGCAGTGAATCAGTATGGACATTTTAATTTTTTTAATCCACGAACATGGAATATCTTTCCATTTCTTTGTGTCTTCAATTTCTTTCACCAGTGACTTACAGTTTTCAGTGTATAGGTCTTTCACCTACTTGGTTAAAATTTTTCCTAGGTATTTTATTCTTTTTGATGCAATTATAAATGGCTTCAATATCTTTTTATTTTTTTAAAATTTTTTATTAACAGATAATGTATTATTTGTTTCAGGGGTACAGGACTGTGATTCATCAGTCTTACACAATTCACAGTGCTCACCATAGTACATACCCTCCCCAGTATTCATCACCCAGCCACCCCATCCCTCCCAACCCCCTCCACTCCAGCAATCCTCAGTTTGTTTCCCAAGATTAAGAGTCTCTTATGGTTTGTCTCCCTCTCTGGTTTTTAAATGGAACTTACTTGCTTATAACTTTTTGTAACCTCTCAACCCTCAATTTTCTTGTAAGAATAGAGATAATAAAATATGTAACATGTAAGTTTTGGAGGAGGAATTAAGATAAGAGCAAAAAGTATCTAGGATAGGGCTTGGTATATAGCATGTGCTCAGTGAATGCTAGTGTTTATTTTCTTTCCTTTGAAAAGAAGGTAAAAGTGTGCCATTCTTCATTTATTGAGATGTACTCTTTCTGTCATGACAATGGGCCACTCTGTGCCTAGGACTTTTTGAACTTAGCATCACATGAATAAGAGACATATGGTCAGGGTCTAGGAAGAGCTTAGTTTACAGCTAAGGCTTTTTAAAAAGCTATTTGGCCCATAAAAGGCCAAACCCATGATCTTGGCTTTTTACTCATCTTTTTATTGCTGTGGAGGAAAAAGCAGTAAACCAGTGCTTTGTGTGATAACAATGATGATGGGGAACAATTAACCCTATTTGTTTATGGTGGCAGCCAAGCTCTTGTCCATTTCTCCTCCTTGGAGGCTAGTGGCAGATTTTTTCAAGCCTGCCTGGAAACAGAAGAGCACCATCTTTGGTCTGGATAGAAACCTTAAGGGAGCTGCTGAGTCCAAAGTAGGGGGGAAAGGGGTATCCAGGGATGTTTTTCTCTTATACCTGACTTTGTACAAATTTGTTCAGTTTCTTATGGGATCTTTTAAATTTAAAATGAATGATTCCAATAGATACCCACTGATTTGGGTAAGACAAACATGTTGGTCAAGCCAATGACTTTTGGAAGCTTGTCATGAGAGATCAGGCACTAAGTGCTTGCTAAGCTTATATCTTGCTTTGAGGTTGAGAATTTTTATTTTATTTTATTTATTTATTTTTTTAAAGATTTTATTTATTTATTTGAGAGAGAGAATGAGAGACAGAGAGCATGAGAGGGAGGAGGGTCAGAGGGAGAAGCAGACTCCCCGCTGAGCAGGGAGCCCAATGCGGGACTTGATCCCGGGACTCCAGGATCATGACCTGAGCTGAAGGCAGTTGTTTAACCAACTGAGCCACCCAGGTGCCCCTTGTTTTATTTTTTTAAATATTTTATTTATTTGTCAGAGAGAGAGAGCACAAGCAGGCGAAACACAGGCAGAGGGAGAAGCAGGCTCCCTGCTGAGCAAGGAGCGGGAGGCAGGACTTGATTCCAGGACCCGGGGACCACTACCTGAACTGAAGGCAGATGTGCTTAACTGACTGAGCCACCCAGGCATCCCGACAGTTTTGTTTTTTTTTTTTAGATAGGTGCTGGGTAGTGGTCAGGGGAAAACAAAATACCCAACTCCCAAAGTTCTAGTCTTTTTCTAAAGTGCAATGGAAACATAGTTTTCTGGGGTTGGAGGGAACAAAATACACTTCAGGCATGCTGTCCAAACAGTCAGGGTCAGTGATCTCTCTTTTTGTGCCTCTTTGTCCCTTCTTGATTCTATGTTGGAACAGAGAGGAAAGAAAAGAAATGATTTTTTGAAGGGCACATTTGAACAGTTCATACTGCTTTAGTGAGAAAGTGAAAAGCATAGCCTGAGGCTATTTTCTGAGCTCAATGGTGATTCCAGATGAAATTAGCAATTCTGATTTTCTAGATATGTACCAATGCCTAAACTTAGAGCCATCTTTTGACACAACCATTTTTAACCTTAATACATAGGTTCATTTTTCTTGCTCTTTGTCTTATTCTTTGCATTCTAGTACCTAATTATCAGCAATCTATTGTTGTTCATATTAGGTCATGCCTACATCTTCTTTTTTTTTTTTTTAAAGATTTTATTTATTTATTTGAGAGAGAGAGAATGAGAGAGAGAGAGAACACATGAGAGGGGATAGGGTCAGAGGACGAAGCAGACTCCCCGCCGAGCAGAGAGCCCGATGCGGGACTCGATCCAGGGACTCCAGGATCACGACCCGAGCTGAAGGCAGATGCCCAACCGACTGAGCCACCCAGGCGCCCCATGCCTACATCTTCTTTCTCCATTTATTTGTTCAACATTCATCTATTAAGAGCCTACTTTGTGTCAATCTCCTATTTTGGCACCAAGGATAAAGATATCAGTAAGACCTGGTCCTTGCCCTCAAGGAGCTTATGTTCTAGTGATATTTCAATTAATCTCTAAAATAATCTAGGCCAGAAGCCATGACTTCTACCTCTTAGTACCTACATAAAAGTAGAAACACAAGATATGGTGAGGTAAGATTTACTGAATTAAATCTGGTTGAATTTTGTCTGAAAAATAGTTTTCTAGGTTGTCTCCTTAGTAGGCAATGCAGTACATGAGAAAATATAAGTAGCCGAGGATTGTATCAAGTTTTACTGTTGGATGCAGCATCCCAAACACCTTCAAATGCAGATAGATACAAGATATATATATTTATTAATAGGAAATTATCAAGTAGGTCTAGCAAGATGTCCCTGGGCAACTTCAACTTCCTAGCAGTGGTTCATTATTCTTATGTTTATATGTTTTTATCCACACTTACTTGTGTACACAGCCTTATTTTCTTGTGTGAAATCTCAGAGAAGAATGATGAGTTTTTCCTAGTCAATTTTTTTTCTGACCTGAATTGTCCTGTCTCCAGAGAAGACTGGGTAGTCACGTAGGTACTCTAGTTTCCCACCTGTTACCTACCCAGTGACAAATTGAATTGTTATTGTGGGATGTACAGCAGTTAGTCCTTTACAAACTCCAAAACATAATGTAACTTTCCACAGCCTTAATTTATTAAGTGAAACAACTTGTCAAGGCAACACTGGCCAAAACAAGAGTTCATACTTTGGTTTTTGCCAAATTAAAGATCCTAAGGAAAACAGAACAATCTGGGGATTCAGAAGTATACTTTTAATAAAGATGAATTGGGTCACATAAAATCTACCTACTGCCTAAGCAACCGGAATTTTTCATAAATTTCCCTACAAAATTGTGAATTGCCTTCTTCCTTCTTCCTAAGCCCTCTGGCAGGGGTGATAAACCTGTGAGCAAAGAAGCATTTTTTTTAAGGAAGTAGTAGTTTAATTCCACCCATTAGGAAAAGACCGAGCTCATATCCAATTCTAGCAGGATGCAGCACTAATGTATGTCAGGTTTTCTTTCTTTCTGCAGGTATCCAATCATGTGGGTCATTTGAGTCATGTTAGCAAGTTTTTGAAAAGCTTGTTTTGAATTGATGGGCTTGAACAGTAGCATTTTTTTACATTGACACTTCTTGCACACCTATAAATAGATAGTTCTTTGCAGATACATTGTCTACTTTTTCCTGAACACTTCTTTTTCTCTTGATATTTTTCTGATGAGATGAAAGGAGTGGAAAAGTTTATGCCTGAATGGAAGGTCAAAATTGATTGATTGGCTGAAAACTAGCCTTGGATATACAGATTAGATGGTGGATCTCTTTGAAAACTTCATTTCACTCACACACACACACACACAAGCACACATACACACACACACGCGCCAAAAGATAAAAAAATCTAGGAAGATAATTTTCTCTTTTAAATAGTATATATAATTTTATTTTGTACTTCTATAATAGAGACACTTCATAAAATGTATTTGTATATCTCTTTTCTAAAATCACCTTGTTCAGTTAGCATATTAGAGTACTTTAATACTGGTTTAGAAATTACTGTTTTGGTGCTCAGGAAGATTATGAGAAACTTATAATTATAGTTGTGAAAACCTTATATATGTATGTATGCATGTATGTAATATATACAAAAACATGTACAATATATAAATTAAATCTATTTAATTCAGTGTCTGACAAATAATAACTGAATGCAAAATTTTGTGTGAGACAAAAAATTAGACAAGTATGTTGATCATGGTATTCTGAAGCAGCTAAGTCTAATGGCCTCTATGGGGGAAAACAACAAACAAACAAACAATGCCTAAAAACAAAAATGAATGAGGTCAGTTAATCTGATAGAACCATGTAACTATTTTGGATTTCAAGTCGGAAAAATAGGATACAATTCAACTTTGCAAAATCTATGGTTGCTGAAGTCAATATGAAAATGATTATATTCATTTAACAGCCTAATGTATTTTTTTTTTCCTGATGTAATTCTGTGACATGACTCTCCTGTTAAAGTGCTTCAGTAATTGCAGGCCAAACAACACAAGGGTAAGCTCATCTCTGTCACTGAAAAAGATGATAGTGACAATCCAATATGGATCATCTGGGTAGGAGACCTCAACCTCTAGGCAACCAAGAGTGAAAATGAACCTAGCTTGAATTGATTAGGCTGTCATGACTTCATGATGATAGATGGGAGTCTACCAAGTATACCATAGGGCAAAGATAATAATGACCATGTGTACTGCTAAGTGTAGAGGATATTTCTGAGTAAGTGTGTATTCTCACAATCTTTTTTATAACCTTTCTGGAGGATAATTATTTTTTACCCAGTTTTATTGAGATATAATTGACATACAGCACTGTATAAGTTTAAGATATACAGCATGATGTCTTGATACACATATATGTTGTAAAATAACCACCTCACATTTATTTAACATCTGTTACCTCAAATAATTATGAAATTTTTTTCCTTGTGATGAGAACTTTTAGGATGTACTCTTTTAACAACTTTCAAATATATCATAGAGCATTATTAGCCATAACCATCAGGTTGTACATTATATCCCCAGTGCTTATTTATCTTAGAACCAGATGTTTGTACCTTTTGACCACCTTTACTCAATTCCCCTACCCTCCACCCTCTGCCTCTGAAAACCACAAATCTAATCTCTTTCTCTATGAGTTTTCTTTTTTAAGATTCTACATATAAGTGAGATCATACAGTATTTGTTTTTATCTGTCTGATTTATTTTATTTGGCATAATGCCCTCAAGGCCTATCCATGTTTTTGTAAATGGCAGGATTTCCTTTTTTATAGCTAAATTGTATTCCATTGTTTTATTTATCCATTCATCTTTATCCATAAGCTGTTAGATTATTCCCTGTCTCAGCTATTGTGAGTAATACTGCAATGAACATGGGGCTGCAAATACCTCTTTGACAGTGATTTTCTTTCCTTCAGATATATACCCAGAAGTGAAATTACTGGATCATATGGTAGTTCTATTTTTAATTTTTTGAGGAACTGTCATACTATTTTCCATAGTGGCTGCACCAATTTACATTTCTACCAATAGTACACAAGGGTTCCCTTTTCTTCACATCCTTGCCAGGATTTGTTATCTCTTCTCTTTTTGGATTGTAGCTACTCTAAATGGCATGAGGTGATATCTCATTGGGGCTTGATTTGCATTCTCTATTGATCAGTGTTGTTGAGCACCTTTTCATATACCTGTTGGCCATTTGTATAACTTCTTTGGAAAAATGTCTATTCATGTCTCTTGCCCATTTTTAATTAGATTATTTGTTTTTTGCTATTGGGTATGAGTTCTTTAATGTATTTTGGATATTAATCCCTTATCAGATATATGATTTGCAAATGTTTTATTCCATTGGTCGCCTCTAGATACTTTATTCTCATCTCAACCACCTTCTTTTTCTCTGCCCAAAATATATTTTTGTGAGCCTCACTGATTATTGCAAAAATGTGTTGACTCAAGAACTCATGGTTGAAAGGATTGGTTTTTTTTTAAATTTTTTTATGTATGTTAGTCACCATACAATACATCATTAGTTTTTGATGTGGTGATCCACGATCCATTGTTTTCGTATAACACCCAGTGCTCCATGCAGTACGTGCCCTCCTTAATACCCATCACCGGGCTAACCAATCCCCCCTCCCCCTCCCCTCTAAAACCCTGTTTGTCTCTCAGAATCCATAATCTCTCATGGTTCATCTCTCCCTCCAATCCCCCCCCCATTTTTCCCTTCCTTCTCCTAATGTCCTCCGTGCTATTCCTTATGTTCCACAAATAAGTGAAACCATATGATAATTGACTTTCTCTGCTTGACTTATTTCACTTAGCATAATCTCCTCCAGTCCCATCCATGTTGATGTAAAAGTTGGGTATTCATCCTTTCTGACGGCTGAGTAATATTCCATTGTATAACTAAATGCTGCTGCTGCAGTGATCAGAACTGAAGGTCAGTTCTTGATTCTTAAACATCAGTGGTCATGTGGACAGACCTTTTCATAAATTGCCTCTTATATCATTTAGGTTGTGTGTTTATTAACTAATACTGTAGTTAGTTTTGATAAAGGTAGTATCACAGCCATAATGACTGGGTACAAGGTAATTCATAGTTTTCTCCTCTCATCAATTATTCAGTGAAATCTCAGTCTTGGTAACAATTTTGCACATTAGTGCTCATGTACATTTATTTTACATGACATTGTATATGTTTCTTAGTACTCTTTTACTGGTTTTATTTGACCATAATTTTTCTCTTCATCTAGATTTTTAAGTCCTTGAATTCAGAAAATATATTTTCTATTTTCCCTGAATGCCTTAGGATTAAATTAAAGAATTAAGAGAGAGGGAAGAAGCTACTGCTGAATTAACAGTGTTCCAAGCAAGGCAGGAGTGAGGATGGGGGAGAGGTGGTGGTAAAAGGTACATTTACTTGAAGCTGTGAGATAATTTTAGCACATCTGCCTTACTTTTTTGGGGGGGCAGAGTTCAACTAAATTGATTTGGCTTCTTTCTGGAAATGATTACCAGTTACAGGCTCAAGGCTCTTAATATCCACTAGGAAGTATAAAATAGGGCAGAGAACAAATTATCTCTGTCTAGGGTTAAAGTTCAAATCTGCTCATTAATGCTGAATTTTTTGCATCCTTTAACCTTATGGACTCTGAATCTTGTCTGATTACTTAGCCATTTATGGCTTGCCTGCTGCTCCCCACCTTAGCCAACCTCTCTGAACATAACCCCTTTATTGCCTGCTTAGATGGGTCTCCCACTTATTTAATGGAACATATAGTGCTAGTACCTCCCAGCAAGCCACATCTTTTTGTCACCCATACTTCAAGTAACAGAAGCTGAAATGTTCAATTGCACAACTGGAGTTAATCTATATATAGAAAGTTTAATTTCTGGTTTGGGAATTACCAATGTAGATTGGGGGAGATTTCATGATTATAACAGTATTTACTTTATAAGACTGATAGGACTATTAAAGGAGTGACTCCATACCCAGGGCTTGGATAATAAGTACACAATGAATGCTATTTTAGTTTTTGTAAATTGTTTTTCTAAATTTTTCATCTGTTCTTCCCTAAGTTCAGAAACATTTAAAGTACCCTGATGATAGTCTCTCTCTCTCTCTCTCTCTCACACACACACACACACACACACACTACTTTGAAGACCATTCTTTTCCCTACATTTGTATAACTAAATGCTGCTGCTGCAGTGATCAGAACTGAAGGTCAGTTCTTGATTCTTAAACATCAGTTGTCATGTGGACAGACCTTTTCATAAATTGCCTCTTATATCATTTACGTTGTGTGTTTATTAATTAATACTGTAGTTAGTTTTGATAAAGGTAGTATCACAGCCATAATGACTGGGTACAAGGTAATTCATAGTTTTCTCCTCTCATCAATTATTCAGTGAAATCTCAGTCTTGGTAACATGGAACAAATGAAGTGCTCTTGAAACAGGTGAGCTACAACATGACAAATCCCGTAGATCAGGGCTGATAGTCCAAGAAGCCATTTTTGATATTTGGTGGTGATTTTTCATATTGAAAATTGGGCAAAGAGGGAGCACAATGGTTGGTCAGAATAGAGCTTTCCATCTGTAACTTATGACTATTGCCACTTAAATGGTCTATATATTACACTAACCTGTTACAGGCCCATGGCATCTAATGCAAAGAAGATGTCATGCAAATAATTTACAGCCTATTGTATGGGTGATGAAGTGTCTTGCATGCACACTCTTTCCAACTTGCAGATTGAAGCAGAGGTTTTCAGAGCCAAGGCTTCCCCACACTCAGCCACTTAATACAAGCCAACATTTTTCAGTTAGTTAGGTGAATTTCATATTCCCATCAGAACACTGGTAAGGATGAAATTTTGGTCCATTTGATTAATTTTGTAATATTCTTTAGCATAGTGACTGTATTTGTTAATATTTCTAACCCTTTTCCCCCTGTCTTAGATGTTAAAGAAAAAAATACTTCAGTTGATATGGTTTTAAGCATAATATTAAGGTAGAAATCCTCCTAGGGTTCTATCTACACAAAACAAACAAAATGAGTCTGCCCAGCAGCCCTCCTTCCTTTCAAATTCAGGATATACTTCAGATGGAAATATGCTGGGACAGCTTTAAAGTAGAGTAGAATGGTCATTCTCCTTTACCTTTAGTGATCAGCTTTAAGGCAGCTGGGTATCCCCCATCCATCTTAACCTCCTTTAATAATCCACAGTTCTATTGTCCACAAGGTTTTCAAAACCTTCTTTAATCCTTTATATTTATAATGTGCACCATATGTTCATTCCCTGTTGTATAAACTAAAAGAGCAACTAGATATTATGGAGATTGAACAAGTAGCTTTACATACAGGGAAGACCTATAATCAGCTTCTTATGGTATACCTTTTGTACTCTATTTGTGCAGTCTAAAGGATGTGTAGACATCTGCTAGTTAGCTGTGATTTTGATCAGTGTGGAGAGCTGATCCAGATAGTTCATCTAAATCCAGGTTACCCTTTGCAGTTACTGAATAAATAGGGGTTGGGAATGATTCATGAAGTGAATAGCCTAGGGCTCAGTTCATCCTATGGATAGAAGTTTTAATAGAGTTGATGAAAAAAAGGAGAGAGGATGAATGCTCCTTTTGGTGTTGGGGCAGATGTTTGTACACTTGGACAACACCACAAGAGAGAGAAGGGCAATCAGTGCCAAGGCCAGGCAGAGCAACAATGAATACAGCTTTTTGAGCTAGGGTAGAAGGTGAGATAAGTTGAAAATAATTCTCATAAGCAAATAATCTGGAAATTCCTTTAGAAGGCCCAGACTGGGATCTGCCTTCTGGTATTTGTTGACCATATTCATATAAACAACTAGGTGTTATTTGTGAAACCAACTAAAATGTGACCGTCATTAAATAGAGTCCATGTTCAATTTCTAAATTCCCTTATCAAAGTTATTTCATATATTATATCTGACTTTATATGTAAAAAGAAGTTGGAGTTTTTCCACAATGAGATTGTATAATGTTAATGTCAATTGAAGTTTATATTTTTATGAAAATGCATTAAGAGTAAAATTTCCATTCAAAGTCAACTCTGTCTTTTGGCAGTGAAATGGTTTCAGGTATAGAACCATGAGGTATAGAACTGTTTTCTCCTTCCTCACCACATACAATGATCTTCTAAGTATATGTGAGATGAAGCAGGCTCTATAATCTGAGTTCATTTGGGATTCAACAAACAAAAGAGAAAGATAAATGTGCAAAGGATATGTTCTTCTCTTGACAAGTGGCACATGTGGGATTTAGGGTTCTATAAAGAGACTTCTTTTCAAGCTAGGGCATAGTTAGTGAATTGAATGGATTGGGTAATAAATTATTTAAATAGGGTCATTCTTTATACTCATTCTTTCTACTCTCAGGGATAACACGTTTTCTTGAAAGATCTGTTGTAAGTTGGAAGATTTCTTTGTTAGCATGTACCCTCCACTCATGAAAAAGATGACTAAACTATGATCACACTAGCAAGCTATATTATGTCTAAAACTATATTATGTCTAATATAGTTTATCTCACATATAGTGCTTGGCCCAACTCCAACTTATATCATAAACAATATTGATTACAATTATATAATTTATTGGTATACCATAGAATGAACAACAGACTGGGATTTAGGGGACCTAACTGCACTGGTCCTAATTGCACCTCCAGATGTCCATGTGACTGTAAGTTTATCATTTAACCTTTCTAAGGATCTGTTTCTCTCACTCTAAAATTGGGAGTGGGAATATTTGTCCAGATTAGTAACTTTAAAGGTGGCTTGTTTATACGTGTGTGTATTCGTGTGTACATTTTCTCAGCATAAATTTCTCTCCAAATAAAGTCTTATATAGAACTCCCACATATATAAGAGATTAAAATAGAGTTGTTCTCCTTGAAGCTCTCCCCATTTCATCAAACCTGTCCCAACTATGTATCGGCCCTTAGGCTCATTGGAACATAGTTTAAAAATCACTGGTTAGGATCTAAGACTCCTCATCACTCTGATCGTTCATGATTCCTAGACTTGGCAGTGTTGAGGCAATAGGTCCAAATGACTCAATTAAGGTGAACCTTATCTTTATTCACCAAGGTGAGAGAAACCATTGACTTATTTAGTAGTGCCTAAAATGGGGAAGATTCATCCCAAGTATTTATTGTGGTAGATATTCAGTGTCAGATGTAGCAGCCATATTTAAAAAATGATCAGAGCTCTATGTTTAATCAGCCACACACCTGTGCTAAAAATGAATTTGTTCCATTAGGAAGGGGCATCAAGAAATAAAAGCTATCCAAGAGGAAGGCAGCTGGAAAAGTTACTAAATTATTGGTGTATGTGTATAATATGTGGTGGTGGAGATGTTTGAAGTTTTTATTGCAGTGAGTTTGCTGTGACCACATTACTTATAAGTGGCAGCACTAGGTGTAAGTTATGCTGGTCTTCCCAGGAAAGTGGCAATAAAAACTTTATAGCACCCCACACCATCATCACATATTTTATTTAAACCACTTATTTTCTTTGGATTTTGTCTCTTTTAATCCATCTCTATTTTTTCCTTCTTCCTTATGTTACTCAACACAGAAATATGGCCTTTCTGGAGTAGGTGGGGTCAAGAGCATTCAAAAAAGACAGTGTGGAATCAATTTATATTCCAATTAGAAATTTATGCATTGATGTGTGAAGTGCATAGTTTATCTGCTGATGGTTGTGGTCAAATATGGATTAGGAAGGATAAATTATACACCATAATTTATGGGAAAAAATGGGAAAGGCATTTAGAATACTGAAATGGGTATAAAGCTATTAAGTATTGTTAACTGTTTTCAGTAGCTCTGCTAGGTCAGTGTACTCTCTATAGTAGACTTGGTGAATATACATAATCCAGCCCTCTGACATAGACAATAAATTTGGTGTTGCTTTTAGATTTAATTAATATTGGAATATAAGCTTCAAGGTGGAGGTAAAGTGGTGGAGGAATAGGGGACCCTATTTCAACTGGTCCCCTGAGTTTAGATGGATATCTACCAAGCCATTCTGAACACCCACAAAATCAGCCTGAGATGTGAGACTATATATCTGGATCTCTACAAGCAGAAAATCTCTGGCAGTCGCAAGGTATGAAGGGCAGAGTGCTGATTCTATGGGCAGATATCGGAATATAAACAAAACAGGGAGGAAGCAGCCATAAGCTAGTGCTGGGAAGGTGATATAACACCAGAGCGCAAATTGTCTCATGCTGGGGACTGGGCACAAACTTGCAGAGTGGTAGTGGAAGGGAAAGTGTTTTAGAGCAAACCCCAGACAGGATCCAGGAGCTGCAGGTGTGCTCGCAGTCTTAGAAGCACAAAGGGCAGAGACATGCCCTGGACCTGGGATTGACCTCTGGGAGAGTTGCTGTGGGCATGCACCACCATGGGAGCCTGCAGTTTTTAGCAGTACAGACAGAAATGGAGACTGTGTGTGCTGAGGGCTCAGTGAATAACAGACTACGATTTCTCTGCTCTGAGTCAGAGGTTTGGGTGCAGCCATTTCTGCTCTGACTCTCTGAAGAGACATAGAAAGCTGCCAAAGAACAAAAGCTCAAAAAACTGGTTTCCACTGAGCTCCCCCCACCCAAGAGGAGGCAGGGTAACTCTGCCCAAGCAGGGTTGCATGAGTAACAGTGCAGCAGGCCCCTCTCCCAGAAGACAGGTGGGAAGAACAAGAGGATGACAACCCTAGGGTCCCCATAAAACGGATGCATCTTGCTTGGGTCATGGTTAATACTTTGGACTCTGTACATTCCCTCAACCACCCCTCAACAGAATGACTAAGAGGAGGAACTCCCAAAAAAGAAAAAAATCAGTGACTATGGCCTCTGCCACAGACCTAAAGGATATGGATATAAGCAAGATGTCAGAGATAGACTTCAGGGTAGCAATTATGAAGTCAGTAGCTAGGCTTGAGAAAAACATTACCAACAATATAGAATCTCTAGAGGGGAGGGGGGTGGAAGGATCAGTTAGCCTGGTGATGGGTATTAAAGAGGGCACGTTCTGCATGGAGCACTGGGTGTTATGCACAAACAATGAATCATGGAACACTACATCAAAAACTAATGATGTAATGTATGGTGATTAACATAACAATAAAAAATTTAAAAAGAAAAAAAAGAATCTCTAAGGGCAGAAATGATATCAAATCAGGACGAACTTAAAAATGCTATGAATAAGAGGCAGTCTAAATTGGATACCCAGACAGCCGGGGTAAATGAGGCAGAAGAACAAATTAGTGAGCTAGAAGATAAGATGATAGAAAGGAAGGAAGGCAAGGACGCCTGGGATAAACAGCTAAAAGCCCATGAGAACAGACTTAGAGAGATCAATGATGCCATGAAATGATCCAATGTCAGAATTACTGGGATCCCCGAAGGAGTGGAGAGAGAAAGAGGACTACGAGGTATATTTGAGCAAATCATAGCCGAGAACTTCCCTAATCTGAGGAAGGAAACAAGCATTAATGTCCAAGAGGCAGAGAGGACCCCTCCCAAGATCAATGAGAACAGCCAATGCCCTGGCATATGATAGTAAAACTTTGTAAATCTTAGAACCAAGGAAGCTATCCTGAGAGCAGCTGGGAGAATAGATTTCTTAGGTACAGAGGGAGGAACATCAGAATAACATCAGACCTGTCCACAGAGACCTAGTAAGACAGAAAGGGCTGACAACACATATTCAGGGTAATAAATGGGAAGAACATGCAGCCAAGAATACTTTATCCAGCAAGGCTGTCATTTAAAATGGATGTAGAGACAAGGAGCTTCCAAGACTGGTAGAAACTGAAAGAATATGTGACCACCAAGCCGGCCCTGCAAGAAATATTAAGTGGGATTCTATAAAAGACTAAAGACCCCAAGAGTAATACAGACCATAAATTTACAGAAAAAATCTATAGAAACAGGGACTTCACAGGCAATATGATGGAACTACAATTATATCTTTCAATAGTCACTCTAAACATGAATGGCCTAAATGCTCCCATGAAATGGTACAGGGTTGCAGATTGGATAAAAAGACATGACACATCCATATGTGGTCTAAAAGAGACTCATTTTGAAACTAAAAATACCTCCAGATTGAAAGTGAGGGAATGGAGAACCACTTATCATGCCAACGGACCTCAAAAGAAAGCAGGGGTAACAATTCTCATATCAGACAAATTAGAGTTTAAGCTAAAGACAGTAGTAAGAGATGGAGAGGGACACTATATCATTCTTTACAGCGTCTATCCAACAAGAAGATCTAACAATTATAAATATCTATGCCCCCAACATGAGAGCAGCCAACTACATAAGCCAACTGTTAACCAAAATAAATAGTCATATTGATAATAATACTTTAATAGTAGGAGACCTCAATACTCCACTCTCAGCAATGGACAGATCATCTAAGAAGAAGATCAACAAAGAAACAAGAGCTTTGAATGACACATTGGACCAGATAGACTTCGTAGATATATACAGAACATTCCACCCTAAAACAACAGAATACTCATTCTTCTTGAATGCACATGGACTTTCTCCAGAATAGACCATATACTGGGTCACAAATCAGGTCTCACCTAATACCAAAAGATTGAAATTATTCCCTGCATATTTTCAGACCACAATGCTTTAAAACTGGAACTCAGTCACAAGAGAAAATTTGGAAGGAATTCAAACACTTGGGAGCTGAAGACCATCCTGATAAAGAATGTTTGGGTCAACCAGGAAATTAAAGAAGAACGTAAACAATTCATAGAAACCAATGAGAATGAAAACACATTGGTCCAAAACCTATGGGATACTGGAAAGGCGGTCCTAAGGGGGAAATACATAACCATCCAAGCCTCACTCAAAAAAGTAGAAAAATCACGAATGCACAAGCTAACCTTACACCTAAAGGAACTGGAGAAAGAAGAGCAAATACAACCAAAACTAAGAAGGAGAAGAGAAATAATAAGATTAGAGCAGAGGTCAATGAAATAGAAACCAGAAAAACAGTAGAACAGACCAATGAAACTAGAAGCTGGTTCTTTGAAAGAATTAATAAGATCAATAAACCTCTGGCCAGACTTATCCAAAAGAAAAGAGAAAGGACCTAAATTAATAAAATTATGAATGAAGGGAACAGATCACAAGTAACACCAAGGAATTATTAGAAATTCCTTGAAACACCAAGAAACAATTATTAGAAATTATTATCAACAACTATATGCCAACAAACTGAGCAATCTGAATGAAATGGATGCCTTCCTGGAAACCTATAAGCTGCCAAGGCTAAAACAGGAAGAAATTGACAACCTGAATAGGCCAATAACCAGTAACGAGATTTTGAAGCAGTGATCAAAAACCTCCCAAAAAACAAGAGTCCAGGGCCTGATCAATTCCCAGGGGAATTCTACCAAACATTTTTTTTTTTTTATTTGAGAGAGAGAAAGAGATAGAGAGCATGAGAGGAGGGAGGTTCAGAGAGAGAAGCAGACTCCCTGCCGAGCAGGGAGCCCGATGCGGGACTCGATCCTGGGACTCCAGGATCATGACCTGAGCTGAAGGCAGTCGCTTAACCTCTACCAAACATATTTAAAGAATAAATAAAACCTATTCTACTGAAGCTGTTTCAAAAAATAGAAACAGAAGGAAAACTTCCAAACTCATTCTGTGAGGCCAGCATTACCTTGATCCCAAAACAGGCAATGACCCCATCAAAAAGCAAAATTGCAGACCAATATCCCTGATGAACATGGATGCCCAAATTGTCAACAAGATCCTAGCCAAGAGAATCCAACAGTACATTAAAAGGATTATCCATCACGTCCAGTTGGGATTTATTCCTGGAATGCAAGTGTGGTTCAACATTCACAAATCAATCAGTGTGATAGAGGACATCAATAAAAGAAAAGACAAGAACCATATGATCCTCTCAATTGATGCAGAAAAAGCATTTGACAAAAAACAGCATCCATTTCTGATTAAAACTCTTCAGAGTGTAGGGATAGAAGGAACATTCCTCAATTTTATAAAAACCATCTATGAAAAGCCTGCAGTGAATGTCATTCTCAAAGGGGAAAAGCTCAGAGCTTTTCCCTTAAGGTCAGGAACATGACAGGGATGCCCACTCTTGCCACTGTTGTTCAACATAGTACTAGAAGTCCTAACATCAGCAATCAGACAACAAAAAGAAATAAAATGTATGCAAACTGGCAAAGAAGAAGTCAAACTCTCTCTTCACAGATGACATGATACTTTATGTGGAAAACCCAAAAGACTCCATGCCCAAATTACTAGAACTCATCCAGCAATTCGGCAATGTGGCAGGATACAAAATCAATGCACAGAAATCAGTTGCTTTTCTGTGCACTAGAAATGTAACTGTAGAAAAAGAAATTAGAGAATCTATTCCATTTACAATAGCACCAAAAACCATAAGATACCTCGGAATAAACCTAACCAAAGAGGTAAAGGATCTATACTCTAGGAACTACAGAACGCTCATGAAAGAAATTGAAGAAGACACAAAAAGATGGAAAAACATTCCATGCTCATGGATCAGAAGAATAAACATTGTTAAAATGTCTATGCTACCAGAGCAATCTATACTTTCAATGCCATTGCTATTAAAATACCATTGGCATTTTTCAAAGAGCTGGAACAAACAATCCTAAAATTTGTATGGAATCAGAAAAGACCCTGAATCGCCAAGGGACGTTGAAAAAGAAAAACAAAGCTGGGGGCAACATGTTGCCTGATTTCATCCTATATTACAAAGTTGTGATCAACAAGACAGCATGGTATTGGCACAAAAACAGACACAAAGATCTATGAAATAGAATAGAGTCTCCAGAAATGGACCCTCAACTCTATCGTCAACTAATCTTCAACAAAGCAGGAGAAAAATATGCAAGGAAAAAATACAGTCTCTTCAATAAATGGTTCCATGGAAATTGGACAGGTATAATCAAAAGAATGAAACTCGATCATTCTCTTACACCATACACAAAGATAAACTCAAAATGGATGAAAGACCTCAATGTGAGACAGGAATTCATCAAAATCCTACAGGAGAACATAGGCAGTAACCTCTTTGATGTTGGCCACAGTAACTTCTTTCAAGACACGTCTCCAAAGGCAAGGGAAATAAAAGCGAAAATGAACTTTTGGGACTTCATCAAGATAAAAAGCTTCTGCACAGCAAAGGAAACAGTCAAAAAAACTAAAAGGCAACCTACAGAATGGGAGAAGATATTTCCAAATGACATTACAAAGGGCTGGTATCCAAGGTCTATAAAGAACTTCTCAAACTGAACCGCCCCCCCCCCCAAAAAATAAGTCAAGAAATGGGCAGAAGACATGAACAGACACTTCTCCAAAGAAGACAAAGAAATGGCTAACAGACACATGATAAAATATTCAACATCATTAGCCATCAGGGAAATTCCAATCAAAAGCACATTGAGATACCACCTTAGACCAGTTAAAGTGGCAAAAATTAACAAGGCAGGAAACAACAAATGTTGTAGAGGATGTGGAGAAAGGGGAACCCTAATATTGTTGGTGGGAATGCAAGTTGGTATAGCCACTTTGGAAAACAGGATGGAGGTTCCTCAAGACGTTAAAAATAGAGCTATCTTATGACCCAGCAATTGCTCTACTGAGTATTTACCCCAAAGATACAGATGTAGTGAAAAGAAGGGCCACATGCACCCCAATGTTCATAGCAGCAATGTCCACAATAGCCAAACCATGGAAGGAGCTGAGATGCCCTTCAACAGATGAATGGATAAAGAAGATTTGTTTCATATATACAATGGAATATTACTCAGCCATCAGAAAGGATAAATACCCAACATTTGCACCGACATCGATGGAATTGGAGGGGACTATGCTAAGTGAAATAAGTCAAGCAGAGAAAGACAATTATCATATGGTTTCACTCATATGTGGAATATAAGGAATAGCCAGAGGACATTAAGGGAAGGAAGTGAAAACTGAAGCACGGGAAATTATAGGGGGAGACAAGCCATGAGAGACTATGGACTCCATGAAACAATCTGAGAGTTTCAGAGGGGAGGAGGTTGAGGCGATGGGGTAGCCCAATGATGGGTATTAAGTAGGGCACGTGTTATAATGAGCCCTGAGGGCGCCTGGGTGGCTCAGTTGGTTAAGCGACTGCCTTCCACTCAGGTCATGATCCTGGAGTCCCTGGATCGAGTCCCGCATCGGGCTCCCTGCTCGGCAGGGTGCCTGCTTCTGCCTCTGACCCTCCCCCCTCTCATATGCTCTCTCTCTCATTCTCTCTGTCTCAAATAAATAAATAAAATCTTTCAAAAAAAAAATAATGAGCCCTGAGTGTTATATGCAAATAATGAATCATTGAACACTAAGAAAAAAAAAAGGAATATAAGCTTCACTGGAGTATGTATCTTATATGTAACTCACCACTGTATCCCTAGTGCCTGGAAGACTACCTGGTACATAATAGGTTCTCAGTATTTTTTGAATGAATGAATGAATGGTATAATCCTTATTTTTAACCAGGAAATGCACATTTTTAGTCTGCATCACTGAGTGGAGAAAAAGGTTTATCAGACTCTTGGATTTAAATAAGTTTTATCAGACTCTTGCTTGAATCCTTACTAAGCATTCTCTGAATGTTTCAATCTTTTGAAAAACTTAGAAGTCAGTAGCTTAAAATACATGCAGGATGGAAACCTTGAGTCTGGATGGCATTGAAATATCCCAGGGTGGAAAGTTATGATAACCTGGCAACCAGACAGATCCATTTGGGTAGACTGGGTGCTTGAGGATAAATCTAGTTTTCCATGATGGAATGAATTTTAGCTGAGTATCCTGATAGTAAAATAAAAAGCAGTGAGTAGCACTCCAGGAAGACTATCAGTATTAAATGAAGTAATCTAAATGGGAAAAACAAACAATAATAATGATAACAACATAGTGATGGAAAGCAAATAGTTTCTGTCCTAGTGTCATTATTAATTCATTTATTTTCAATTAAGTATTTATGAGTCCACAGTATATACACACACATATGTATTAGTCCTCAGTAGAGACGCTGTCTCACATTATCTGTACATTTAATTTTTACCAGATTGAACTTTCATGTCCCTAGCTTTATCTGAATTTCTGATCTCAACCCATCAACTTCTCTAATGTTAATGTTTTGTGCTATTCTTCTAGATTCCCTAAGTCTTTTAAACTTTTATTCATCTATTCAGTGAGTCAACAAAAAATGATTTAATGTGTATATTACTAGGCATTGAAATTATAGTGATAAAAAACATAGACAAAGCCCTAACTATCTTAGAGCCTATAGTCTAGTCTTCCCTATTCCCCATGCCTAGGCATGAAACACTGTCATGACTTTTTCATTTAAAAGTGCTTCTCTTTCATCTCTCAACAATGCATTTGTTTCTACTCAGCATTGATTCCCTTCCATTTTCTCAGTATTTATTTGCTTTGTTTACCTAAGCTATGTTTATAGGAAAAAAGGGTTGTGATGGTTAATTTTATGTGTCAACCAGACTGGGCCACAGGGTGGCCAGATATTTGGTCAAACTTTAATTTGGCTATTTCTTTGAGGGTATTTTTGGATGACGTTAACATTTAAATTGGTAAACTGAATAAAGCAGATTGCTCTCATCCAGTCAGTTGAGGGCCTGAATAGAACAGAAAGGCTGACCTTCCCCCAAGAGAGAATTCTTCCTGCCTGATGGCCTTCACACTGGAATATTGTTTTTCTCCTGCCTTTGGACTTAAACTAAAATCAGCTCTTTGTGGATTTTAAGACTGCTGGCCTTTGGACTCAGACTGCAACTAAATCATCATCTGTTCTTGGGTTGCTAGGACTTATCCTGTAGATCTTGGGACTTGCCAACCTTCACAGTCATGGGAGTCAATTCCTTGGAGATTCCTGATTAATATAAGGAGCTTCTGGGAAGAAATACCACAAGTCTTCTCCCATAATCATACTTCTGAAGTACAAAGGTAGCCTGGGTACAAAGTATAAGAACATAAATCAAGCCAATACTCTATCTTTACTGACCATTATCAGACTTTATTCATGTTGTTTCTTACCAAATTAGGATAATGGCTTTGCCTAACTAATCAGATAGCTTAGTTGAGCTAATCATGCCCCCATCCCATGAGATATTTATACCATGATTTGGACCTCCAAATTAATCATTTTGAGACTTTAAATTTATTAGTGATCTCAGATACTGAACCTGAATTGGTTCCTTCCAAGGAAGATTCTTTTTGGCCCCAGTACCTTTCCCATAGACCTTCATATGAGTGGGGCTATTCCTGATGACTGCCTATATCACTAACCAATATCAGTTAGACATTGAACATATTTCCAAATTATGGCAAAGAATGATATCATACATATATATTTGTGTTAAAGGCAAGCTGTACTTAAGACCATGGAATCTCAACATTAGAGAAGTCCTTTCTTCTCTTTTATTTTTGTTTTGATCTGGATAGAGACAACCTCGTTTTTCATGTTGCAGTTTAGCCATGAAACAGCAGGACTATCATGCAGGGAAATCTGTAAAGTATTGCTTCTACAAACTGTCAGAATATATTTAACTGAGTTGATTAAAACATGACTGATATATGAATATTTAAAATATGCTGAGTTTGTGATATCTCCTTCTTGTCTCCTCTGCCCCATCTTTCTACTCCTAAAGGAAATAACTTTCCTTGGGTCCTGATGACTTAGTTAAAAATGATTGTACTAAGAAGGCATTAAACTGGCCACAAAAGTGATAACATTAGCTCTTCCGGGCTATTGCACATCCCATTTCTACTTTTAATGATTCGTGTGTTTTCCAAACCTTTATATAATTAATATTACTTAATAGGTATGGAAATGTTCATAGGACATTCATCCAAGGGGATGAAATATTTTTTAATGTCTGCAATATAAAATTTTAAGCAAATGAGTTTCTCAGATGATAATATTCTGTGTGTCAAAGTAGATATTTTCAAATTGTGCACATTAAAATTTCAACTGCAGGTTTCACCTTTAATGTATGCTTCACTAGCTGCTGGGGGCTGGGAAAAATCATTACTAATTGATATGCTTTAATGACCTGAGAGCTTTCAAAGTTGGGTGAACCCAAGAGAAATGCTAAAAGGTAGATATTTGATTTTTATTATGTCCAGTACATGCTAAAAGTAGACGCATTGTGACTGTTATATCATTGTCAAATTGCTAGACTTCAGGCTTTCTACTAATTTGACACTATTTTTTTTAATTTGACACTATTAACAAATACTACCTTACTGAATTCATGAAAAGAAAAGTGGGATAAAGGATAAGGGCAGAGAAAAGTAGGGCTTCATGATCTTTACTTGCTATAGAAATTGCTGAATTAGAGGAAAACGAGGGTGAAAAAAAAATCAAAGCTGAACTTGGTAAATGATATTAACTGACTTTATCCTTATTTTCCTTTATGGCCTTCATATTACAAACTTGAAAATGGGAATGGCAGAGATAAATTGTTTGTTACCAAACTCCTCTTATTATTTTTAAAGATTTATTTATTTGACAGAGAGAGACAGAGAGAGCGGGAACACAAGCAGGGGAAGTGGGAGAGGGAGAATCAGGCTTCCCACTGAGCAGGGAGCCCGATTCGGAGCTCAATCCCAGGACTCTGGGATCTTGACCTGAGCCAAAGGCAGACGCTTAATGACTGAGCCACCCAGGTGCTCCCAAACTTCTCTTAAAGAATTGCATCTGTTTAGCATTTCCTGAGTAATTTAGACTTCTGTGAGAAGTATTGCTGGAATCTGGGTTAATATCTGCTTTTCCAAAACTGGAAACCATGGTGACACTTGTCTGGATGCATTTTTTTTCTACTTACACTGATAGGCTTTTATTTTGGTATTCTTCAAAGGGTAGAATAGTAGGGGAGCCTGGGTGGCTCAGTCAGTTAAGCGTCGGACTCTTGATTTCCACTCATGTCATGATCTCAGTGTCGTGAGATCAAGCCCTGAGTTGGGTTCTGCATTGGGCGTGGAACCTGCTTAAGATTCTCTCTCCCTCTCCCTCTACCCCTCTCCCCTCTATACAAAGAGTAGAAGAGTAGACTTTATTAACTTTCTCTGACTTGAGATGTAGGGAGAATGGAATTGGTTTTGGAAGAAAATTAAAAGCTAGATGTTAGCTCTTCATTCTTATGAAAACCATTCCATTACTTTCTAAATATACTACATATTGAACAGGAGGATTTCTGGACCTTTTCCTGGTACAATTCTGTTTCTGGAAGAAGACATAGAGTTATTTCAGATTCATCATCTGAGTAAGCTCTAGATATGAAGCCACATTAGAGTCTGAACACTTCCTGATCTGTTTCTCATGACTATCAAATATAAGAGCTCAAAGAGACCCACTTAATCCTTTAATCCAAACTTCAAGCACTGGATAAATCTTGGATCTACAATTGGTCATAATTGAGATTCTGAAAGTCTTTCATGATAAGCATCATTTTAATAATGCATAGTCTCTGACCTCCAAAAGATAAGACTTTCAATATTTTAAGACCTAGAACCCCATTAATGAACAAATCAAGTACTCTATCCTTGATTAATTCAATAAATAATTATGGAACAATGTGAAAGTCATTATCCTTAAGAGCCTTTGTATATGATATGGTTTTTGTTCACAAAGAAGGTTACAGTGTGGTATGAGGAATAAAGCATGTACACAGAAATATAAAAAAATAAAAGGATGTGTGAATATCATAGTCATATAGGTGTGATGGTCATATAATATATTGTCTAAACTGGAATGCTTTTGAGAATGAAAGGAGCACTATTAATCAATATGTATATGTAAACCATGTACTTACTCTGCCTATGAATTGTACATGCAAAATGCTCTCAGAGTTTATAGATGGTCAAGAGCTCTTCAAGCTAAAATAATTTTGGAAGTCTTTGTGGAGGATATAACATTTGAGTTGAAATTTGAAGAATAGATATGATCTTGATAGATAGCTGTAGGAGGAGGACATTCTAAGATGTGGGATTACTATGAACAAAGTCCTGGAGGTAGGGATGAGTGCTTGAAGAAAAGCAAGCAGTATACCTTGAATTAAAATAAAACACAGATAGTAATTAGAATATGAAACTGAAGTGGTTGGTGAGGGACAGAAATATATGGGCCCCATAGCTTTGAATGTCATACTAAGGAATTTAGACTTTATTTCAGTAGGCATTGTGGCCTATTGCAAAGGCAACTGTGTTACTTGAAAGGTCAGTGATCATCATTGTCTTAACTATTTAGGATTGGCTGTATTTTCTAATTAGCCTTAGCAGGAATCAAGATCTTAAAGGAAATCAACATGAAATAGGCCTATTTGATAGGCTAGGAGATGGTCTTGTTGGGACATTTAGTGCAAAGTTCATCACCATGGGGTGGAGAGCGTGGGAATACACTGCAGTGGAGCTACACTGCATGTTGTTAGGAACAAATGTATAAAGTGTACATTATCATCTATCATTGTTATTATTTCTAAACTTCTTTTTGGCTAGATGAGCAGACATGCTTTCATTATGCATCTTATTTGCTCTTACAATTTCACGTCTTATATTTTGTTGAGTCAGATTTTCCTTTTCTTTCTCTCAAAATCGATTTTTGTTTAGTATGGACAAATGTAACCTTATCTTTTTTATTAAGTTTTTATTTAAATTCCAGTTAGTTAACATACACTATAATATGAGTTTCAGGTGTAGAATTTAGTGATTCAACACTGGCATACAATATCCAGTGCTCATCACAAGTGTTCTCCTTCTCCTTATCTTTTTAAAAAGTCAACATTTTATTTCATGTAACATGCTTTATTTTACCATATTTCATAAAGGCATTTATGATTCTTATAAGTTCCTCCTTTCATATCTGCTTGGTATAGTTAGTTTTCAAAAAAATATGCAATGGTTAAGATAGAAGAATCACATAAAATGGAGCAATTTTCTACCTTAACATGAAATCATTTTCAAATATTTGCACTGAAAATCCTTTGATGAGAACATCATAAAGTTTTGCTGTCAAAGCTTGTTTGAAGTCTGCTATTCAATTCATGTTGCTGATATGTAGGACTTTAACCTTGGGCTTAGCTCTCAGTCCAGGTTAATAAAAATCACAGTTATTTTAACTTGACACCCATTATACTGAGGTAAATTGCAAGGATATAAAACAAAAAAGAAGAAAGGAACTAAATTAGTCCCACACAGCTTGGCCTTCATGTATGAATTTAAGAAGCTTTTATTTATTTACCCCTTAATTTCAACTCTGGCTGTTGTACACAATAGCTCTTAGGATGTATCATTCATTAAACAATGGCACTAGCCTTTATTCAAGTTCTATGTACGGACATCTGATTTATCCACTCATTAGCATACACATAATATATCTTACCTCATCAAATATCTCACTTGATTATCTATCAAAGTTTGTTTTTCTTTGTTAAGAAAGACATAAGAGATCTAGAGAATATCAAGAGAAAGAAAGTGTGAAGATAAGAAATTAGGGACTTCTGTGGATGAAGATCCTAAAAAGTAGTTTCTTCAGTTTCAGAACATAAAGCTGAGGAATTATAGGCTAAAAGTAAATAAAATCACAAATGTGCTTGAGAAGGTGAGTGCAAAGTTTTTCCCCAGTTCCTAGAAAACAAGTTCTTGAAGACCATGTTATAGTTTGTACCATATTTTGAGATATTGTTCAGCATCATCTGTCACAATTTAGTCAGATTCAAGATTCATGCTGGGATGCACTATTAAAGACTGAGGAGGCTGTGACTAGGAGGGTAAGGAGGCTAGGAAAAATGTGACTCTAGAAGCTGATCAGTGCAAGAAAAACTGGGGAGTATAATGCAGTATTCAGATAGGTGTGGAGAATATGGGCTTATTTTTAAAAGGTATTGGTTTCAAGGTGTTTCAACCTGTAGGGTGGGGCATTTCATCTAGAATCCAGGAAGCAAGCCATATACTGAGATAGGTCAGTGATGTTTTCATGGTTCCTAGGAATCAATACATTTACGGCAAACCCAGTTAGGCTGAAACATCCTGTCTTCATGGGTACTTCAGCAGCAGACAATAAAACCTAGGCAGAAATCTAGTTGTGTGGCCTGGACCAACTCTGAAGGGAACAAGGGAAAACTGAAATTTGGAGAATAGATGGACATTTAAGGCTGACCAGTTGTACATCAGATTTCATGTTTTTTTTCCCCAGTGCTACTTTTTATTGGGAGATATTTGACATACAATATTAGTTTCAGATGTACATCATAGTGATTTAACATTTGTATACGTTGGGAAATGGTCACCACAGTAAGTCTAGTTACCTTCTGTCACCTTACAAAGTTAATGCATTATTTATATTCCCCATGTTGTACAATACATCCCCATGACTTATTTATTTTATAACTGGAAGTTTGTACTTTTTAATCCCCTTCAACCATTTTGCCTCTACCCAAAACTACTCCCCTCGGCAACCACCAATCTGTTTTCTGTATCTATGAATCTGGGTTTTGTTTTGTTCGTTTGTTTTGGTTTGTGGATTCCACATATAAGTGAAATCATATGGTATTTCTCTCTTTCTGTCTGACTTATTTCACTTAGTATAATACCGTCTAGGTCCATCCATGCTGTTGCAAATGGTAAGATATCATTCTTTTTTATGAATGAGTAGTATTCCATTGTGTATGTATATGTATATATACCTCACATCTTCTTTATCCATTCATCTATGGATGGATGCTTGGGTTGCTTTCATATCTTGCCCAATGTAAATAATGCTGCAATGAACATAGGGGGTGCGTATATCTTTTTGAATTAGTGTTTTCATTTTCTTTGGATAAATACCCAGTAGTGAAATTACTGGATCATATGGCATTTCTATTTGTAATTTTTGAGGAATCTCCATACTATTTTCTACAGTGGCTGCACCAATTTACATTTCCACTGACAGTGCATGTGCGTTCCCTTTTTTTCTACATCCTTGGCAACACTTGTTATTTCTTGTCTTTTTGATACTAGCCACTCAGAAAGATAGGAGGCAGTATCTCCTTGCAGTTTTGATTTGCATTTCCTCAATGATTAGTGATGTTGAGCATCTTTTCGTTGTGTGTCAGTTGGCCATCTGTATGTCTTCTTTGGGAAAATGTCTGTTTAGACCTGAGGCAAATTCTTTATTGGGGAGTGTAATCTCAGGGAGAAGGAGTGAGGGAAAAGTTAAATGAGACAAGGAAGGAGGAAGAGCCAATACAAGGATTTAACTGGTCATCATTTGATATCAAGAGTTTGCTCAAGTTCATGGGACTCTCTTATGAGAAGCTATATAAACAAATACTTCTCTTGACAGTGGGTCTAGGGACAAAAAGAGAAATTTATTCTCCAGCACCCATTTCCCATTCATCAAAGTTAAGGCCCATGGCCTTAATTACCCCTCACTTTGAAGCTGTGTTTTAAGAAGTTCCCTGGTTTCTCACACACTGGCAAAAATAGTGAAGCCCCAGAAAAAGAGGATGGATGCTATCAGGTTTGCCCAAATGGAATGGATTAGAATATAGTGTGAGCTCAGGCTGTGAGTTCTTCTCCTTTCTCTTCTCTTCCTTTTGACATCTTCTATTCATTTTCCTCACCACTATTTCCCACTTTTCCTCTCTAACTTTTCTACACCCTACCTTTTAAAAAATGTTTTTTTCTCCACTTCTCTTTTGATTTAGTTTTTCTTGACTACTCAAAAAAGATTAGGCTAGGAAGAAGACCCTGTGATAATTTATTTTAATTTAAGATGAGGGTAGCTCTAAAATACAAAGCCATGAATTTAACAGAAAGACTTGTGTAATTTTCTGAACAAAAGTTTGTAGAAAAGCAAAATAAATTAAATTGGGTTAGGATTGAATAACTTACTTTCATCATACAAAATTGCTGATGCTTTCTGTTTAAAAAAATAAATGCCCACAATTTAGCCCTTAGGGATTTTGTAATCCTTTATGTATACTTGGAAGCTTAAAGTGGTTTAGCTTCCTTGTACCTGACTATCACTTCCCATATCTTACCACACATGTGTGCATGCACACACACACACATACATACACACACGTGTGCACACCAGATTTATTTTGTGACTGAGATTAGTTCCTTCACAAATGGATTGCATACAAATATGATGATTTATTGCCTACTGAGAGAAGATGGCCTTGCATACTACTTAGGGTCAAGTGTGAGTTGCTAAGCCCACAGGCATGCAAAATCTTCTCTTTGCTCTCCAAAGTTAGAAAAAGGATTGGTTTTCAAGTGATTGTGCCTTGGCCTATTGCAACCATTTCCATTGAGGGAAGAATTCTAGAAAGTCTCCTTTGTTCTGTTATATGATTGGGTAGAAGAAAGGAAATGTTCAGAATGCCAGAAGATTGATTTTTAAGAAATAGTTCTTTTGATGTATAGCATATAAACAGAAAAGTGCACAAAACATAAATATATAGCTCCATGAATTTTCAGACAGTAACCACTACTCAGATCAAGAAACATTTCTAGCACCCCAGAAGACCACTCATCTTCCATACACCTCATGGTAATCACTAGCTTAAGTTCCTGACTTCTAATGCCATAGATAAGTTTTGCTTATTTTTGAACTTCATATAAATATAAAATATGTATACAGTATGTACTGTTTGTTCAATAGTGTGAGATCCAGTCATCTTACAGTAGGTAGCAGTGGTTTATTTATATTGTATATAAACCTAATTTTAGAATTGCTGGGTCATAAAGAATGCTTATTTTCAGCTTACAAAGATATTGCCAAAACTTTGCCAAAATGGTTGTGCAATTTATATTCCTACAAGTGTGTATGAGAATTCCAGTTGCTCTACATTCTCCACAATATTTGGTATTTGCAGTCTTTAGTTTTTTTTAAATCTGATAATATATATCACATAATTTACCATTTTAATAATTTTTAAGCGTACAGTTCAGTGGTATTAAGTACATTCACATTGTTTTGCAACTGTCACCAGTATCCAGTGAATAGACTACATTCATTTATTAATTCTAATTTTCTATCTATAGGTTATTTTGGATTTTATATATACCCAATCATGTCACCTGAGAATATTGATGATATATATTATATATATTATATTTTACTTATTGTATTCACTAGGACCTCCAGCATAATGTTGCATGTATTTGGTAATAATAGTAATCCTTACCCTCTTCCCAATTCTGGTTTAAAACCTTTCAATATTTTACTATTAAATATAAACCTTGCTATATTTTTGTATATGCCAGCAAATTTTTAAGTTCCCCCTTATTATTTATGTTTTTATTATGTTTTTATTGTCACTGTGAATGGATGATGAAAGGTATAAAATGCTTTTTATCATCTACTGACAAGATCATATGATTTTTCTTCTTTTGTTACAGTGATAAATATATTGTTTGCTTTTTTAATGCTAATTACCCAAGTATTCTGGTAGGGGGCAATTTATCTTGTTATAGTGTCCTTAAATTCCTTGGATTCAATTTGTTAATATTTTCTTTAGTTCATTCACATATGTGCTCATGAGAAAGAATGCCATAGATTTTTTCTTTCTGTTAAAGTCCTTTTCAGGTTTTAGTATCTTGGTTATGGTTGTCTAATAAGACTAGTTGGGAAGTATTTTTTATTTTATTCCTTAGAAATCTTTAAGAATGGTTGGGGTTTTTCTTAAATATTTGGAAGAATTTATTGTTGAATTCATCTTTTCCTGGAGGTTATTTATTTGTTGAATTTTAATTATAGATTTAATTTCCTTAATGGTTATTAAGACTAATCAAATATTTATTTTTCTGTGTCCCAATATTTGTAAGTTTTTTTAATTGTTTATTTAATGTAAATTTTCATTAATTTTGGAAAATTTTTGTCAAGGTTTTTCATTATGCCCTTGTTATATTTATCATTGCATAATAAATTACCCTCAAAAGTTAGCATCCTAAAACACACAAATTTATTATTTCACATTGTCTGAGAAGGTCACAAATCTGGGAGCAGTATATCTGGGTGTTTCTGGCTTAAGGTCTCTTCATGAAGCTGTAGTCAAGATGTCAGCTGGGGCTCTAGTCATCTGAAGGCGTGACTCTAGCTAAAGGATCCACTTCCAAGATGGCTTACTAACATGCCTGTGGACAGGAAGTATCATTTGCTCATTGGCTTTTGGCTGGAAGCCCTGGTTCCTAGCTTCTCCATAGGTGATTGTCCTTATGACTTGTCATCTATCTTCCTTCAGAGCAAATAACCCAAAAGAGAGACCAAGCAGGAAGCTGAAGCACCTTTTATAATCTACTCTCCAATGTTGCCCACCATCACTTCTCCTTATTCTATTTGGTAAATGTGAGTGGCTAAGTTCTGTCCACACTCAATCAGATGAGAGAATTTGGATCTACCTCTTAAAATGAGAAGTATCGAAGAATTTGTGGGCATTTTAAAACCACCACAACAATTTTGTTAATTTTTTAATATCCACAGGATCTGATATTGGTTATTTGTACATTCTTCTTCTTAAATGTCTTACCAGGGTTTATCAATTTTATTAATCTTTTAAAAAAATTCACTATTGGTTTATTAATGCTCTCCCACGTATGTTTGTTTTCTATTTCATTAAAATCTGCTCTTCATTATTTCCTTCCTTCTACTTACTTTGTATTTATGTTGCTGTTCTTTTACTAACTTTTTGAGATAGATATTGAATTGATTTTAGGCATCCTTTCTAATATAATATTTTAAGATTATAAATATCCCCATAAGTGTGTCTTTAAAGGTATTCTGTAAGATTTGATATAGTTATTATTATTTAGTTCAAAATATTTCAACTTTCATTCTGATTCCTTCTTTGGCCCATGGGATATTTAAACATATGTTGTTTAATTTTTAAGAGTTTAGTGATTTTCTAGTCATCATTGCTGTTTATTTCCAGCTTAACTACAGTATGGTCAAAGAAGACATGATTTCAGTAATTTGAAGAATTTTGAGATTTGTGATATGGCTCATCTTGTCCAATTTTGGTTGCTGTACCATTTGCATTTTAGCTGAATGAAAGTTTTTCAGTTGCTGTGTGTAGTACATGTTAAAATGTCAATTAGGTCAAGTTTGCCAATCACATTGGTCACATCTTATATAGCATTACTGATTTTGTATGTGCTTATTAGTTATTAAAAGTTAAAATCTGTCTTTGTGATTATGGGTTTATCTACTTTATATCTCTTATTTTTTTTCTGTACATTTTTATTTCATATCAAGTGCTAAAGTTTTGGGATTGTTACATCTTTTTTGATGCATAGGGCCCTTTCTCATTATAAAGTTTCTATATTTTTAACTTTTCTCTTACTATAACCTAAAAATTATCTGAAAAATTCTGTTTTAGCATTAAGAAAGTTTTCTTATTTCACTTTCATTTTTAAAAGACATTTTCACTAGGTATAGACTCCTAGGTTAACAGTTTCATTCCATTATCTTCTGCTTTACCTTGTTTTTTTGAGAAGGCTCTTATAAATATTATTGTTGGTCCTTTGAAAGCTATATATTTTTTTAAATCTCTGCTTTAAGATTTTATTTTCATTGTCTGGTCTATGAGGTGCCTAGGTATTGTTTTTATTATATATATATATATATATATTATATATATATCTTTTGATTTATAGCAAAACTGGCAAACTGGCAAAATTCTTCATTGGTATATCTTGAAATATTTATTCTGCCTCATTCTCTCTCTCCTCTTCTGGACTCTGACTACGCTTGATAGCTCTTTTCACTGTGTCCTTTACATCCATTATGTTCTCTTCTGTATTTTTTTTTCTTTCTCTGTCTGTAGTTCTAATATGCAAGATCATATGTACTGAGTTATTTTCCAGTTCACTACTCATCCTTTTAATTGTTTCTAATCTTTTCTGAGACCAGACCCATTAATTGAATTCTTAATTCCTGTTTTTATTTTTTCAGTTTTATGTTTTATATTTATTTATTGACTGAAGTTTTCTGTTGAACTTCCCCATCATTTCATGTATCTTTTAGAACATATTTAACATATGTATCTTAAGGTATGCTTCGATAACTTCAATAATTTGATATCCTTTACATTATTTTATATTGTCTTCTTTATGGCTTGTTTCTTATTCATTTTATCCTTTTTCTGGTATGCCAAGTGTTTTGTATTTAATGTAATGATTATTATATTATATTATATATATATAAGTATGGCAAATGTTTTCTTCCCTCAGAGAGGATTTTCTTTTACTTCTAAGGAACAATTAGAGAAGGAAAAGATCACCTAATCACATCTTGAATTGAATTTATTTTAAAAAATATGTTTATTTCCTTGTGGGAGCTAGACTAGTTCTGACTTCTCCTTATTACTAGAAATTTGTTTTTCAGGAGTCCCAATTGTATGACCAGCATGTTTCCAGGGCTGTTCTTCCTCTTCCTTTTCCTTTTCCTATCATTTTTGAGTTCTCCTAATCCATGAGATCTCCAAAAGCTTGGTTTATCTCTGCAGCTCATCAGACACTAATTTCTGTTTGATTTACTAGTCTCTCTGTTGCTGTTTAAAAATTGGCAAGTACCTCAGTGGGAAAAGTAGAACTGTATTTTGGCCTCAGTTCTTTGTTCTTTCCCCTTACAAGAATCTTAGACTCTCAAATATTTATTGTCATAGTAGTTCCCTAATCTATTCAAATACATTAATTTTAAAATCTTTCTTTCCTAGTTGCTACTGGCAGTAAGATATCTATCATAAAGTAGCCTGCTTTATCTGGAAGAAAAAGTCCTAAAAAGATTATGAAAATGAGTGAGAAATCACAAAGGTTATGTGGTTGGGGCAGTCAAGCCATATAGTTTACTTACTAACTCATTTTATTCATTCATTCAGGAAAAAATTTTGAATGTATATTCTAGGCTACACCTAAGGTAAGGCATTGTGGGGTATGCATAGGAAATTTCATATGAACCTTAACAGATGATGATAGCTTGTCTTCAAATGAGGAGTATAATTATTTTAATTCCTTGTACTTGTGGTTCAAAGGAGAGAAAAATATGGTGTCCTTCCTAAGATCTGGCAGGAAAGACAAAACATGTGTATATCCATTTCTGATAGAATATAAAATGTTATAAGTGCCATAGAGAAGATACACATAAAAGACTGTGAGGAAAAATTCAGAAAAAAAATGTGAGAACACATCTAGATGGATAATCTGGAAGATTCCATGGAGCGGAAAGCATTTAAACTAGACCTTGTAGACTAAGTTGAATTTGGATATGTAGAAATGAGAGAAAGACATATCAGGCAGAGGAAATTATGTTTAAAAAATCGCATGCACATGGGTGGAACGATGTGAAATAAATTCTGTGGATGAAGAGAAGACTAGTTTGAGTATAATATAGAGTATATAGAGGAGAATTTTCAGATGTGGGTCTGAAAGGGAATGAGATAGATCTTGGAGTGTCCTAAATACTCTTCTTAGGAATTTAGTTTTCATTATGTCAAATATTAACGTGACTAAATATTTTACTTCCTCATACCCCCCGTAGCAATTATTTAACTTATTACTTTATTTTGTTTACTTTTTCTTTTTTTCCACCGTATTTTCTGACCACATTCTCTTCACCTAAGCCCTGACAAAAATAGGAGAAGCAAAGAATTCATAGGTAGCAGTTGATCATGATTTTGTCCCAAATAGTAGAAGAATTTCAAACAGAGGTAAAGACTTGATAGCTATCTGAGTTGTTTAACAATGGAATGGTCATTAACAGCTTAAACTGTGAATAATGGGGAGACTTCTGGGAAGGTGGTGGAGTAGGAGGATCCTAAGCTCACTTTGTTTCATGGACACACATAGATAACAGCCGCATCAGTGCAACTAACCCAGAAAATGACCCAAAGTCTAGCAGTGCAGACTTTCCATAGTTAATCATAGAAAGGAGGCCACATCAACAAGGGTAAGAGGAGCAGAGACATGGTTGGGAAACAAATTCCTAAGAAGACTAACCACAAACAAGAGGGACACCACAAGCACATTGAAGGAAGAGGACCAGATCCTATCTTAGACACTCCAGACATTACACTGGGAAGACGAGTCCCCATAACATTTGGATTTAAAACAAGTGGGGCTTAACTTCATGAGTTTCTGTAATCAGCAGGGCTTAAGTCAGTATACTTTATTATTTATTTATTTATTTATTTATTTATTTTGTAGTGTTCAATGATTCATTAGTTGCATATAACACCCAGTGCTTATCACAACACGTGCCCTCCTTAATACCCATCACCTGGCTACCCCATCCTCACACCCCCCTCCCCTCTAAAACCCTCAGTTTGTTTCATGGAGTCCAGAGTCTCTCATGGTTTGTCTCCCTCTCTGATTTCTCCCCCTTCCCTTTTCTCTCCTCTCCCCCAATTGTCTTCTGCCTTATTCATTATGTTCCACATGTGAGTGAAACCATATGATAATTGTCTTTTTCTGCTTGACTTATTGATGAAAGACCTCAATGTGAGACAGGAATCCATCAAAATCCTAGAAGAGAACATAGGCAGTAACCTCTTTGACATTGGCCACAGCAACTTCTTTCAAGATACATTTCCAAAAGCTAGTGAAACAAAAGCAAAAATGAACTTTTGGGACTTCATCAAGATAAAAGGCTTCTGCACAGCAAAGTAAACAGTCAACAAAACAAAGAAGCAACCCACAGAATGGGAGAAGATATTTGCAAATGACACTACAGATAAAGGGCCAGTATCCAAGATCTATCAAGAACTTCTCAAACACAACACCCAAAAAACAAATAATCAAGTCAAAAAATGGGCAGAAGATATGAACAGACACTTCTCTGAAGAAGACATACAAATGGCTAACAGACACATGAAAAAATGTTCATCATCATTAGCCATCAGGAAAATTCAAATCAAAACCACATTGAGATACCACCTTATACCAGTTAGAAT
>NC_138385.1:19014091-19070612 GCF_054177405.1 Leptonychotes weddellii
GATGGGTATTGAGGAGGGCACATTCTGTATGGAGCACTGGGTGTTATGCACAAACAATGAATCATGGAACACTACATCTAAAACTAATGATGTAATGTATTGGGATTAACATAAGAATAAAAAAAATAAAAAATAAATAAAAAATACATTAAAAAAAAGACATAGGATGACTGAATGCATAAAAAAGCAAGATCCATCTGTATGCTGCTGACAAGAGACTCATTTCAGACCTAAAGACACATGCAGATTAAAAGTGAAAAAATGGAAAATATTTACCATGCAAATGGAATAAAAAAGAAAGCTGGGATAACAATACTTATATTGGACAAACTAGACTTTAAAACAGAGAGTAGGAGAAGAGAAAAACAAGGACACTACATAATGATAAAGTAAACAATCCATCCATAGGATATAACAATTGTAAATATCTATGCACCCAACATGGGTGCACTTGAATACATAATGCAACTATTAACAAACATAATAAAAAAAGAAACTGATAATGGTACAATAATACTAGAGGACTTTAACACTCCATTTACATCAACGGATATATCATCCAGACAGAAAATTAACAAGTAAACAGTGGCTTTGAATGACACATTGGACCAGAAAGACCTAACATATATTCAGAACATTTCATCCCAAAACAGTGGAATAACATTCTTTTCAAGTGCATATGGAACATACTCCAAAATGGATCACATATTAGGCCACAAAATAAGTCTCAATTCAAAAAGATTGAAATCGTATCATGCATATTTTCTCAACACAATGGTGCAAAACTAGAAATCAATCACTGGAAAAAATCTGGAAAGAACACAAATACATGCAGTCTAAATAACATGCTACTAAATGATGAATGGGTCAACCAAGAAATAAAAGAAGAAATTACAAAAATACATGGAGACAAATTAAAATGAAAACAAAATGGTCCAAAATCTTTGGGTTGTAGCAAAAGCTGTTCTAAGAAAGAAGATTATAGTAATACAGGCCTACCTCAAGAAGAAGGAAAAATCTCAAAAAACAACCTAACCTTACACCTAAAGGAGCTAGAAACTGAAGAATAAATAAAGCCCAAAGCCAGTATAAGGAAGGAGATAAATATTAGAGCAGAAATAAATGAAATATTGACCAAGAACCAATAGTACAGATCAATGAAACCAGATTCTTTGCAAAGATCAACAGAATTGATAAACCTTTAATCCAACTCATTGACAGAGGGAGACAATGAGAGGGAGCGAGAGAGAGAACTCATATAAAATTAGTAATCAAAAGGGAGAAATAACATAAACCACAGAAATACAAAGAATTATAAGAGAATATTATGAAAAACAATATGCCAAATGATTAGACAACCTAGAAGAAATGGATAAATTCCTAGAAACATAAACTTTTAAGACAATCATAAAGAAATAGAAAATTTGAGCAGAACCAGTTATAAGCAATGAATTTAAATCAGTAATTGAAAAAACTTCCAATAAACATTTTCTAGGACCAAATGGCTTCACAGGTGAATTCTCCCAAACATTTAGAGGACAGTTAATACCTATTCTTCTTAAATTATTCTAAAAAATACAGAGGAAGGAAAGCTTCCAAATTCACTCTAGGAGACCAATATTACCCTGATACCAAAATCATATGAAGACACTCCAAAAGAGAAAACTACAGGCCAATGTTTCTGATGAACATAGATGCAAGAATCCTCAAGAATATTTTAACATATCAAATCCAACAATACATTTAAAAAATCATTCTCTACTATCAAGCAGGATTTATTCCAGGGTTGCAAGGGTGGTTCAGTATTTCAGATCAATCAACATAGTACTTCACATTAATAAGAGAAAAATAAAAACCATATATGATCATCTCAATAGATGCATTAAAAGCATTTCAAAGTACAACATTCATTCATGATAAAAACTCAACAAAGTAGGCTTAGAGGAAACATACCTCACCATAATACCTTATATGAAAAACCTACAGCTAACATCACACTCAATGGTGAAAAACTGAGAGCTTTCCCTCTAAGATCAAGAAGAAGACAAGGATGCCTACTCTTGCCATTTTTATTCAATATAATTGTGGAAGTCCTAGACACAGCAATCAGATAAGAAAGAAATAAAAGGCATCCATGTTGGTAAGGAAGAAGTAAAACTTTCAATATTTGCAGATGACTTGATACTATATATAGAAAACCCTAGAGACTCCACCAAATTAATATACAGAAATCTGTTCCATTTCTATACACTAATAATAAAGTAACAGAGAAATTAAGAAAACAGTGTCATTTACAATTGTAACAAAAAGAATAAAATACTTAGGAATAAACTTAGCCAAGGAGTCAAAAGACCCATACTCAGAAAACTATAAAACATTAATGAAATAAATTGAAGATGACACAAACAAATGGAAAGATATTCAATGCTAATGGATTTGAAGAACCAATACTGTTAAAATGTCCATACTACCCAAAGCAATCCAAAAATTGAATGCAATATCCATCCCGATAATCAACAGTGTTTTTCACAGAACTAGGACAAATAGTACTTAAATTTGTATAAAACCTCAAAATACCCCAAATAGCCAAAGCAATCTTGATAAAAAAGAACAAAGCTGGAGGTATCACAATACTGGATTTCAACATGTACTACAAAGCTGTATTAATCAACACAGTATGATACTGGCACAAAAGTGGACATGTAGATCAATGGAACAGAATAGAGTCCAGAAATAAACCCACATTTTTATTCTTAATTAATCTACAACAAATGAGGCAAGAATATACAATGGAAAAAAACTCTCTAATAAATGGTGCTGGGGAAACTGGATAGCCACATGCAAAAGAATGAAACTGGACCACTTTTTTACACCATACACAAAAATAAACTCAAAATGGATTAAAGGCCTAAAAGTGAGACTTGAAACTATAAGATTCCTAAAAGAAAAATAGGCTGTAATTTCTTTTGTATCAGCTATAGAAACATTTTTTCTAGATATGTTTTATCTGGAAAGGGAAGCAAAAGAAAAACTATTGGGACTATGCCAAAATAAAACCATTTTGCACAGCAATGGAAACCATCAACAAAAGAAAATGTCAATATACTGAATGGGAGAAGATATTTGCAAATGATACATTCAATTAGGGGTTAAAATCTAAAATATATAAAGAACTTCTACAACAGAACACAAAATATATATACAGTCTGATTAAAAATGGGCACAATTGCACTACTGGGTATTTACCCCAAAGATACAAATGTAGTGATCCAAAGAGGTACATGCACCCCAATGTTTATAGCAGCATTGTCCACAATAGCCAAACTATGGAAAGAGCCAAGATGTCCATCAACAGATGAATGGATAAAGAAGATGTGGTATGTATATACAATGGAATATTATGCAGCCATAAAAAACCCCGAAATCTTGCCATTTGCAAAATGTGGATGGAATTAGAGGGTATTATGCTAAGCGAAATAAGTCAGTCAGAGAAAGACATGTATCATATGATCTCACTGATATAAGGAATTCTTAATCTCAGGAAAGAAACTGAAGGTTGCTGGAGTGGTGGGGAGTGGGAAGGATGGGGTGGCTGGATGATGGACATTGGGGAGGGTATGTGCTATGGTGAGTGCTGTGAATTGTGTAAGACTGATGAATCACAGACGTGTACCTCTGAAACAAATAATACATTATATGTTAAAAAAAAAAAAAGATAGTAGGAAGAGAAAAATGAAGGGAAGGAAATCAGAGGGGGAGATGAACCGCGAAAGACTATGGACTCTGAGAAACAAACTGAGGGTTCTAGAGGGGAAGGCGGTGGGGGATGGGCCAACCTGGTGATGGGTATTAAAGAGGGCATGTATTGAATGGAGCACTGGTGTTATATGCAAACAATGAATCATGGAACACTACATCAAATAAATAGGAAAAAAAAGAAAAGAAAATGGGCACAAAATGGCAACATTTTCTCAAAGAAGACATACAGATGGACAACAGACACATGAAAAGATGCTCAACATCACTAATCATCAGGAAAATGCAAATTAAAACCACACTGTGATATCACTATACTCCTGTCAGATGGCTAGTATGAAAAAGACAAGAAATATCAAGTGTTGGGAAGGATGTGGAGAAAAAGGAACACTTTTGCACTGTCAGTGCAATGTGAATTGGTGCAGGCACTATGGAAAACAGAATGGAGTTTCCTTCAAAAATTAAAAATAGAATTACCATATGATCCGGTAATTCCACTACTAGGTATCTACCCAAAGAAAGTGAAAACATCAATTTGAAAGGCTATATTCACCCTTATGTTTATTGTAGCACTATTTGCAATAGCCAAGATATGGAACTAAGCCAAGTGTCCCTTGATAGATGATCGGGTAAAGAAGATGTGTGTGTGTGTGTGTGTAATGGAATATTGCTCAAACATAATGAAATCTCACCATTTGCAGCAATATGATTGGAGCTAGAGGGTATAATGATAAATGAAAAAGTCAAAGACAAATGCCATATGATTTCACTCATATGTGGAATTTAAGAACAATACAAATAAAGAAACAAAGAAAATAGATAAAGGGCATTAAGGGTACACTTAATCTTGATGAGCACTGAGAAATGTGTAGAATTGTTGAATCATTATATTGTACACCTGAAACTACTATAACACTGTATGTTGATTACCTTTGAGTAAAGAAAAAATTGGGAATAATGATGGTAGTTCAACAAGTAGTTAGAGGTATAAATACAAAAAAGTTTTCAATTTTGGTGTGAGAGTCCTGCAAACTTGTCAGTTTTATGTACCTTGCTTCTAATAATCATGTTAAAAACACTGGAACATATTAGACAGTAAATATTTCACTTTAGAAAAAAAATTGTGGCCATCTGTATTAAATATTAAAATAATTACAGTAACTTTTTGCTCTTTGTTTAGAAATAAGAATGTGTCTTCTTTGAGCCAGCCACCATTTAATATATACTACTCTTGGTTCCTTTGTCATACAATAGCATGAATTTTTCAGAAGGAAATATACGTATCAGCAGAAGTTGCCTATATACTGAAGAAATAGCATGTCTCAAGCATCACATACTACTACTGGATTTGATGTGCTTAAATTCAGTGATTCTAAATCACAGGGGATTCAGAATGACTGCAAATTGTACATGAATATATATGTGCACAGATCATTTGTTATATATTGAAAAAAGAGGATGACTCAAATACTAACATGCAATTATTTTTGAAATATATGTAGATTTCCTAGTTGAGGTTCATTATTTTTTGCACATGGATGTCAAACTTTTCCAACACCATTGTTAAAAGATTATCACTTCTTCATTTAATCACTTTTGCACATTTGTCAAAAAACAATTTACCATATTTGTGTGGCTCTATTTCTGGATTCTGTTCTATTTTATTGATCAGTGTGTTTATTCCTTGCCAGTACCATATTGCCTTGATTATTATAGTGTATTTTTTTATATCTTAAAATAGGATAGAGTAAGTCCTCCAACTTTATTCTTCTTTTTCAAAAAATATTTTTATTTTGCTATACCTGTTCCTTTGTCTTCCCAAATAAATTTTTGAGTCATCTTGTCTGTATATCCAAAAATCTTGTTTGAGTTTTTATTAAATTGCACCAAATATTTAGATCAATTTGTAAAAATTTGGCTTCTTGACTACATAGGACATGTTTTCTTACATATTTACTATCTATTCATTTTTTAGTGTGATACTAGACATTGTGGATGTTGTTGATTGTCTGAATTTAGTCATCTTCTGTGAAAGGTGTTAAATTTTGTTTTGGCAAAAATAAGTAACTTGCAGATCAATTTGATCCCCTCAAGGCCTGTTTTTTTTTATTATTATGTTATGTTAATCACCATACATTACATCATTAGTTTTAGATGTAGTGTTCCATGATTCATTGTTTGCGTATAACACCCAGTGCTCCATGCAGAACGTGCCCTCTTTAATACCCATCACCAGGCTAACCCATCCTCCCAACCCCCTCCCCTCTAGAACCCTGTTTGTTTTTCAGAGTCCATCGTCTCTCATGGTTGTCTCCCCCTCCGATTTCCCCCCCTTCATTCTTCCCTTCTTACTATCTTCTTTTTTTTTAAACATATATTGTATAATTTGTTTCAGAGGTACAGATCTGTGATTCAACTGTCTTGCACAATTCACAGTGCTCACCATAGTATATACCCTCCCCAATGTCTATCACCCAGCCACCCCATCCCTCCCACCCCCCACCACTCCAGCAACCCTCAGTTTGTTTCCTGAGATTAAGAATTCCTCATAACAGTGAGGTCATATGATACATGTCTTTCTCTGATTGACTTATTTCGCTCAGCATAATACCCTCGAGTTCCATCCACACCGTTGCAAATGGCAAGATTTCATTCTTTTTGATGGCTGCATAATATTCCATGTATATATATACCACATCTTCTCTAGGTTAATCTTTACTCCCAGGGATAGTCCATCTGTGCTACTAAGAAGTGATTCCTTTGGAGTCTTCATTGTATATCCCTGAGATCACCAAGGACTCTCTTCTCTGGATAGTTGAAACTTAAATTTTCCTTACTTATGTGAGCTTTACAACTTCCCATTACAACTTATGGGAATTAGTTAGCTTGCAACTGTCTGGTCATTCTTTGCTCAGTTTTATAGAGTTTTGCATTATGCATTCACAGGGGACGGCTATATAGATATCTGGAGCTTTTCTTCTGCACAGCTCTCACTTATCCAAAATTCTGCCTCATAAATTCTGGCCTTCTAAGTATCCCTGAACTCTGATCTCCTTCTCTTCAACCCAGCAAAGCCACTGAGCTCTGTTTAGATTCCCAATATCTATACCCTCACTGTGGAAATTGCCTCCAGATTGAGAACTGGAACTCTTGTGGGGTTCACTTTCTTTGTTTTTCTTCTCTCAGGGATCCCAGGCCTATGTTATCCATTGCCCAATGTGTGAAAACAGCTGTTTATATACTATGTCCAGCTTTCTGGTTGCTTATGTTGAGAAGTTAAGTGTGGTCCTTGTTACTACAATATAGACAGAGTATAAATCAGTTAATAGTTTGCTGCTTACTGTTGTCTTTGTATCTGAATTGATTGGTACCATTATCAAAAGTTCTCTTTCTGAGGCTTCTTTACAATTAATTGAAGATATACTATTATTACAGTATTGATTTAAACAATGAAAATATAATTTCTAAATTATAACTACAGGCAACTCAGTCCTTTGGACTAATCTAGCACACATGTTCATTCTTCTAACTACCTCATGTGTATGCTATGTTTATGTACAGTGACAAGTCTTCCCAGACCTTGAATATCTTCATCCTTCTCTCCAAATCTTATGACTCCACCAAGAAGCCTTCCATAACTGGGCGTCATACTTGAGTACTTTAGTTGGCCAGAAAGTTCATTCAGAAGTGGAGCTATCCAAGCTTAATTTATGTGCAACCATTAATATAGACCGTGAAGGTCACCTTTCATCACTCATTATAGAGATTTTTGGCAAACTGAAACTAAAGACAGTTCAACTTAATTAAAAACAAACTGGCAATGGGACACATGGGTGGCTCAGTCAGTTAAGCATCTGCTTTGGCTCAGGTCATGATCCCAGGGTCCTGGGATTGAGTGCCTTATTGGGCTCCTTGCTCAGTGGGGAACCTCCTTCTCCCTCTGCCTGCTTCTCCCTCTGCCTGCCGCTCCCTCTGCTTGTGCTCTCTCTCTTTGACAAATAAATAAATAAAATATTTAAAAAAGTGGCATGAACAATTTAAATATGTGTCTTGAAAGATAATCAGATAACCAGTTTAAAATAAAGAGGCACGATAGTGCAATGATTTTAGACTGGATACTCAATTGGAAAAAATGACATAAAGGAAAATATTGGCAATATTTGAACATATAGCTTATATTAAATAATAATGCATCAAGTTAAATTGCCTAAATTTGATAATTTTACATCATTGGATAAAAGAATGTCCTTGTTCTTTGGGGATGAATGCTGTGGTGTTTGGAGTTAAATATTTATTATGTACCCAACTTGCTCTTAAATAATTTGGGTGGGAGAAAGAGAGAAAGAGTGAGAGAGAGAGAATGATAAAATACATGTGATCATGTGTATTCCAGTGAGATTCAATGTTAACATTTGGTGAATCTAGGTGAAAATTTGTGGGAATTAATTTTATTATCATTATAACATATAGCTTAGAACATATTTTAAAAATAAAACATTGAAAGCAACCAACCAAAACAAAACTAAACAAACAAAAGTAACACACTTCTTACTAAACAAAATAGACCTATATGTCAGATGTGCTGACAAATTACTGTGACATCTAATTAGTCCTTTGAGTATCTTTTTTTTTAAGAGGATCTTTTATATTTTTGGATCCTTATGGTATTTGTCTCTACAACACAAGCTTGATTACATCCCACTTTCTCTTGTTTCCTCTGTATGTGTGTGTGTTGTTTTTTTCATAATTGGATAAGCTACTTCAGGGCAGGTACTGGTCTCTGTCTTATTTATATATTCCCCCAGCAATTAAGAAAGTTCTGAGCGGGACGCCTGGGTGGCTCAGTCGGTTAAGCGTCTGCCTTCAGCTCAGGTCATGATCCCAGGGTCCTGGGATCGAGTCCCGCATCGGGCTCCCCGTGGAGCGGGGAGCCTGCTTCTCCCTCTGCCTCTCTCTCTCTCTATCTCTCATGAATAAATAAATAAATAAAATCTTAAAAAAAAAAAGAAAGTTCTGAGCATAAAGTGTTCAGTGAATAATTCTTGAATTTGGTAAGTTTACATGAATTTGATAGGTTGATCAAATGAGAACCTTCTCTATTATGGGTTAGGAATTCCTATTTATCATTTTTACTAAGGTTTTTACTTCCTACATAATCAGGGATATCATTTAGTATTTTTCCTTTTTAAATGATTTTAAGATTGGGAGAAATTCAATGAGTGTTAGGCTAAGAGGAGGATATATTCTAGAGCACACAAAAAGGTCACTATTCTTTTTTTGATATACAATGTAGGTCACTCTCTCTGTACTTTCATCCCCAGGCTCAGAAATTCAAAAGTGAAGCCTTATAGAGGTGCTCTAACTGGAAGAGGTTAGAACAAAGCATTGACATGTTAGTGAAGCTCAAAAACATTTCAATAGAAGAACCTCTGTTTTTACCTTCAAAGGACTGAGTAATATTTAATGTTTTGTTTTTATGGAATGTCTTCTCAGAATGTTAGGTTGAAAAGCATTTAGGATTTCCTTGTATGGTATCAGTTGAGAAGCTATAATGAATCTTAACAATTCAGAGTAACCATGTGTGAACTGCATTCATGAGTCACCAGTAGGGTATATATATTTTATCTTCAAAGCCATATACATTCCCTCTGTCCTGGTTACTCAGTCAAGTAGAGTGTTAATATGCCCTGTAGCAATGAGAAAAGTTAACCTGAACTAAGTCTGTGACTTCGTTTTGATTAGGTCACCATAGGTTCAGGGCCAAGTTTTATATCCATTCATTCAACCAAGACTCATAATTTCCCATGGTGGATAGCTAGCTCTGCTGAATGTTTTTTTTTAATATTTATTTTTGAGAAGAGTTGTATAGATTTAAGGTACATAATGTGATGTTTTGATATGTGTATACATTATGATATGATATTAACCACAATCAAACTAATTAACATACAAACATACTATTAACAATTAACATTGTTACCATATTTTTTTATGAACAATCACCTTATCAAAGAATAAACATGCCCTAAAAACTCATCTTAAATTAATTTATAGCAGAAAACTACTATAGATAACTATATGGCCTAAAAATCAGATATATGTATAGAATGTTGTTAGGAAAAACCATATTGCTTTATGAATATAGAATTCAAAAAAAAAGGAGTTAAGAACTGTTACTAGCAATGAGAACATTCTGATATTTGGCTTCTTTAGGAATATTTCTCTTTAAGGGATGAGAATTTCTTTAGATCTTTGCTCCTCAAAGTATGAACTGAATAATGCTGCATATTTTCAGGGTGTAGAAAGCTAAAAAGAGATTTGATCCCAATCTAAACACAAAGTTAAAGTGTTGCTAAATCATAAATTTGCTTGAATCTATGAGATAACTGAAGTTGAAGAACAATCAGAGAGTGCAAAGTCTAAGGAAATATAGGATTCTCCAAGGAGAGATGAGATGCAAGTATTGGCTAACCTGTGGCAAAGCACTGTACCAAAAAGGCCAGATTCCATACAAATAAGTAAAAAAGAAAGAAAGAAAATCATGTAAAATGTTTAAGGGAATTTGAAAAGCTAATAAGGACTACTGTGAAAGTATAGAATCCTGGAGATTCCAAACTTAAGCGAAGTTCACATACACTTCTAAGTTCTTTTTCATGAGTTTCCAGTGTGTGTTCATTAGAAATAGAGTTGGTGGTAGGAAACGGTCTCCCTAAGTGGCAGTGAAAAAACGATGTAGCTATAGAAAATAATAAATCCGAAAGATGACAGAAAAAGAGGAAAAAAAGAAGCAAACAGAAGGAACAGATATCATCAGAAGGAACATCATAATCCAACCATATAAATAATAAATAATTATATTAAATGTAAATGGTCTAAACACATTAATAGCAGAGATTGTCAGATTACATTGTTTATATGAAGACATAGATAGGTAAAAGTGTTAAAAAAGTTATTCCATTTAAGTAGATAAATTCACATTTAATAGAACTTTTAGGCAGAAAATAAGCAAAGATATAGAAGAATGGAACAATACTATCAACCAACTTGTGTTAGTAGACATTTATAGAAAAATTGACAAAGCAGCAGTTGAATACATGTTCTTTTCATGTACACATAAAACATTTACAAACATAGATCATATTCTGGCCTATAAAACATATCTAAACATATGTAAATAAGTGAAATCATACAAAGTATGTTATTTGAGTACAAAGGAATTAACATAGAAATAAATAGAAAGATATTTGGAAAAACAGAACTTTGGACAAGGGCATGTCAGCAGGCAGTTTATTTGGGGGGGAAATAAACATATAGAGATGGCAATAGACATAGAAACAGGTGCTCAAGATTAGTCATTAAGGAAATGAAAAATTAAATCACAATGAAACAAACTATTTGAATGACCAAAATGAAAACATAATCCAGCATTCTAACTGTTGGGTGGATTCATAGCAACTAGAACTCTCATATATTGCTGGTGATCTACACTCTGGAAAATAGCTAAGCTGTGTATTATAAATTTAAATATACACTTATCCTATAATCCAACAATCCCACTTTTAAGTATGTATTCAAGAGAAAGGAAAAGGTAGTTTACACAAACACAAGCATATGATTGTTTATATTGGCTTTATACATAATTGCCAAAATTATGAAGCAAGTCAAATCTCTATCAAATAATAAAAGGCAAATAAACTGTGGCTCATTCATATAATGAAATACTACTCACCAATAAAAAAGAATAAACTTCTGACATATGAAACAATATGGTTGAATCTCAGATACATTATTTCTAAGTGAAAACATCCAGATGAAAATGTTTACATTAACTATAATTAGTACTTTTATGATTCAATTTATCTAGTATTCTGAAAAGTCAAAAATATAAAGATGAAAAATCAATGGTTGCCACTGAACAAAAATAGGTTACCTCAACACAATAAAGGCACTTATCTCAACACAATAAAAGCCATATATGAAAAGTCCACAGTTAACATCATAGCCAATGGGGAAAAACTAAAAGCTTTTCCTCTAAGATCTGGTACAAGGCAAGGGTGCCCCCTCTCACCACTTGTATTCAACATAATACCAGAAGTTCTAGCCAGAACAGTTAGATAAGAAAAAGAAATAAAAGGTATCCAAATCAGAAAGGAAGAATTAAAATGATCTCTGTTTGTAGATAATATGATCTTATATGTAGAAAATTCTAAAGACTCAACAATGATAATATTAGAACCATCAAATATATTCAGTAAAAGTTGCTGAATACAAAATCAACATCAAATGTGTTTCTATACATAAACAACAAAATATCCAAAAAGGAAATTTTAAAAACCCCATTCTTAATAGCAATGAAAAGAATGAAATATTTAGGAATAAAATTAACCAAAGAGATGAAAGACTTATATACTGAAAATTATAAAACATTATTGAAGGAACTTAAAGATGATACAGGTAAAGAGAAGAAAGCTTATATTAATGGAATGGAAGAGTTACTATTTTTTAAATGTCCATACTACAGAGAGTGATCTGCAGATTCAATGAAATCCTTACCAAAATCCCAGTGGCATTCTTGACATAAATAGGAAAACAATCAAACAGTATATAGAACCACAAAAGTCTCTGAATAGCCAAAACAATCTCGAGCAAGAAGAACAAAGCTAGGGCATAACATTTCCTAATTTCAAAATATATTACAAAGCTAAAGTAATAAAAAAACAGTATGGTCCTGGCATAAAAGCAGACATATAGACCAATGGAACAGAATAGAGAGCCCAGAAATAAATCCAAGTATCTATAGTCAACTGATCTTTGACAAAACTGTGAAGAATGTGTAATGGAGAGAGGATAGTTTCTTCAATAAATGATGTTAGGAAAACAGGATATCCATATGTAAAAAAAAAAAAAAAAAAAGAAAGAAACAGGACCCTTATCTCACACCACATACAAAAACTCAAAGACAAATATAAGACCTGAATCCATTAAACTACCAGAAAAAAACACAGGGAAAAAGCTTTTTGAAATTGATGTTGGCAATGATTTTTTGGATATGACCCTCAAAACACAGGGAATAAAAGCAAAACAAAAACAAAACACAAGAAACAAAAAATAACCCCAAAACAAAAACAAAAAACAAGTGAGCTACATCAAACAAAAATACTTCTGCACAAGAAAGTAAACAATTAACAGGGTGAAAAGGCAATTTATGGGATGGGAGAAAATATTTGCCAAACATATATCTGATAAGGATTTAATCCAAAATACAAAATAACTCCTTCAACTCAATAGCAAGAAAACAAAAAACCCAATTTTAAAATGATTTAAAAATGAGCCAATGACCTGAGTACACATTTATCTAAAGAAGACATAAAAATGGCCAACAGGTATATGAAAAGTTGCTCAGCATCATTAATCACCAGGGAAAAACAAATCAAAACCACAATGAAATAGCACCTAACACATGTTATAATTGCTATTATCAAAAATATGAAAGATAGCAAGTGTTAACAAGGGTGTGGAAAGAAGGGAAACCTGGTACACTATTGATGGGAATGTAAATTTGTAAAGCCATTGTGGAAAATAGCATGAAGGATCCTCAAAAATTTGCTCTTCCTCAAAAAGAGCTAGCATATGATCCAGCAAATCCCCTTCTGGGTATATTCCTAAAGGGAATGAAATCAGGAACTCCACGAGATACCCATACTCCCGAGTTCATTGTGGCACTATTCACAGTAGTCAAAATTTGGAAACAACCCAAACATCCAACATTCATCTACAGATGAATAAAGAACACGTGTTTGTATATCTATCTATCATCTATCTATCTAACTATCATCTGTCTATCATCTATCTATCTATAAATCATCTATCATCATCTATCTAATGGAATATTGCTCAGCTTTTAAAAAATTAGGAAATTCTTCCAGTTAGAGAACATGCATGGACCTCAAAGACATTATGATGAGTGAAATAAGGCAGATGTAGAAAGATAAATACTGTATAATATCACTTATATGCAGAATTGAAAATAGTCAAATTCATAGAAGCCAAGAGTACCATTGGTGGTTTCTAGGGAATGAGGGGGATGGGATTGTGGAGATGTTGGTCAGGGGGTACAAAGTTTCAGGGATGCAGGCTAAATAAGTTCTGGAGATCTAATATATAGCACAGTGCTTCTAGTTAATAATAGTATATTACACATTTGAAATTTGCTAGAAGGGTAAATATTAACTGCTCTCATTACACACACACACACACACACACACACACACACACACCAAAAATGAAAGGAAATGGTAACTATGTGACATGATAGATAAGTTAATTAACCTATTTGCACTTCACAATGAACATGGGAGTGCAGGTATCTCTTTGAGATCCTGATTTCATTTCCAGAAGTATGATTGTTGTATCATATGGTAGCTGGATCATATGGGAGGTAGTTTATCTGATGTCTTTTTTTCTTAACGCAGGCATTTATTGCCTCTTTGCACTGCTTTTGCAGCATCCTATAAGTTTTAGTAGGTTACATTTCCATTTTGTTTGTTTCAAGATATTTCTTGTTTTCCCTTTTTATTTCATCTTTGACCCACTAGTTTTAGGAGTTTGTTGTTTAATTTCCACAAATGTGTGAATCTTCCAGTATCCCTCCTGTTACTGAGTTTTAGTTTCATACCATTGTTGTTGGAAAAGATACTTGGTATGATTTAAATCTTTTTAAATTTGCTGATACTTGTTTTGTGACCTAAAATTTGATTTATCCTGGAGAATGTGTATTCTTCTGTTCTTGGAAACAATGTTCTGTACAGGAGGGGGGAAAAGATGTCAGAGGACTAGGGGACCCTATTCCAACTTGTCCCCAGAATTGAGCTGGATATCTACCAGACCACTCTGAACAAACACGAAATCAGCCTGAGATGTAAGAAGATATATCTGGATCTCTACAAACAGAATATCACAGGTGGTTGGTTTTGAGGTATGAAATGGGGAGCCGTGACTCTGCGGGCAGATATTGGAGGATAAACCGAAGGAGGGAGCTGTGGCAATCCTACACCACTGGTGAGCGATAGCCTCCCATGCTGGGGATGGGGCACAGACTTGCAGACTGGTAGCGACAGGGAAAGGACTTTAGGGCAGCCCCCACGGACTGAAACCTGGAATGGTGGGGCCGTGCATGTGAACTGGGGGTGGCTGGCGGTTTGAGCATAAAGGACCCCAACGTGGAGGCAAGGACTGGGAGCGCTGCTGAGGGGTGCACAACCCAGGATGCTGCAGGTTATAGCAACACAGACAGAAACGGAGATAGTGTGGACTGGAGAGCTCACTGAAGAACAGACTGCGATCTCTCTGCTCTGTGGCAGAGGGTTGGAAACGATCTCTTCTGCTCTGACTCTTGGAAGAGACGCAGAAAGCGACCAGGGAAAGCCACCAGAGAAAAAAAGCCCCCCAAAAATGGTTTTCACTGAGCCCATCCCCTGCCACAGGGGGCAGGGCAACTCTGCCCAAACAAGATTGCCTGAGTAACAGCGTGGCAGGCCCCACCCCCAGAAGACAGGCTGGGAGCACAAGAGGCCAGCAAACTTAAGGACCCTATAAAACAGGTGCATCTTGCTTGGGTTGTAGTCAATAATTTGGACTCTGTACATTCCCTCAACCACTCAGCAGAATGACTAGGAGGAGGAACCCCCAAAATAGGAAAGACTCAGAGGTCATGACTTCTGCCACAGATTTACAAATGGATACAGATATAACCAAGATGTCGGGGATGAAATTCAGGGTAGCAATCGTGAAGACAATAGCTAGAATGGAGAAATCAATTAATGGCAACATAGAGTCTCTAAGGGCAGAAATGAAAGCTGAATTGGCAGAACTTAAAAATGCTATCAATGAGATCCAATCCAATCTAGATAATCTAACAGCTAGGGTAAGTGAGGCAGAAGAATGAATTAGTGATCTGGAAGACCAATTAATAGACAAGAAGGAAAAAGAGGAGGCCAGGAAAAAACAACTCAAAATCCATGAAAATAGAATCAGAGAACTAAGTGACACCATGAAACGTCCCAATGTCATAATTATTGGGATCCCTGAGGGGGTGGAGAGAGAGAGAGGACTAGAAGATATATTTGACCAAGTTGTAGGTGAGAACTTCCCTAATCTGGGGAATGAAACAAACATTCGTATCCTAGAGGCAGAGAGTACCCCTCTCAAGATCAAGGATAACAGAAAAATGCCATGGCGTAAAATAGTAAAACTCGCAAATCTTAAAACCAAGGAAACCATCTTAAGGGCAGTTAGGGGGAAGAGATTCCTTCCATACAGAGAGAGGAAAATCAGAATAATGTCAGACCTATCCACAGAGACCTAGCAAGCCAGAAAGGGCTGGCAAGACATCTTCAGCATACTAAACGAGAAGAACATGCACCCAAGAATATTTTATTTGGCAAGGCTATCATTTAGAATGGATGGAGAGATGCAGAGCTTCCAAGACCAGCAGAAACTGAAAGAATATGTGACCATTAAACTGGCCCTGCTAGAAATATTAAGGAGGGTTCTATAAAAGGAGAAAGACACAAGAGTGATATAGAACAGAAATTTACAGAGACAATCAATAAAAACAAGGTCTTCACAGGCAACATGATGACAATAAATTCATATCTTTCAATAATCACTCTCAAAGTAAATGTCCTAAATGCTCCTGTAAAACGGCACAGGGTTGCAGATTGGATAAAAAGACAAGACCCATCCATATGCTGTGTAAAGAGACTCATTTTGAACCTAAAGATACATCCAGACTGAAAGTGAAGGGATGGAGTTCCATCTTCCATGCCAACGTACCCCAAAAGAAAGCTAGGGTAGCAAATCTTATATCAGACAAATTAGATTTTAAACTAAAGACTGTAGTTAGAGACACAGAAGTAAACTATATCATTCTTAAAGGGTCGATACAAAAGGAGATCTAACAATTGTAAATATCTATGCCCCCAACATGGGAGCAGCCAACTACATAAGCCAACTGTTAACCAAAATAAAGAGTCATATTGGTAACAATATGTTAATTATAGGAGACCTCAATACTCCACTCTCAGCAATAAACAGATCATCTAAGCAGAATATCAACAAAGAAACAAGAGCTTTGAATGACACACTGGACCAGATGGACCTCAATAGATATATACAGAACATTACACCCTCAAACAACAGAATACTCATTCTTCTCAAGCGCACACAGAACTTTCTCCAGAATAGACCATATACTGGGTCACAAATCAGGTCTCAACCGATACCAAAAGACTGAGATTATTCCCTGCATATTCTCAGACCATAATGCTTTAAAACTGGAACTCAATCACAAGAAAAAAAATTGTAAGAAATTCAAACACTTGGAAACTAAAGACCATTCTGCTCAAGAATTTTTGGGTCAACCAGAAAATCAAAGAAGAACTTAAACAATTCATGGAAACCAATGAGAAAGAAAACACATCGGTCCAAAACCTATGGGAATCCCAAATTCACTAACTAACTCTACACCTTAAAAAACTAGAGAAAAAGCAACAAACGATGCCTAAGCCACACATTAGAAAAGAAATAATTAAGATTAGAGCAGAGATCAATGAATTAGAAACAGAAACATGTTCTGGAAGATCAGAACAATGAAGCTGTTTCATTGAAGAATTAATAAGATCAATAAACCACTGGCCAGACTTATCCAAAAGAAAAGAGAAAGGACCCAAATTAATAAAATTATGAGCGAAAGGGGAGAGATCACGACTGACACCAAGGAAATAGAAAAAATTATTAGAAATTATTATCAACAACTATATGCCAATAAACTGAGCAACCTGGAAGAAATGGATACCTTCCTGGAAACCTATAAACTATAGGCCTATAACCAGTAACAAGATTGAAGCAGTCATCAAAAACCTCCCAAGAAATAAGAGTCCAGGGCCTGATAGATTCCCTGGGGAATTCTACCAAACATTCAAAGAAGAAATAATACCTATTCTCCTGAAGCTGTTTCAAAAAATAGAAACAGAGGGGCGCCTGGGTGGCTCAGTCGTTAAGTGTCTGCCTTCGGCTCAGGTCATGGTCTCGGGGTCCTGGGATCGAGCTCTGCATCAGGCTCTCTGCTCGGCGGGAAGCCTGCTTCTCCCTCTCCCACTCCCCCTGCTTGTGTTCCCTCTCTGCCTGTCTCTCTCTGTCAAATGAATAAAATCTTAAAAAAAAAAAAAAGAAACAGAAGGAAAGCTTCCAGACTCATTCTATGAGGCCACCATTACCTTAATCCCCAAACCAGGCAAAGAACCCATCAAAAAAGGAGTATTTCAGACTGATATCCTTGTTGAATATGGGCTCCAAAGTTCTCAACAAATCCTAGCTAATAGAATGTAACAATACATTAAAAGGATCATCCACCACGACCAAGTGGGATTTATCCCTGGGGTGCAAAGGTGGTTCAACATTCTCAAATCAATCAATGTGATAGAACACAGGAGAGGAGAGAGAAGAACCATATGATCCTCTCAATTGATGCAAAAAAAGCATTTGACATAATACAGCATCCTTTCCTGATTAAAATTCTTCAGAGTATAGGGATAGAGGGAACATTCCTCAATTTCATAAAATCCATCTGTGAAAAACCCATGGTGAATATCATCCTCAATGGGGAAAAGCTGAGAGCCTTTCCTTTAAGATCGGGAACATGACAAGGATGCCCACTCTTGCCACTGTTGTTCAACATAGTACTAGAAGTCCTAGCAACAGCAATCAGACAACAAAAAGAAATAAAAGGTATTCAAATTGGCAAAGAAGAAGTCAAACTCTCTCTTTTCACAGATGACATGATACTTTATGTGGAAAATCCAAAAGACTCCACCCTCAAATTACTAGAACTCATAGAGCAATTCAGTAATGTGGCAGGATACAAAATCAATGCACAGAAATCAGTTGCTTTCTTATACACTCACAATTCAAATGTAGAAAGAGAAATTAGAGAAATGATTCCATTTACAATAGCACCAAAAACCATAAGATACCTCAGAATAAAACTAACCAAAGAGGTAAAGAATCTATACTCTAGGAACTACAGAACATTCATGAAAGAAATTGAAGAGGACACAAAATAATGGAAAAACATTCCATGCTCATAGATGGGAAGAATAAACATTGTTAAAATGTCTATGCTACCCAGAGCATTCTATACCCTCAGTGCCATCCCGATCAAAATTGCAATGACATTTTCAAAGTGCTGGAACAAACAATCCTAAAATATGTATGGAATCAGAAAAGACCCTGAATTGCCAAGGAAATGTTGAAAAAGAAACAAGGAAATCACATTGCCCAATTTCAAGGTATATTACAAAGCAGTGATCACCAAGACAGCATGGTACTGGCACAAAAACAGACATATAGACCAGTGGAATAGAATAGAGAGCCCAGATATGGACCCTCAACTCTATGGTCAAATAATCTTTGACAAAGCAGGAAAGAATATGCAATGGAAAAAAGACAGTCTCTTCAATAAAAGGTACTGGGAAAATTACACAGCTATATAAAGAAGAATGAAACTCGACCATTCTCTAACACCATACACAAAGATAAACCCAAAATGGATGAAAGACCTCAGTGTGAGACAGGAATCCATCAAAATCCTAGAGGACAACATAGGCAGTAACCTCTTTGACATCGGCCACAGCACCTTCTTTCAAGATACATCTCCAAAAGCTAGGGAAATAAAAGCAAAAATGAACTTTTGGGACTTCATCAAGATAAAAAGCTTCTGCACAGCTAAGGAAACAGTCAACAAAACAAAGAGGCAACCCACAGAATGGGAGAAGATATTTGCAACTGACACTATAGACAAAGGGCTGGTATCTAAGATCTATAAAGAACTTCTCAAACTCAACCCCTCAAAAACAAATAATCAAGTCAAAAAATGGGCAGAAGACATGAACAGACACTTCTCCAAAGAAGACATACAAATGGCTAACAGACACATGAAAAAATATTCATCATTAGCCATCAGGGAAATTCAAATCAAAACCACATTGAGATACCACCTTACACCAGTTAGAATGGCAAAAATTGACAAGGCAAGAAGCAACAGATGCTGGAGAGGTTGTGGAGAAAGGGGAACCCTCTTACACTGTTGGTGGGAATGTAAGTTGGTACAGCCACTTTGGAAAACAGTATGGGGGTGCCTCAAAATTTAAAAATAAAGCTACCTTATGACCCAGAAATTGCACTCCTGGGTATTTACCCCAAAGACACAGATGTACTGAAAAGAAGGGCCATATGCACTCTAATTTTCATAGCAGCAATGTCCACAATAGCCAACTGTGGAAGGAGCCGAGATGCCCTTCAATAGATGAATGAATAAAGAAGATGTGGTCCAGGGCTCCTGGGTGGCTCAGTTGGTTAAGCAACTGCCTTTGGCTCAGGTCATGATCCTGGAGTCCCGGGATCGAGTCCCGCATCGGGCTCCCTGCTTGGCGGGGAGTCTGCTTCTCCCTCTGACCCTCCCCCCTCTCATGTGCTTTCTCTCTCTCATTCTCTCTCTCTCAAATAAAAAAAAAAAAAGATGTGGTCCATATATACAATGGAATATTATTCAGCCATCAGAAAGGATGAATACCCAACTTTTACATCAACATGGATGGGACTGGAGGAGATTATGCTAAGTGAAATAAGTCAAGTAGAGAAAATCAATTATGATATGGTTTCACTTATTTGTGGAATATAAGGAATAGCATGGAGGACATTAGGAGAAGGAAGGGAAAAATGAAGGGGGGGAATTGGATGGAGAGATGAACCATGATAGACTATGGACTCTGAGAAACAAACTGATGGTTTTAGAGGGGATGGGGGTGGGGGGATGGGTTAGCCTGGTGATGGATATTAAGGGGGGCATGTATGAATGGAGCACTGGGTGTTATACGAAAACAATGAATCGTGGATCACTACATCAAAAACTAATGATGTATTGTATGGTGACTAACATAACATAATAAAATAAAATTTAAAAAAAAAACAAAAAGAATGTTCTGTATACATCCCTATTAGGCTGATTTAGCCTAAAGTATATTTTATTTTTTTATTTTTATTTTTTTATTATGTTCAGTTAACCAACATATATTACATTGTAAGTTTTTGTTATATCTAAAGTATAGTTTAAATCTAATGTTTCCTTGTGGATTTTCTTTCTTGATGATCTATCCATTGTTGAAAGTGTGGTATTAAAGTCCCCTAGTATTATTATATTGTCTCATTTTCCCTTCATATCTGTTAGCATTTGCTTAATATATGCATGTGCTCTAATATTTAGTACATACAATAAAATTACATTTACTCTTAAATAATTGACCATTTATCATAATATAACAAGCTCCTTTGTTTCTTGTTAAGGTTTTTAACTTAAAGTCTATTTTGTCTGATGTATGTATAGCTATCCCTGTTCTCTTTGGTTTCCATTTGTGTGGAGTGTTTTTTCCATCCCTTCACTTTGAGCCTATGTGTGTCCTTGAAACTGTATCCTACAGGCCGCATGGAGTTAGTTCTTTTTTAAATCCATTCAGCCAAAAGAAGGGCTATTTTTTATTGACTATCTATTCAAAATTATCTTTTGAGTAGATAATTTAATACAATGAATTAAAAGTAATTCTTGATAGGTAAGGACATTCTACTGCTATCTTGTTAATTTTTTTCTGGCTGTCTTGTAATGCTTTTGTCTCTTTCTTCATCTTGTAGTCTTACTTTGTAATTTGATGATTTTCCATAGTGATATAGTTTGATTCTCTTCTCTTTATCTTGTGTGTATCTACCATACATTTTTGTTTTGTAATTACCCTATGGCTTATATGAAACACAAATTTAACAGTCTGCTTTAAAATGACAACTTAACTTTTTTAAAATTTTAACTTCCAGTATATCTAACATACAGTGTAATATTAGTTTAAGGTGTACAATATAGTGATTCAACAATTCCATTTGTCACCTAGTGTTCTTCATGAAAAGTGCACTCCTTAATCCCCATCACCAATTTCACTCATCTCTCCTCCCATCTCCCTCTCTGGTAACCATTAATTTGTTCTCTATAGTTAAGAGTCCATTTCATGGTTTGTGTCTCTCTTTCTTATGCTTTGCTCATGTGTTTCTTTTTTTTTTTAAGATTTATTTATTTATTTGAGTGGGAGAAAATGTGCATGAGTAGTGGGAAGGGCACAGGGCCAGGGAGAGAGAGAATCTTAAGCAGACTCACTGCTGAGCATAGAGACCCATGTGGGGCTTGATCCATGACCCTAAGATCATGACCTGAGCCAAAATCAAGAGTCAGATGCTTAACCCACTGAGCCACCCAGGTGCCCCTCATTTGTTTTGTTTCTTAATTGCCACATATGAGTGAAATCATATGGTATTTGTTCTTCACTGACTTATTTCACTTAGCATTATGCTCTCTAGCTTCATCCATGTCATTGCAGATGACAAGATTTCATTGTTTTTTATGGCTGAATAATATTCCATTGCATATTTATACCACCTCTTTTTTATCCATTCACCTATCCATGGACATACGGGCTGCTTCCATAATTTGGCTTTTGTAAATAATGCTGCTATAAACATTGGGGTGCAGGTATCCTTTTGAATTAGTGTTTTTTTGTATTTTGGGGATATTCAGTAGTGTGATTACTAGACTGTAGAGTAGTTCTACTTATAATTTTCTTGAGGAACCTCCATACTGTTTTCCACATGGCTGTGCCAGTTTGCATTCCTACCAATAGTGCAAAAAGGTTTCTTTTGTTCCACGTCTTCACCAACACTTGTTGTTTCTTGTATTTTTGATTTCAGCTATTCTGATGGGTATGAGGTGATATCTTCCTGCAGATTTGATTTGGACTTCCCTGATGATGAGTGATGTTGAGCATCTTTTCATTTGTCTGTTGACCATCTGAAAGTCTTTTTCAGAAAAATGTCTGTTCATATATTTTTTATTATTATTACGTTCAGTTATCCAGCAAGTCTATTCATATCTTCTGCCCATTTTTTAATTGGATTATTTGTTTTTTGGGTTTTGAGTTGTATAAGTTCTTTATATATTTTGGATACTAACCCTTTATCAGATATGTCATTTGCAAATATCTTCTCTCATTCAGTAGTTTGCCTTTTAGTTTTGTTGATTGTTTCCTTCACTGTGCAGATTTTTATTTTGATGAAGTCCTGATAGTTTATTTTTGCTTTTATTTCCCTTGCCTTGGGAGATATTTCTAGAAAAATGATGCTGCAGCTTATGTCAGAGACATTACAGCCTGTGCTCTCTCCTAGTATTTTTATGATTTCAGATCTCACGTTTAGATCTTTAATCCATTTTGAATTTATTCTTGTGTATAGTGAAAAAAAAGTGGTCCAGTTTAATTCTTTTTCATGTAGCTCTCCAGTTTTCCCAACACTGTTTGTTGCAGAGACTGTCTTCTTCCCATTGAATATTTCCTGCTTTGTTGAAAATTAATTGACCATATACTTGTGGGTTTATTTCTGGACTTTATATTCTGTTCCATTGATCTATGTGTCTATTTTTGTGCTAGTATCATACTGTTTTGATTATTACAGCTTTGTAATATAACTTGAAGTCTGAATTGTGATACCACCAGCTTTGGTTTTGTTTTTCAAAATTGCTATGGCAATTTGGAGTCTTTTGTGGTTCCATACAAATTTTAGGATTGTGTGCTCTAGTTCTTTGAAAAATGCTGTTGGTATTTTGATAGGGATTGCATTGAATCTGTAGGTTGATTTGGATAGTATAGACATTTTAACAATAGTTTTTTTTCTAATAATGAGCATGGAATGTCTTTCCATTTATTTGTGTCATCTTCAATTTCTTTCATCAGTGTTTTATACTTTTCAGTATAGGTCTTTCACCTCTTTGGATTTATTCCTAGGTATCTTATTGTTTTTTGTGCAGTTGTAAATGGGTTTGCTTTCTTAATTTCTCTTTCTGTTACCTCATTTTTAGTGTATAGTAATGCAACAGATTTTGACACATTGATTTTATATCCTACGACTTTACTGAATCTTTTTTATCAGTCCTTGCAGCTTTTTTGGTGGAGTCTTTCATGTTTTCTATACAGAGTATCATGTCACCTGCAAATAGTGAAAATTTTAATTCTTCCTTATCAATGTGGATGGTTTTATTTGTTTTTGTTGAATGCCATGGCTAGGACTTCTAGTACTATGTTGAATAAAAGTGGTGAGTGTACATCCTTGCCTTGTTCCTGACCTTACAGGGAAATCTCAGTTTTTCACCTTTGAGTATGATATTCATTGTGGGCTTTTTGTATGGACTTTATTACACTGAGGTAGGTTCCCTGTAAGCCTACTTTGTTGAGGGCATTTATCATGAATGGATGCTGTACTTTGTAAATGCTTTTTCTGCAACTATTGGAATGATCGTATGGTTCTTATCCTTTCTGTCATTGATGTGATGTATCACATTGATTTCCGAATATTGAACCAAACTTGCATCCTAGGAATAAATCCCAGTTGATCATGGTGAATGATATTCTTAATGTGTTATTGGATTTGGTTTGCTAGTATTTTGTTGAGGATTTTTGCATCTATATTCATCAAAGCACTTGGCCTCTAATTCTCTTTTTTGGTGGTATCTTAATCAGCTTTTGGTATCAAGGTAATGCTGGCTTCATAGAATGAATTTGGACGTTTTCCTTCCTTTTCTATTTTTGGAATAATTTGAGAAGAATAGGTATTAACTCTTCTTGAAATGTTTAGTAGAATTCACTTGTGAAACCATCTTGTCCTGGACTTTTGTTCATTGGGGTTTTTCTGATTACTAATTCAATCTCCTTGCTGGTAATGAGTTTATTCAAATTTTCTATTTCTTCCTGCTTCAATTTTAATAAGTTATATGTTTCTAGGAATTTATTTCCTCTAGGTTGTCCAATTTGATGGCATATAGTTTTTCATAATATTCTCTTTAAATTATTATTTCTGTGGTGTTGGTTGTTATTTCTCCTCTTTCATTTGTAATTTTATTTATGTCCTTTCTCTTTGTTTTTTGATGAATCTGGCTAGAGGTTTATGAATTTTGTTTGTCTTTTCAAAGAATCAGCTCCTGGTTTCATTTATTTGGTCTACTGTTTTTTATATTTTTTTAGTTTACATATCATTTATTTCTGCTCTAATCTTTATTATTTTCTTCCTTCTGTTGGTTTTGGATTTTGTTTGTTCTTTTTCTAGCTCCCTTAGGTGTGAGGTTAGTTTATTTGAGATTTCTCTTGCTTATTGACATAGGCCTGTATTGCTATAATCTTCCCTCTTAGAACGGGTTTTGATGTATCCCAAAGGTTTTGGACTGCTGTGTTTCATTTTCATTTGTTTCCATGTAATTTTGGGTTTCTTCTTTGATTTTTTTGGTTGACCCATTCTCTGTTTAGTAGCATATTATTTAACCTCCATATATTTGTGGTCTTTCCAGATTTTTTCTTGTGTTTGATTTCTAGTTTAGTAGCATTCTAGTCAAAAAAAGATGCATGGTATGATTTCGGTCTTGTTGAATTTGTTGAGGCTTGTCTTGTAGCCTAATTTGTGTTCTGTTCTGGAGAATGTTCCATGTACACCTGAAAAGGATGTGTATTCTGCTGTTTTAGCATAGAATGTTCTAAATACATCTGTTAAATCCATCTGGTCCAGTGTGCCATTCAAAACCATTGTTTCCTTGTTAATTTTCTGACTGGATGATCTGTCCACTGATGTAAGTGGGAAGTTAAAGTCCCCTATGATTATTATATTACTATCAATTAGTTCTTCTATGTTTGTTACTAACTGTTTTATGTATTTGGGTGCTTCCATATTGAGTGCATAAATATTAAAAAATATTATATCTTCTTGTTGGATTGTCCACTTTGCTATTATATAGTGTCCTTCTTTGTTTCTTGTTACCTTATTCCTTTTTAAAAATATTTTATTTACTTATGAGAGAGAGAGAGAGAGAGAGAGAATGAGTGGTGGGAAGAACAGAAGGAGAGGCAAGGGAAAGCCACCAGAGAACAAAAACCCAAAAAACCAGTTTTCACTGAGCCCAGCCCCCTGACACATGGCAGAGCAACTCTACACAAGCAGGGTTGCCTGAGTAAGGGTGTGGCAGGCTCCTCCCCCAGAAGACAGGCTGGAAGAACAAAAGGATGACAGCACTAGTGTCCCCATAAAACAGGTGCATCTTGCTTGGGTCGTGGTTAATACTTTGGACTCTCTACGTTCCCTCAACCACCCCTCAACAGAATGACTAAGAGGAGGAACTCCCAAAAAGAAAAGAATCAGAGACTATGGCCTCTGCCACAGACCTAATGGATGTGGATATAAGCAAGATGTCAGAGATAGACTTCAGAGTAGCAATTATGAAGTCAATATCTAGGCTTGAGAAAAATACTAGGGATCTCTAAGGGCAGAAATGATATCTAATCAGGCCAAACTTAAAAATGCTATGAATGAGAGGCAGTCTAAACAGGATACCCTAACAGCCAGGGTAAACGAGGCAGAAGAATGAATTAGTGAGCTAGAAGACAAGATGATAGAAAAGAAGGTAACCTAGGAGGCCTGGGAAAAACAGCTTAAAGCCCAAGAGATCAGACTGAGAGAGATTAATGACAACATGAAATGTTCCAATGTCAGAAATATTGGTATCCCCGAGGGGTGGAGAAAGAGAGAGGACTAGAAGATAAATTTGAGCAAATTGTAGCTGAGAACTTCCCTAATCTGGGGAAAGAAACAAGCATTCGTGTCCAAGAGGCAGAAAGGACCACTCCCAAGATCAATGAGAACAGATCAATGCCCCGACATATAATAGTACATCTCACAAATCTTAGAAACAAAGAAGCAATGCTGAAAGCAGCTAGGAGGAAGAGATTTCTTATGTACAGGGGGAGGAACATCAGAATAACATCAGACCTGTCCACATTGACCTGGCAAGCCAGAAAAGGCTGGCAAGACATATTCAGGGTACTAAATGGGAACACCATGCAGCCAAGGATAATTTATCCAGCATGGCTGTCATTCAGAATGGATGGACAAACAAGGAGCTTCCAGGACCAGCAGAAAATGAAAGAATATGTGACCACCAAGCCAGCCCTGCAAGAAATATTAAGGGGGTTCTATAAAAGAAGAAAGACCCCAAGAGTAATATAGACCAGAAATTTAGAGCTTGTTTGGAGGTTCTAGCAGGGGAGTGCAGCTACTTGTATACCCTTGACCGAAGAACGGTCCTCCTCTATCGGGGAAGGTCGTCCTCTTCGACCGAGTGCGCAGCTTCGGGAGGGATGCACATGGAGTGGTGAGGGAGGAAGGGGACACCCGCCTAGCCAGCCGGATCAACTGAATCAACCCTGGCGATCAATGGGGTGACAGATGTCGCAGCCAGATTGCCCTCACATCCTAGACCAGAAATTTAGAGACAATCTATAGAAACAACAACTTCACAGGCAAAACAATAGCAATAAAATCTTATCTTTCAATAGTCTCTTTAAACATGAACAGCCTAAATGCTCCCATGGAATGGAACAGGGTTGCAGATTGGATAAAAAGACAGGACCCAACCATATGCTGTCTAAAAGAGACTCATTTTGAACCTAAAGGTACATCTAGACTGAAAGTGAGGAGATGGAGAACAACTTATCATGCCAATGGACTTCAAAGGAAAGCTGGGGTAGCAATTCTCATATCAGACAAATTAGATTTTAAGCTAAAGACTATAGTAAAAGATACAGAAGGACACTATATCATTCTTTACAGTGTCTATCCAACAAGAAGATTTAACAATGGTAAATATCTATGCCCCAACATGGGAGCAGCCAACTTAATAAGCCAACTGTTAACCAAAATAAAGAAACATATTGACAATAATACTTTAATAGTAGGGGACCTCAACACTCCACTCTCAGCAATAGACAGATCATCTAAGAAGAAGACCACCAAAGAAACAAATGCTTTGAATGACACACTGCATCAGATGGACTTTGTAGATACATACAGATCATTCCACCCTAAAACAACAGAATCCTCATTCTCAAATGCACATGGAACTTTCTCCAGAATAGATCACATACTGGGTCACAAATCAGGCCTCACCCAATACCAAAGGATTGAGAATGTTCCCTGCATATTTTCAGACCACAATGTTTTGAAACTGGAACTCAATCACAAGAAAAAAATTTGGAAGGAATTCAAACACTTGAAAGCTAAACACCACGCTGATAAAGAATGGGTCAACCAGGAAATTAAAGAAGAATTTAAACAATTCATGGAAACCAATGAGAAAAAAACCACATTGGTCCAAAACCTATGGGATACTGCAAAGACAGTCCTAAGAGGGAAATACATAGCCATCCAAGCCTTACTCAAAAAAGTAGAAAAATCTTGAATGCACAAGCTAACCTTACACCTAAAGGAACTGGAGAAAGAACACCAAATAAAAACTAAACGGAGCAAAAGAAGAGAAATAATAAAGATTAGAGCAGAGATCAATGAAATAGAAACCAGAAAAACAGTAGAGTGGATCAACAAAACTAGAAGCTGGTTCTTTGAAAGAATTAATAAGATCGATAAACCTCTGGCCAGACTTACCCAAAAGAAAAGAGAAAGGACGTAAATTAATAAAATTATGAATGAAAAGGGAGAGATCATGACTAACACCAAGGAAATAGAAACAATTATTAGAAATTATTATCAACAACTATATGCCAATGTATTAAGCAACCTGGAAGAAATGAATGCCTTCCTGGAAACTTATAAACTACCAAGATGGAAGCAGGAAAAAAATTGATAATCTGAATAGACCAATAACCAGTAATGAAATTGAAGAAGTGATCACAAACCTCCCCAAAAACAGGAGTCCAGGGCTTGATAGATTCCCAGGGGATTTGTACCAAACATTTAAAGAAGAAATAATACCTATTCTACTGAAGCTGTTTCAAAAACTAGAAACAGAAGGAAAACTTCCAAAATTGTTCTACATGGCCAGCATTACCCTGATCCCAAAAACAGGCAAAGACCCCATCAAAAAGGAGAATTACAGACCAATATTCCTGATGAATATGGATGCCAAAATTCTCAACAGGATCCTAGAAAATAGGATCCAACAGTACATTAAAAGAATTTACAGTTGCACCCAAAATGATAAGATACCTAGGAATAAATCTAACCAAAGACGCAAAGGATTTGTACTCAGAAAACTATAGAATACTCATAAAAGAATTTGAGGAAGACACAAAGAAATGGAAAAACGTTCCATGTTCATGGATTGGAAGAACAAATATTGTGAAAATGTCTATGCTACCTAGAGCAATCTACACATTCAATGCAATCCCTATCAAAATACCATCCACTTTTTTCAAAGAAATGGAACAAATCATCCTAAAATTTGTATGGACCCAGAAAAGATCCCAAATAGCCAGAGGAGTGTTGAAAAAGAAAAGCAAAGCTGATGGCATCACAATTCCGGACTTCCAGCTCTATTACAAAGCTGTAATCATCAAGACAGTATGGTACTGGCACAAAAACAGACATATAGACCAATGGAACAGAATAGAGAGCCCAGATATGGAACCTCAACTCTATGTTCAACTAATCTTCGACAAAGCAGGAAAGAATGTCCAATGGAAAAAAGACAGTCTCTTCAACAAATGGTGTTGGGAAAATTGGACAGCCACATGCAGAAGAATGAAACTGGACCATTTCCTTACACCACACACAAAAATAGACACAAAATGGATGGAAGACCTAAATGTGAGACAGGAATCCATCAAAACCCATGAGGAGAACACAGGTAGCACCCTCTTCGACCTCAGCCGCAGCACCTTCTTCCTAGACACATTGCCAAAGGCAAGGGAAGCAAGGGCAAAAATGAACTATTGGGACTTCATCAAGATAAAAAGCTTTTGCACAACAAAGGAAACAGTCAACAAAACCAAAAGACAACCGACAGAATGGGAGAAGATGTTTGCAAATGACATATCAGACAAAGGGCTAGTATCCAAAATCTATATAGAACTTATCACACTCAATACCCAGAGAACAAATAATCCAATCAAGAAATGGGCAGAAGACATGAACAGACATTTTTCCAAAGAAGACATCCAAACGGCCAACAGACACATGAAAAAGTGCTCAACCTCACTCTGCATCAGGGAAATCCAAATCAAAACCTCAATGAGATACCACGTCACACCAGTCAGAATGACTAAAATTAACATGTCAGGAAATGACAGATGTTGGCAAGGATGCGGAGAAAGGGGAACTCTCCTACACTGTTGGTGGGAATGAAAGCTGGTGCAGCCACTATGGAGAACAGTATGGAGATTCCTCAAAAAATTGAAAATAGAGCTACCCTTTGACCCAGCAATTGTACTACTGGGTATTTACCCCAAAGATACAAATGTAGTGATCCGAAGGGGCACATGCACCCCAATGTTTATTGGAACAATGTCCACAATAGCCATACTATGGAAAGAGCCTAGATGTCCATCAACAGATGAATGGATAATGAAGATGAGGTATATATATAGAATGGAATATTATGCAGCCATCAAAAAATGAAATCTTGCCATTTGCAATGACGTGGTTGGAACTAGAGGGTACTTTGCTAAGCTAAATAAGTCAATTAGAGAAAGATTAGTAGCATGTGATCTCACTGATAGGATTTTGAGAAACAAGACAGAGGCTCATAGGGGAAGGGACGGAAAAATGAAACAAGGTGAAACCAGAGAGGGAGACAAACTATAAGAGACTCTTAATCTCAGGAAACAAACTGAGGGTTGCTGGTGTGGAGGGGGGTGGGAGGGATGGGGTACCTGGGTGATGGACATTTGGCAGGGTATGTACTTTGGTGAACACTGTGAATTGCGTAAGACTGATGAATCACAGACCTTTACCCCTGAAACAAATAATATAGTATATGTTAATAAAAAAATTTGAAAAAGAAACAAGTTAAAAAAAAAAAAGAATTATCGATCACGACCAGTTGGGATTTATTCCTGGGATACAAGGGTGATTCAATATTCACAAATCAATCAGTGTGATAGAACACATTAATAAAGAAAAGACAAGAACCATATGATCCTCTCAATTGATGCAGAAAAAACATTTGTCAAAATACAGCATCCTTTCCAGATTAAAACTCTTCAAAGTATAGGGATAAAGGGAACATACCTTAATATCATAAAAGCCATCTATAAAAAGCCTACAGCAAATATCATTCACAATGGGGAAAAGCTGAGAGTTTTCCCTTAAGATAGGAACACAACAGGAATGCCCACTGTCACCACTATTTTTCTACATAGTACTAGAAATCCTAGCCTCAGCAAGCAGACAACAAAAACATATAAAAGGCATTCCTAATTGGCAAAGAAGTCCAAGTCTCTCTCTTCACAGATGACATGATACCTCATGTGGAAAATCCAAAAGATTCCACCCCCAAATTACTAGAACTATATAGCAATTCACTAATGTGGCATGATACAAAATCAATGCACAGAAATCAGTTGCTTTCTTATACACTAAAAATGCAACTGTGGAAAGAGAAATTAGGGAATCAATTCCATTTACAATAGCACCAAAAACCGTAAGATACCTCGGAATAAACCTAACCAAAAAGGTAAAGGATCTATACTCTAGGAACTACAGAACACTCATGAAAGAAATTAAAGAAGACACAAAAAGATGGAAAAACATTCCATACTCATGGATCAGAAGAATAAACATTGTTAAAATATCTATGCTGCCCAGAGCAATCTATACCTTCAACACCATCCCCAAAAAATTCTAATGACATTTTTCAAAGTGCTGAAACAAACAATCCTAAAATTTGTATAGAATCAGAAAAGACTTCGAATTGACAAGGAAATGTTGAAAAAGAAAAACAAAGCTGGGGGCATCACGTTGCCTGATTTCAAGCTGTATTACACAGTTGTGATCACCAAGACAGCATGGTATTCACACAAAAACAGACACATAAATCAATGGAACAGAATAGAGAGCCCAGATATGGACCCTCAACCCTATGGTCAGCTAATCTTCAACAAAGCAGGAAAGAATATTCAATGGAAAAAGTCTCTTCATAAATTGGTGCTGGGAAAATTGGACAGCTATATAAAGAAGAATGAAACTTGACCATTCTCTTACCGCATACATAAAGATAAACTCAAAGTGGATGAAAAACCTCAATGTTAGACAGGAATCCATCAAAATCATTGAGGAGAACATAGGCAGTAACCTCTTTGACATCAGCCACAGCAAATTCTTTCAAGACACTTCTCCAAAGGGAAGGGAAACAAAAGCAAAAATGAACTTTTGGGACTTCATCAAGATAAAAAGCTTCTGCACAGCAAAGGAAACAGTCGACAAAGCTAAGAGACAAACCACGGAATGGGAGAAGATATTTGCAATTGACACTACAGATAAAGGGCTGGTATCCAATATCTATAAAGAGCTCAACACCCAAAAAACAAATATTCAAGTCAAAAATGGGCAGAACACATGAATAGACACTTCTCTAAAGAAGACATACGAATTCCTAATAGACACATGAAAAAATGTTCAACATCATTAGCCAACAGGGAAATTCAAATCAAAACCACATTGAGATACCTCCTTAGACCAGTTAGAATGACAAAAATTAACACGGAGGAAACAACAAATGTTGGAGAGGATGTGGAGAAACGGGAACCCTCTTACACTTTTGGTGGGATTGCATGTTGGTATAGCCACTTTGGAAAACAGTATGGAGGTTTCTCAAAAGGTTAAAAATAGAGATACCTTATGACCCAGGAATTGCACTACTGGGTATTTAACCCAAAGATACAGATGTAGTGAAAAGAAGGGGCACATGCACACCAATGTTCATAGCAGCAATGTCCACAATAGCCAAACTGTGGTAGGAGCCGAGATGCCCTTCAAGAGATGAATGAATAAAGAAGATGTGGTCCATATATACAATAGAATATTACTCAGGGGCGCCTGGGTGGCTCAGTTGGTTAAGCGACTGCCTTCGGCTCAGGTCATGATCCTGGAGTCCTGGGATTGAGCCCCGCATCGGGCTCCCTGCTGAGCAGGGAGTCTGCTTCTCCTTCTGACCCTCCCCCCTCTCCTGCTCTCTCTCTCTATCTCATTCTCTCTCTCAAATAAATAAATAAAATCTTTGAAAAAAAAAAGAATATTACTCAGTCATCAGAAATGATGAATACCCACCATTTGTATTGACATGGATGGAACTGGAGGGGATTATGCTAAATTAAATAAGCCAAGCAGAGAAAGACAAGTATCATATGGTTTCACTCACGTGTGGGACATAAGGAATAGCATGGAGGACATTAGGAGAAGGAAGGGAAAAATGAAGGGTTGGAAATCAGTGTGGGAGACAAACCATGAGAGACTATGGACTCTGGGAAACAATCTACATGTTTCAGATGGGAGGGGTTGCAGGAGATGGGTTAGCCCGGTGATGGGTATTAAGGAGGGCGTGTATTGCAATGAGCACTTGGTGTTCTACGCAAATAATGAATCATGGAACACTACATCAAAAACTAATGGAGTACTGTATGGTGACTAACATAACATAATAAAAAAATAAATAAAAATAAATATTTATTTCAGGGTTGGTTTAGTGTTCAAGAACTGTTTTTGTTTCTCTGAACAACGTTTTGTCTTTCCATCTATTCTGAATGATAGCCTTTTTGGATAGTGTCTTATTGGCTGCAGATTTGTCCCTTTCAGCACTTTATATATCATGCCACTGCCTTCTTTCTCGCAAAGTTTCTGTTGAAAAATCCCCTGATAGTTTTATGGCATTTCCCTTGTATGTAACAGTCTTCTTTTGTCTTGTTGCTTTTCTTTATCACTACATTTTGCCATTTTAATCACAATCTGTTTTGTTGAGGATCCTCTTTTCTTGATTTTGTTGGGGATTCTCTGTGTCTCCTGGATCTGCATATCTGTTTCCTTTCCCAGATTAGGTAGGTTTTCAGGTATTATTTTTTTAAATAAATTTTATACTCCCTTTTCTTTCTCTTCTTCTGGGATCCCTATAATATGAATGTTATTACATTTGAGGGAGGCACTGAGTTCCCGTGTCTAGTCTTGTTTTGCATAGTTCTTTTTTGTCTCTCTTTTTTTTGGCTTGATTACTTTTCATTACTCTGTCCTCTAGGTCATTAATTCTTTCCTTTGCCTCTTCCAGCCTGCTGTTCATTACATCAAGCATGTTTCTCATTTCATTTATTGAACATTTTATATCTGCTCTGTTATTCCTTATCTCTGTGTTAAGAGTCTCACTCATGTCCTCCACCCTTTTCTCAAGTCCAGTGAGTATCCTTATAATCATTACTTTAAATTCTCTATCAGGCATGCTACTTATATCTGTTTCACTTAGATCTCTGGTTGTGGCCTTGTCCCGTTCTTTCATTTGAGACATATTTCTGTCTTCTCATTTTATCTAATTCTCTGTGCCTGTGTCCTTGTGTTAGGAAAGTCAGCTACATTTCTTTTTCTTGAGGGTAATGGTCTTATGCTAAAGAGGTCCTGTAGTGCCCTGCAGTGTAATGTCCCCTGTTCCACAGGGTCTGGTGCTTCTGGGAGCATCTCCAATGTGTGCTGCATGTGTTTGCTGTTGTGTCCTGGTTGTTTTATCCTTTAGGTCAGTCAACTGCCAAGGTTTTCTTTGCCTATTGTGCAGTGTTTGGCCCCTGGCCTGAATGTGGTGAGTTTTTACTGGGTGTGTTCTGGTCTACTTGTGAAATGAGACCTGTCACCACTTCTACCATAATCAAGGCCCTTCAAATCTCCAGGGTTGGGAGATGATGTGGTGTTGACAGGGGTTTAGGCCAGTCCCCTTGGGGAAGGTTCTGCTGTGTCAGGACAGAGGAAAGTATGATTGGGACAGGCATTTCCACTGGAGCACAGTGAGGGGAGGGGACTTGGTGTAAGCAAGTTATATAGGGAGTGTCAGTGCTGTGCTGGTTCTCCCAGGTGGCTCTGTGTTTATGCTAAGGGGCAGGGAGGGAAATGGTGCCTTCCAGTCTCTTTGCTCCCAGAGGGGTCTCTCCATGAATGCTGCCTCTCTGGGACATGCTCTGAGATGAGCAAATAACCTCTCCAATCTCTGCTCCAGGCACTCTTCAGATTGCTGCTTCCACACTGTATGTCCATGGGCTGTTTGTCCCGATGTTTCTCCTAGAGCAGCCCCAATGCCTTCTGGTGCTTCTCTCAGAGCCAATCCCACTGATCTTTAAAACTCAGGCTTTAAGCTCTGCTGGTTTCAAGAACTTACAAAATATAGCCCTGCTTGCTTTCCAAGTCAGTTGCTATGGGAATTTGGCTTCCCCGTGTGGGCTCCTTTGTGTGCTACTCTGTCTCTTGCCCTTCTCTGGGACCCTGGCTCCTTTCCCACAACAGTAGCCATAATCAGTCTCTCTCCCAAATCACATCTCTACACTTCCTATCTTCTTGGGTGTGGCCTCTTCTCTGCCTTCAGTTTTGGAGTTTGTTCTGCTTATCTTCAAGTTATTTCTGGGGTATTTAAAATGATTTGATAATTATCTAGTAGCATTTGTGGGACAAGGTAGGCCAAGGGTCCTCCTACTCTGCTGCCATCTTCCAAACCCACTCCCACAACAACTTAACTTTGACTGCATACAAGAACTCTGTTATTGTAGCTGTAGTTATTTTTAATAGTTTGGTCCTTTAACCTTTATACTAGAATTAAGTGGCAACACCCCATATTACAATATTAGAGTATTCCAAATCTGGCTATATACTTAACTTTTATCAATGTGTTGTATATTTTCATATGTTTTCATGTTACTGGTTAGAGTCCTTTGGTTTCCCCTTAAAGAATTCCTTTTAGCATTTCTTATAAGGCAGGTCTAGTGACAGTGAACTTCCTCAGTATTTATTTGACATAGAAAGCCTTTATTTCATTTTCATTTTTGAAATATTTTGCTGGGTAAAGTATTTTTGGTTTCCAGTTTTTTTTTTTTTTCCCCTTTTAGCACTTTGAATATATCATCTCATTCTTTCCTCACCTAGAATGTTTCACTTATAGACTTATGGTGGTTTCCTTATATGAGATAATTTTTTTCTTGTTGCTTTTAAAATTCTCTTTGCCTTTGATTTTAGCCAGTTTTATTATAATGTGTCTTGGAGAAGATGGTATTAAATTTAAATTTTAGGGTGGTCTGTTAGCTTCATGAACTTAAATGTCAAAATAGTTGCCCAGGTTTGGGACTTTCTCAGCCATTATTTATTTAAATATGCTTTCTGCCCCTTTCTCTCTCTCTCTTCTCCTTCTAGAACTCCAATGATGAATAGACTGTTTTTCATAATGGTGCCCTATAAGTCCCATGGACTTTCTTCATTCCTCTTCATTCTTTTTTCTTTTTGCTCCTTTGACTGGATAATTTCAAATCATGTCTTTGAGATCACTAATTCTTTCTTCTGCTTGGTCCAGTCTGCTCCTGAAGCTCTCTACTGAGTTCTTCAGTTTAATCATTGTATTCTTCAGCCCCCAAATTTTGTAAGTTTTGTAAAAGATGTTGTAAATCTTAATTGAGCTTCTCATTTTGTTCTTATGTTGTTTTTCTGATTTCATTAAATTGCTTATCTGCATTCTCTTATAGCTCTCTGTGTAGCTCTAGACAATATTTTGATGTATTTGTCTGCAAATTCATATATATCCATTTGTTTGGGGTCAATAACTGGAAATTTATTGTGTCCCGTTGGTTGAGTCATGTTTTCCTGATTCTTCATGATTCCTGTAGCTTTTATGTAAGTGGTCAACCATTTGAAGAAGCAGTTACCTCTTCCAGACTTTATGAATTCACTTTGGTAAGAAAAGGCCTTCACTTGTAGCTGGGATCATAGTGGAAACTGACATGACCCAGGGTCTACTGGTTCAGGATATAAAATGCGGGAGGCATATGTTGGATCCAGGTCCTGGGGGCATGATTACTTCTTGTCTCATGCCATTGGGGTCTATAGCATTGACAGCTGTGTGGCCCTTGATGAGCACTGCAGGGTGTTCAGCAGAGACCATAAGGGCAGTTTGATTCTTAAATGGTGATTCCAGGTTCAGTGTCTAGGTATTAGGGTAGGCATTGGTAGTGACTATACCAAGTGGCATGAACATGTTTTTCTGTGGGTATTAGCTGCTGGTGCCTATGTAGTGGCAGGGGATGTTTGGAAACACACATGCAGTGTTGGGGGCCAGGGAAAGCAGCAACTGCAAGTGCACTGGCAGATACAGGGGCCAGTGTTGTTAGCATGCACTACCATAGCTTCTGGTTCTCACCATGGTCACATGGTAGTGAAGGCCAATGTCAGGGGTAAGGTTGGGGGCATGCAGGTTTACAGCTGGAAGGGCTAGCAGTAAGTATGTTCACTGGTATAGGCCAGTGATAGGAGATAAGGCTGAATCTGGGCTCACACACAGCTTCAGGGACCCTGACTCTTTGCAAATACTCCTATGACTGCACAGTCTCTCCATGGGCATGTACACATCAGTGGAAGCCCATGACAGGTCAGGCCAGGAGTGTGCAGGTACAGAGATGGGGGACTAACAGCAAGTGGGCCCAGTAGTGCAGGTTGGTGACAGAAGACAGGAATACAGGCTTACAAGTAGATTTTGGAGCCCTGGCTATCAGTGTGCAGTCCTATAGCCTCATGGTATCTCTCAGGGTATTCACACAGCAGTAAAAGCTGGTGTGCAGCTGGGCATCTGTGGTGGAATTGCAGGTATATCCAGTAGTATAGGCCTGTGGCAGGAGATAGGCCCAAATTCAAGCCCACAAGCAGCTTGAGAGCTTTGCCTATTGACATGCACTTATGTGGCTATAAGACCTTGCCATGGGTGGACACACGGCAATGGAGGATGGTGACAGGTGTCAGGCATGCAAGCACACAGGACATGGGGCTACCCCAAATGTGTATGTGGTTGTGGGGGGTGGTCAGCTCTCTGGGTCTGGGCTGGTGTATTGCAGTCACACAGCTGCAGATGCCTGAGTTGGCTGGTGGTGTGGGTTCTGGGCTCTGATGGGGTTGAAGTTAGAGAGCAGGAAAGGGCTCAGGTAGGTAGGTGGCATCAGTGAACACGAATACCTGTGGAGCAAAACCCAGTAAAATTTGTGAGGGTATGTGGTAGTTATGCTGGCCCTTTTGGTTTCTTCAGTGGTGAAATCTGCTAGGGTCATCCTCAGAGTAGGTCACTAGGTACTTCCACTAGGTTGTGTAGCTATATTGGTAGCCCCTGATTTTCTTCCTTTTCCTAGCTGTCTTCAGTCAGCTTTGCCAGTGACTGGGTGGAGTGAAACCAAAGTGGGTCCTTCATATATTGCCTCAAAAAGCTGGGAAGCTGCTCACTCATTCTTCTATCTCTCAGTGAGGGGAACTCTTTCTAGCTGAGGAGTATCCTCCTGGCACTGAACAATTCTGGGGATAGGATGATGCAGGCAAAATGAGGTGGTTATTCCTACCTTTTTTTGTGTGGTTATTCTCAGTTTTTTTTTTTCCACTGTGTTGAAGTTCCTTAAGTAGACTCCAGAACTTTCCTAGAGCAGTTTTTGTTCATGGATAGCTATTTAATAGTTGAGATCACTAATCTCATTATTTGTTGGGAGACAGAGGCTGGGATCTCGACCTATTCTACCATGTTGATGATGTTACTCCTTTCTCAAGATACATTTTTTATTCCCTATTGATTTCTTCTTTGAGTCTTTGATTGTTCAGCAAGGTATTTTATAACAGAGAAATGAAACTTTAGTTAGATCTAGTATAGTTATGAAATCAACAAATTACTATGTTTAATTTATATGAGTCATGAACAATTAGAGAAGTGAATATAGGACCACAAACGGTCATGTCAAGTCTTCTTCCAGGCCAGACACTTTCAATTCCTATCAGTGTCATGAAGTTATTGTCTTTTTCTTCTTCAGTTGAGTATTTTTCAAGGAAATTGAGCAAGGAATTAAATATATGTTTCTTTGTTAGCAAATATGGGGGGGAGCATGCTGAAGTCTTTTGAAAATAATATATGTCTTCAATTCAGGAACAGATGCCTCATTTTGTTAATAGGGGTCTCTTTATTTTGAGGACAATCTCCTTCCATGGTTCACTGAAGGAAATTGGTAGTAAACCTGCCAACTTTGTTTCTGGCTCTAGAAATTCCTTTCTCACTACTCATCAAAACAGTTTTTCAGGCAAGTAGGTCTCCCACATTAAATTGTGAACTCCTTTCTGAGCAAAGTCCATGTTGATTAATCTTATGTATTTCCTTATACAAGCCTAGAATAGTATCTGACACAAAATAGTTGCTCCATAAATAATAGTTAAGGAAAATCAAAGCCATCTAAGCTTCATGTTATCCCCTCAGGGCTCTGTGGTCTTTAGGAGAAAATGAATATTGACAAGTTAATCAGGTGAAAGGGTATGCAAACTAGTTTATGTGCTACCTCTCTTGAATAAAAGGCAGTTGAATCTACTTACAATACACAAATTTCCAGAAAGCCTCTTTCTAAATGAATATAATTGTAGAGATATCATATTGGCAGATGAGAGTAAAAGTAGCAAATTTTCTATAAAGACAGAATTCACTTACTTTAGATGTATGGACATTCCTGCTTATAGTTTGCCTTGAAACCACAGCCTACTCATCAGAATAATCTATAGAGCTTTAAAGAATTGAAAATTTAGATTCATTTCTCAGTAACTATATTATATATTAACATGTACTATGTACCAAATTTTAGAGATATACTTACATTTGCCCATTTTGTGGATTAAAGCTTGCTGGAGTTAGTTTTGTGACTGCAGTGTAAAGATCATTCTTTGTACTATGCAACAAACTTCCATAGATCCTGACAATGTTTATTGCTACTCCATACAGGTGGGGTGAAAAATGTGTATCTGTAAAAAGCATAAGTACAGAGTTGCCTAGTGTGTCTGAGATAGTCAATCACATTGTGTCACCATCAGGAAAAACTAGCAGGGAGACATACATCCTTCAGCCATTGGTCTGGCACATTTTCCAGAAGCTGCTAAAGATGAAACTTGGCCCCTTGCACCTGATGAAGACTCTAATGGAAACAGATGAGGCAAACTGATATAACTCCTGCAGTTTTCAGAGTCATATGTAAATGGATCAATTTTGCATATTACTCATTATCAGTGAAGAGGCTACATTTTACTGAAGTGAACAAGTGAACCACCATGATTTCCATTTATGAAACAATGGAAACCAACATGACACATGTAAAAGAGTTGTCAAAGTTAACATCTTTTTTGCCATCTTTTTTATATGGGGTTTTGGTCTATTTGTGTGTGTGTGTGTGTGTGTGTGTACAGTGAAAGGAAATCTCATATTGGAAATGCTGGTGGAGTAAGGTTTTTATCCACTGTTAAAAGGGTGTCTCCTTCAACTTTTCAGAAGGATGGGTCTCTGTTTTAGTTATGTAACAAGTCTGGAGAGCCCCTAATAAACATCTAACATGGTACCTGATTGGGTATAGTATTTAAAACTTTGACCTACCTTGAGACCAGTAGCCACCCAGATTTCCAGTTGTCACACTGGAAATCTTTCTTCTGTGGGGTATGGTCAGAGCTTCATGTTGTACTACTTGTTTCTTGAAGACTTGAGGAAACCAAAAACACATCCTGGCTGCTGTTCCCACCATTGGCAGTCTGGGATAAATTATTATAAAACTGAACATGTGTAGTACACTTATGATGAAAAAAATTAATTTTAAAAAGACTGGCAGAAAATCAAACCAAAAAAAAAAAAAAAAAACAACGAACATGTGTCTGTGGAAGAAGGAATGAGTACTGAGCATTCATAAGATTATAAAAATAATTGTAGTAGATCCTTTATAAATTAGTTTGGCTATATGCTCATATATAACATAGTTACTGAGTAATTTTCGAAAGTATGTAATTATTTCTTTTTTTTTAAGATTTTATTTATTTATTTGAGAGAGAGAATGAGATAGAGACAGAGAGAGCATGAGAGGGGGGAGCGTCAGAGGGAGAAGCAGACTTCCTGCTGAGCAGGGAGCCCGATGCGGGACTCGATCCCGGGACTCCAGGATCATGACCTGAGCTGAAGGCAGTCGCTTAACTAACTGAGCCACCCAGGCGCCCAGTATGTAATTATTTCTAAATCACCTATATATATATAGGCCTTGGGTACAATCCTTCTTATTATATTAAGCTTGGCTTGGGGCTAAACATCAACATGTTAAAATAGCCCAACACAATGCTGATTTGAATCCAAAGTGGAAAACCTCTCAGAAATAGTCATTTTTACTTGCCCTTATTCTTTTCTCCAATCTGGACTAATAATACTGAACTCTACTATCCTCTGCAACCACCACCCAAAATGAGTATATAAATACCTTGAAACTGAGTATTGAGAGTTGCCAGAGACTAAGTCATATCTCTTTCCAACGGCTCTCTGAAGATCTTTACAACACCATTATGGTGATATTTATTTAATTATGTAGCATAACTATGTAACTGCACATTGTAATTTTATGATTACATGTATTTACACTCAATAGACAATTAGATATAATCAACCTTAATACATAAACACATGATGACAAAAAGTGACTTGATGCAAACCAAGGATCTACATGTAAAGTGAAGTGGATTAAATGCCTTTCTGATCTTGCTATTCTGATCCTTTCTGTCTGCTAGTTTTCATGAGGCGGGACTAGCAAGATACCCTGCATCAGGATAGAGAAAGAGCTTTGGAAAAGTATTATAACTGAAAGATGGAAATGAAAAGTGAAAACAAATCAATAAAACCTTTCTTGGTTAAATTTTCCAGAATCACAGTATTGAATTAATACTGAAACTAATTTTTTAAATTTATATCATGTTATTTAAATACTTAGGGTATTGATGAATAAGAGTATCATTGCATGTAGATAGCATTTTAGAAACAGAGGTATACACTCCTTCATATTTTCTGCCCATTTATTCATTTACTCATTCATTCATTCATCACATGTATATTGAGTACCAACTATGTACTGGGACACAAGTTAAACACTGATCTATGTCCTTATTTTTCAGTCAGCACCCTTGGCCCTGATCCCCAGTGCTGCTTTTTATCTTCCATCATGGTGTGTAATGCATACCTTCCCCCATCAAAACGTCCATTTGGTGTCTCTATCATGGCTGGGTTGTCATCTAGGTCATAATGAGTTGTCAGGGTTATAGAAGAAAAAGGAAAGAAAGAAAAAAGAAAGAAAGAAAGAAAAGAGAAAGAAAAAGAAGAAAGGAAAGAAAGAAAACCAAAGAAAACCCAGGTATTAAGGACCTAAGGGATGATTTTAGTACTGGTACTGTTAGGCACTGATAGATACTGACAGTGCTCCTATCTGGAGCGCATCAATATGTTTGAAGTGCTACCTCTACTCAGGCCTAAAGCTGCAAGCTAAGGCGGTGCCTCTAGTTCTCCAGGGAAACACCCTCCTAATGCCTATGTCCACCATTCCCATTGGACTTTGTGTTCCTTGAGAAAATTATTTTCCTTGAGAAAATAAATAGCATCTGAATAATACCCAGTGCATAGTAGAACTTTTGTGGGGCGTGATTTTTGTGTATGCTTACTAACTTTCTGAATAAAGAAGAGTTAAATAATAAGCAGGGGCATCCCTGCCCATATTTCCTCTCTGTAATAATCAAAAGTAAGGAATTTTTCACGTGAGTACTATTCATATATTTATAAAATCTTTAAATATCTATAGTTCATACTCTATTTTGCTTACCAACTAACAATTACCATCATTATTCTTGAGGTTAAATATTTGTAATTCTTCTATTGGAAACTAATACTAGATATCTTACAGCAAATAGATATTTTGCCCCAAGGGAATCTGCTATTTTAAAAAATTTTGTGGTAAAGTATTTTCTAAAATAGTTTGCAGAGTTGTAGAATCTTATAGTTAGATGAGACCTTAGAGGTCATCTAGTCCAATCTTCTAGCTTTCACTGAATACAGAAATCTACACTGTTATACCCTTGGCAGGTAGGCATTTAGTCTGCTTAAACATTTCCACAGCAAAAGAGTTCAATATTTTACAATATTATACAATTCTGTCCATGGACCTCCTTACATTGAACTGGAACTTACCTTCTTTTAATTTCTCATTACTCCTGATTCTACCCCAGGAGCTGCACAGAATAAGTTTACATCTTCTTCCACATGATAGCTGCTCAGTTAGGTAATGGCCATCCTTGTCTAACTTCTCTCTCCATTTCTTTGTTTGCCTTTGCCACCTAGACATTGTCAGGTTTTAAGATATTTTTTATAAGTCATAGTTTTAGAATTACTTAGCCCAGTCCTTTAGACTTTCTCTTGATTTTCAACATCCCTTTGAAAATGTGATGCCCACGTCTAAATACCTTATTCTGGTTTGGCTTGACCAGGTCATAGAACAGAAAGCCTACTAACCTCCTCCTGCCACCAACTGGGGAAGTTTTTTGTTTTTTGTTTTGTTTTTTTTTCAGAACTGTTCTTTATTAAATTATATCATTTGTTCTATCATTCCATTCTGTTGAGATGCCTTTGAATCATGATTATGTCATACTAATTATTTGTTTCTACCTTGGCTAATTTGTAAATGTGGTCAATTAGTGAACTTTTGGGGACTATCCCAAGTTATTGATAGACTGGAAAAGATCTATGACAGATACCTGTTTGTCCAGATTGCAACTAATTTATTCTTTGGGGCGCATTCTCTGGCAGTGGTCATCCAACTTCAAAAGTATCTACTTACCTGAATCCAGTCAGCATCATTCTGTGTGGTTCCCAGGGTTATCACATCCATTTCTGAAATCTACATGAACTCTAATTGTAGCATTCAGCAAATCTGCCAGCTAAGTAACACTATGGAAAAAAGAAATGGACATGAATTTTTGGAGAACCCATATTTTCTGCGTTCATAAATACCTAAAAGTCATCTTCTTAATAACTCATTCTTGAATTTTGCTAGAAATCAACATTTTTGTTCCAGAATCCAACATTCTTTCTACTTTTTAAAATGAAGCCATTTACCCATATCTAGTCTTCATACCTAGTACCTTTCTCATTGCTGGTCGTTTCTCGAAGACTAATATGAGTAGTTTAGCAATTATAAATACATATTTTTCTGTTCTTCACGACTGAATTAATCAGAGTCTTATTTATATCAACCTAGTGCTGTTCTCTTACAGTCTCCAGACCTTATGTAGGGTAATTTTGCCCTCCCAAAAATACTTCTTGAACACTTCCAATTGTGGATATTCATATAGAATTCATGTCTAACTTCTGCTTCTTTAAAACTGCCCCTGCACTTTCAGAATTTTCAATCTTCTTCACACTTACCATACACCAACAATTTCTCTCCTTCTAAACCTTATGTACCCTTTTTACTGTACCTTTTTCCAGAGATGCAGCACACAGATAACCTTTTTTTCTTCTTCAGTGCCCTCTTAGTTACCAGCAGAGCTTTCCCTTTCTTCTCTTCATCCTACTAGTATCCCAGGGCTCTCATACTGACTTCTGAATGCTGAAGACCTTTTTATGGTGTTCTACTAGGCCTAAATAGGGTTTCATACTTTGGACATTCTCTTAGGTTAATTTTTTCACAGCATCAAATAGTCCCCTTGGGTTCTGCTCTCTGCCACCTGATGGTAGTTTAGTTTCTACAACTAAATTAGCTAAATAAGATGCCACCCATCTCAGGTAACAGAATGTCTGAACCTTGATGAAATGTGCATAACTCTAAAGTCTAAAGACTGTTAAATGTTGTTTTGGATGGTATTAATTGTAGGTATCAAGTCATACTGGGGCAGGGGAAGTGGGAGAAGTGATATTTTAGGACAAATAAGTCTTCCAGTGGTGTTCCCTAGAATGGAACACTGTTTTTAGATACTCACTTACTCTGCCATGACACTTTGCAGGCAGCAATGAGTTTGAGGCATTTTCCACTGACTTAACACCATGCTTGTGACAAATTAGAGGATGGAGACAATATGATAGGAAATGTTTCTGACTCAATAGATCGAATTTCAAACACCAGTCTCCTCTGGGCTCTTAACTGCAGGCTATGGTCTATTTCCTGGGTTACAATATTGGGCTGTAATGTTCTAACCTTGGCTCTTTCTTCTCCAGAGGTAGTGAATAGTCTTGTGTAACCTTCTCATGCCTCACTTAGACATAAAGGCTGAGAAAATACTATTCTCAATCCTGATGGGGTGAGGAAGAGTTAATTAGAACAAAATGACTTTTTCTCTTCCCTGCTGCAGCTTAAATGTGTCTGCATTTCTTTTTTCTGTATCACCTTTTCTTATTTCTGAACTTTCAGGGAGAGGAAAAACAGGTGACAGCTGCTTCCTTTTTGATAAGTTGCATGACCAAGTTAGCAGCAATCCTGAGAGATCTGGGTTTTGGTATCTGTGGCATATAATTGACAATATCTCATTTAATCACATCAATTCCCACTTGGTGATTATTAAGGAAAATCTTAAATAAAAATACAGCTATATGGCCCAATGCATTAAGTTATTCTCTGCATGCAAAATGCATGCATCACACACGCACACACACACACACACACGCTCGCATAAACATAGTACACAAGCATACATATATGAGCTGACTTCCTACATTTCCTACATTTCTCCATTTTGTCAACTTTACCATCATAGAGTCTGAATTTGGAGTCAGATGGAAAGGGCATAGTTGACTTGACATAGTAACTGGAATTTCTGTGGCCTCATTTTTGCCTCCTTCTTTCTATACTTCAGCATAGTTCCATTGAAATTTCTGATATACTTGGGCAGTGCATAGGGTCATGTAACATGTACTAGAAACTCTGAACTTAGAGAGTTTAGTAATTGGGAACACTGGGGAACTGATATAATACAGGTAGATAAAAGTGTTTGCAATAGGTTTGTTGTATTCAGAGCCTGATACCAGGAGCTTCAAAGGGGATGGTGTTTAACAGTAGAAAGAACTGGATTTAAATCTAGTTTCCTGACTTCTCCTGACTGAACATCTCTGAGCCTCTATTATGTCTTTAAATTGTAGAATTATTATGAATATTAAAGGAGATATCTATATGTATATAGATATAGAGATAGATAGATAATAGATAGATATAGATGTAGGAAAGAGTCTATTGTAATTTTGGCCACAAAATAACTATTAAAATAAAATTATTTTTTTGAGGAAGTAAGGGAGAAGGTGGTAGAGAAAAATCAATCAATATTCATTGAAATTCTACATGATGATTTAGAAACAAGGGCCAAGGTGACATGGATTATGTAGGTTTTGGAATTCTTATCTATTCTCTATACTAGACTATAAGCTCATCTATGGAATTCAATGGATAAAAGGAATAAATATATTTAAAATGGTTCTCTGCTGGCTACATAAGCTTGAGGGGCACCATAATATTTCTGTTGCAAATTTAAAGTTTTCAGTATCAGTCATTATGAAAGGGATTCTGCCCATATCCTGCTCCCAGGCAAGTTTGGTGCCTTGATTATTATGACTATATGATCAACCAAGTTTTATCATATTCATCTTTATGTAACCAGATTTTATCTTCAGGTAATTTTTTTCAAGAAAAACTCAGAGTTGCTATAGTGTCTGAGTTTTTGCTTGCTTAAGACATTCTGTAGCCTTTATTCTACAGAGCAACATGGTGAGGTATTATATACTTGGGTCACCCTTTATCTTACACAGAACTTGGTAGATAATAATTTACCAACGTCTGGCATTGAATGTTGTGGAGGATTCTGGTATCAACCAAAACTTCCCTCTTATACATAATCTGTTTAATGGCTAAATGCATGAATGTTTCTTTTATTAACATTGAAAGTCAATGACTCAACCAAATTATGTGTTGATTTGAGTCTCCTATGTCAATTTCTTTATCAGTTTTTTGTGGATCATGATGTGCCAATGCCTTCTGCAGAGTCAGTTCTTTCTCAGAAGAGTTTTCTTATAAAGATATGTATGTATATATATTTCCTGATGGGATTGTCTTTGCCTAATGCACACACATATACATACACTCATAATCTTATCTCTAATTGCTTTATTATTTATCTTTTTTCCTGGATACCCTATGATTATCTGAGGTACTTCCTTTTTTCAATAATTAGATTTTAAACCATATCTAGTCTGTTTCATGAATGTTAATGTTTATTAGTTCTGTAGTGGTATTGTTTTGATCTCATTGCTTTGTTATCTCAACAATCTCACTTGTCATCTCAATGTGATATTTTATTTTCTTGTGTCTGAGACCTTATTTTACTGAAATCATGTTCTTAGTAAATTCTTCCATAGCATAGAAGCATTCACAGGGAATTTTCTTCCTTTTATTAGGATATGTATTTTTTTCACATTGGATTATTAAATCCTCTTTCCATTTCTTTTTTTTTAAAGATTTTATTTATTTATTTGACAGAGAGAGAATGAACAAACATGGGGAGCTGCAGGCAGAGGGAGAGGGAGAAGTGGGCTCCCTGCTCAGCTGGGAGCCTGATGAGGGGCTCCATCCTGGGACCCTGAGATCATGACCTGAACCAAAGGCAGACGCTTAACCAACTGAGCCACCCAGAAGCCTGCCTCTTTCCATTTCTTAAGATGGGTTCTCTAGAAGCAGCCCTTGAGAGTGAGGATTCCAGGGTAAGTAATTTATTAAAGAAAAAAGTACTGCCAGGGGAAATCCCAGAAGAAGCAAGAGGAAGGAAGGAGGGAAACCATGCAAAGATGTATTTTAAGCAAAGCCCTGTAGAGAATAGATTTAGCCTGTTCATACAGGGAGATTCTAGAATGTATGTTACAGCTCAGAGTTTCCTCAAACCAAATTAAAGAAAAAAGCTTTCATATTCTTTTCACCTATCAGGCATTGATTGAATCCCAAATTGTTTGGGATAGTGGGAGGAAGAGCAACACATTTTTGGGTGCTTCCATTTCTGCTGGACGGTAGGCAAAGTGGACTCTAGTAGCCCAAGGGCAGACCTCTGAAAAAGAGCCATAGATGCTGGTTGTTAGAAACAAATTCACAACAAAGCAAAGAACACACACACACACACACACACACACAACTTGTAAGAAAGGATTGAGGGATCTGTGAAGAGCACCAACACTATCTGCTACACTTGTCGTATTGTTTTCATCCATTATTTTTAAAAGGCTTCATAGTTGCCAAGTAGTTCCTTATCATATCACCTATTGGTCATGCTTACCATGTATAAACTCTGTCCAGATCTTTTATTTATTCTTATATAGGGTAGACTAAATTTCTTTTATTTCCTTCCTATTGTTTTTGAAAACTGTCATTAATTCCCAAGTATATTTTGAGAAATGGAGCATAGAAAATTGAAGGAGGGAGAAGGGGAAGATGTCTACTGTTCATGGCTATAGCTGTGTGGATGGTCTGGATTCCACTGTTTCTTTTTTTTTTAATTTTTCATTGTTATGTTAATCACCATACATTACATCATTAGTTTTTGATGTAGTGTTCCATGATTCATTGTTTGTGTATAACACCCAGTGCTCCATGCAGAGCATGCCCTCTTTAATACCCATCACCAGGCTAACCCATCCTCCCAACCCCTCCCCTCTAGAACCCTCAGTTTGTTTTTCAGAGTCCATCATCTCTCATGGTTCGTCTCCCCCTCTGATTCCCCCCCTTCATTCTTCCCCTCCTGCTATCTTCTTCTCTCTCTCTCTCTTTTTTTTTTTTTTTTTTAGCATATATTGTAAGGATTCCACTGTTTCTTAAAAGATTGTATAATAGGTCCTATAGCTGGATTCAGTCCACCAATTTGGGAGAATATATCATATTCCTCTATTAGGATCTGCTTGAACTTTTAATTTAATTTAATTTATTTTTTTATTAAGTTCAATTAGCCAACATATTGTACATCATTAGTTTTTGATGTAGTGTTCAATGATTCATTAGTTGCATATAACACCCAGTGCTCATCAGATCATGTGCCCTCCTTAATGCCCATCACCCAATTACCCCATTCCCCCCAACCCACCTCCCTTCTGCAACTCTCAATTTGTTTCCCAAGTCCAGAGTCTCTCATGGTTTGTCTCCTCTGATTTCTTCTCATTCAGTTTTCCCTCCCTTCCCCTATGGTCCTCTGTACTATTCCTTATATTCCACATATGAGTGAAACCATATGATAATTGTCTTTCTCTGCTTGACTTATTTCACTTAGCATAATCCCCTCCAGGTCCATCCATGTTGATGCAAATTGTGGGTATTCATCCTTTCTGATGGCTGAGTAATATTCCATTGTATATATGAACCACAACTTCTTTATCCATTCATCTGTTGAAGGGCATCTCAGCTCCTTCCACAGTTTGGTTATTGTGGACATTGCTGCTATGAACATTGGTGTGCATGTGCCCCTTCTTTTCACTATCTGTATCTTTGGGGTAAATACCTAGTAGTGCAATTGCTGGGTCGTAGGGTAGCTCTATTTTTAACATCTTGAGGAACCTCCACATTGTTTTCCAAAGTGGCTGTACCATTTTGTATTCCCACCAACATTGTAAGATGGTTCCCTTCTCCACATCCTCACAAACATTTGTTGTTCCTGTCTTGTTAATTTTAGCCATTCTAACTGGTGTAAGGTGGTATCTCATTGTGGTTTTGATTTGCACTTCCCTGATGGCAAATGATGTGGAACACTTATATTTTTATGGGTGTTGGGTTTGAGAGGTTCTTTATAGAGCTTGGATATCAACTCTTTATCTGAAATGTCATTTGCAAACATCTTCTCCCATTCCATAGGTTGCCTTTTAGTTTTGTTGACTGTTTCCTTTGCTGTGCAGAAGCTTCTTACCTTGAAATCCCAAAAGTTCATTTTTGCCCTTGCTTCCTTTGCCTTTAGAGACATGTCTTGGAAGAAGTTGCTGTGGCCAAGATCAAAGAAGTTACTGCCTGTGTTTTCCTCTAGGATTTTGATGGATCCCTGTCTCACATTGAGGTCTTTCATCCATTTTGAGTTTATCTTTGTGTATAGTGTAAGAGAATGGTCCAGTTTCATTCTTCTGCATGTGGCTGTTCAATTTTCCCAGCACCATTTATTGAAGAGACTGCCTTTTTTCCATTGCATATTCTTTCCTGCTTTGTCGAAGATTAGTTGACCATAGAGTTGAAGGTCCATTTCTGGAGACTCTATTCTGTTCCATTGATCTATGTGTCTGTTTTTGTGCCAGTACCAAGCTGTCTTGATGACTATAGCTTTGTAATATAGCTTGAAGTCAGGCATTGTGATGCCCCCAGCTTTGGTTTTCTTTTTCAACATTCCCCTGGTGATTTGGGGTCTTTTCTAGTTCCATACAAATTTTAGGATTGTTTGTTCCATCTTTTTAGAGCAATCATACAGCATTTCATGAAACCCTGATAATGTCAGGGTTTTCTTTGCCTGTGGTGAATCTTGATGGTAGGTAAGAACTTCTACTCTTAAAGATTCTACCTTGACTTTTCTCTTGGATTTATTAACCTGCTTTTCTCCAGATTTGGGGCTTATTCATGAAAATACTCTGCGTCTTGTTGATCTACTGCCTTTCTTCAGAATGGAATTTATAGGAGCTCCACAGAACCACACCATATAATGCTTTCTTTCATTCTTTGGCTACTACTTTTCAAAGTTTATAACATATGGTTTTATTATTTTATCTGGATGCTGCTGTGGAATTTCTTTTGCTCATTTATTTGTTTATTTAGAAGAGAGATTATGAGATCAAGTTTTAGTCTGCCATTTCAACTGGAATATTTACTGTCTTTGCAATTAAAAGTTTCCCTGTTAGTTTTGGTAAAGTAGAATATAATCCCTTTTTCAAACCTCCTTCATATATTTACATCTTTACCTGGATATTACAGATGCTGAAAATCATGTAATGGTGTTTGCATTGGTCAACTTTTTAAATTTACCTAAATTGCCTAAATACTTGGAGCTGTAAAAATTTAATTTGGATAATAAAGAGTTTCTTAAAGAGTTTAGTATCTAATAGAACAAATAATTTTCAAACAACCCTTAACCAAAATTAGACATCATTTTAGTCATAGATTTTCAGTCTTTTTACCCCAAGAATGCAAAGGAGAACAGTAATCAGCCCTCCTTGTGAATATATCATGTGGCTAAATCAGAATATCAGCCTGCTCTGCTTTGGTTCAAATGTCACTGAAATTGAGTGAATGTTGTATACATGGTGTCTTCTTTCATCTCTCTTGATAATGTACAGGCTGCTGAATATGCTATGTAGATTGAGTAATGGCAGAGAGGATGAGGAGCTAGAAAAGGACCACTGAAAGATTTCCAGTGTGGAAAAGGGGAACAGCTCACATAAACATCTGTGAACATTTACTCTTTGAATAGGATGTAAAATTCTCCATTGCTTACTCCTACAATGCTAGCAGGCACCATGTGGTCAGTAAATTTTTCCAAGATGATATGTCCTGGTTGGTGAGATACTCCTCTGAACTCACAGCTACTCTAAAAGGAAGCCTCATAAGTATAACAATTTGGAGAGGGTCTTCTTTTGGACTGTTGTTAAAAGAAGGCAGCTAACTAAAGTGTGGGGCTGCTTGAGATTTTGAAAATGAAAGGAAAACACTAGGTTTTACCCAGGTCACTTGATTGTTGCACTTGTGATACAATTTTGCAAGAAAATTCTCTTATCCCTATTTATTTCTACTGAGGCTGCATCAATTTTAAGGGCAGACACAATAAGAGAACTCTGGGCTGGGATAAACTAGATCAGGGGAAAGGGAAAGGGACACGAAATGAAGAGACAATAAGGATTTTTACTGGAATTTTTTTTTTCAGACAAAATATTTTTAAAAATACTTGGTGGGATATGTCTTTCTCATTCAGGTCAGATTTTGTTTAGATCACTAGTAGCTAAACACTTTTGGATATGTGTTGGTAGTTTCTGTTGTTTCCAATGGACAGATGTGAATGATTCCTTTCTGTCAGCTTTCCCATTCTCAGAAAACTAGATTTGTCATCCTGTTATTGGGGTCATAGAGCCATCCAGTCATCAGAGGCTGTCTGCCTATCTGCTTTGACAGGGAAGGAAATTGAAGGTGTTAGTAGAGGTTATTTACGGTCACTCAGTGAGTGTATTTAAAGAAGATACAAGAGTGCTTTGGCAGATTTGAATTTAGAGGAAGATAAGACCAAGTAGAAAAACAGTAAAGTTTGGTTATCAAGTGCCTTTTTATAAAAAGGATTGAACAGTATCATTTCCTCTGTATATCCAAGAATGTATATTTTTCCTGCCTTTCCCATCAATCATAATGTAAAATATGAAGTGATCAATTGATCAAATTGGCATTTATAGTTTTCCAAACTATTTTGCTATACTCCTACCAAAAAGAATGTGTATATGTGTGTGCATATGTGTGTGTTTTATATGTCATATGAAATTGCCTTTGTTGTAGGTCAAAAATAGTCAAATATTGGCATTTTCATATGGTTTAATCTAATATACTGTAGATGATTCAAATGTTCCCAGTTTTGGATATAATTCATGAGTCATCCAAAAAGTTTCTTTTAGTCACTTTTTTAAATCTACTAAGACAAAACTTTAAATTGCATGTACTATATATGTATATATATATATAAGGCAAGTATATGTGGGGGAGTCCTTAACTAATGAATGACATAGTCACAAGTGTTAATTAGCTTTCATAGAAAAATAACATTGGTTTAAATGAAAAAAAAAACAAACTTTTTTTCATCTATTACTAGAGATATAGGAACAAAGTAAGAAAGTGATGGTTCTTAGTTGGACAAAAGAGTTTATTGATATACTGAATAATAAAGCATCAGATTCCATGGTAGCTCAGTCTATGATGTGAATACACCCTATGCTCTTAGTTCTTATGTGGAACTAAGAAAATTTCACTCCTGAAATTGCTTCAGCCAGTCCTGCAACAAGTGCAAAAAAAAAAAAAAAGTTCATCGAGAGAGAAAAAAAAATTGTTGAGTGCTAAAAGGACAGCTTAGTTTTGCTCTCCTGGGTTTGTTAACCACCATTGACTCTCTCCTCTTTCATATAACAGTTCTCTAAATTTCCTTTAGGAATTGCCCTGTTCCTAACCCTCCCATGTTCTCAGCCAAGTGATTTACATGAGATTGATTCTACATCCAACTTCAAGTGGGCCTAAGATTGGCTTAAGCTAATCAGTGTATGGCATTTACCTAATAAATGGATCATGGGTAGGCACATGATATGATCGAGTCCAATCATAATGAACCTCAGAAGTTTTGCTGAGAATGCTGGAATGAAGACTTTCTTTTTTCCACTGGGTTTAGTACCCTGAGAATGCATGGTTTTGGATTACTGTGGCATTGTTGACACCATGAGGAGAGATAGCCTGAGGACAAAGTCTGAAGGCAGAGGAAACTAGAAAGAGGGACTTATATGACTACGGAGGTGGAACCCTGATAATATCTTGGATTTCTGGATCAAACTCTGTCTAAAGTTGGTCATAGTTTTTTTTTTCTCCAAGCCAGTCAATGCCCTATTTTGTCAAGACACTTTTATCCAAGTTTATTTCTTACCAGAAATCAAAACCATCTTAACCAATATAGGTGGTTAATTTGAGGTTTGAGGAAATGCATAGGAAATGTGATTCTCAATAGAAATGTGATTTGAGAGAAAGCCAGGGAACTGTTCAAACATGTCTATGATTTAACTATTAGAGGAAACACAAAAGTATCTTTTTGAACCCATCTTCATCATGGGTAAAATTTGGATAAATAATTAAAATGTATGTTTCATTAAGCATTTTTCCTGAGTATAAAAGTACATACCCATAAAAAAATTAAAATAGGCAAGTTTAAGGCAGAAAACATTAGTCACCTATAACTACCACCCAGAGGAAAACACTGTTATTATTTTAGCATATTTGCTTCAATTCTACTTTCTTCCATTTTTATGTGGTAGAGATCACACTGTATATACAATTTTTGTCCTGCTTTTTTTCATTCAACACCAAATAAGCATTTTTCCATGTCATTAACAAGTCTTTCTTATTTTTTAAAATTATTTTCAGTTAGCCAGCATATAGTACATCATAAGTTTTTGTTGTAGTGTTCAACGATTCATTTCTTGCATATAACACCCATGATGAACATGTTTTCTTCCCAAGGAAGATGTAATACAAATACACATGGAATAGTGAATAGTGTAATCAATTGTGTAACACAATCAATTTGAGAATATGACTGTTGTAAATGCTAAAAATAATATGACTGTGTTATTTAAATTATCAATTTAAAATTGAGTTTTAGAAAATCAGGAAATTTTTCGTGGTAAATGTAGACTTTATAGGGGAATAGAGTCTGGCTTGGGAGCAGGGAAAGGATGAGATAGTGTAGACCAAGAGAATTTCATTTAACATATATTCCAATCCAGTTGGGACATGATCTATGTAAAGCAACAAAGGTGGGGCACCTGGGTGGCTCAGTCGGTTGTGTCTGCCTTCAGCTCAAATCATGATCTCAGAGTCCTGGGATCAAGCCCCTCATCCTCTGTCGGGCTCTCTGCTCAGTGGGGAGCCTGCTTCTCCCTCTCCTCCCCGCTCCTGCTCTCTCTCATTATCTCTGTCTCTCTCAAAGAAATAAATAAAATATTTTAAAAAAAGAAGGAACAAAGACTAGGATAAAGATTTAGTAAGAGTAAACAATAAGAGTACATAAAATATTTTGATTTTGGAGGCCCTTAGAAATCAGGCAAAAGCTTTCTATTTCTGTAAACCAATGAGGTGCATATAAACATCTGGATAAATCTAAGACTTAATAGTTTCCAGGTCATAAAGAGGTCCATGTTGTCTTAAGTTACATATTTTAACAAAGAGTTGTGGAGGAAGGAGCCAAATGACATGAATAGGACTCTTCCAAGAGGAAACAATGGAAAATATGATGCTGCTTTTTCTAGAGAATTTGAAATCAAGCACTGTAGCTGAATTATGCACTTTCTTAAAGTTGTATTGTACTCCTGTATGCTTACATTATTTATTTTCCTCACTGTAGACATCATTGTCATTGTTATCTTTACTTCATAAAAGAAGAAACTAAGGCTCAGAGAAATTGCAGGGACAATAAACCAGCTCAAACTAGCTTAATCTAGCTTAATACAAATATAACTATAGATTTAAATATGAATATACTTTGAGTCAGATTATTGACCCTTGCAACCAAATAATATATTTGGGATTCCAACACAGGTCTTTTCCCAATCAGTCCCATGTTTTTTCTACCAAACTTTGCTGCATTGCTAGTTTTAATATTAGGCCCCTGCATCTTTAACTAAGGTAGCAAAAGCATCAGTCTTTTCATATCATTACTTCCCTGTTTGTGAATTCTAAATATTCATTTATAATTTTGGTGGGGGTTATATAGTCCAGTTATTTTTTTAAATTTAATTTTATTATGTTATGTTAGTCACCATACAGTACATCATTAGTTTTTGATGTAGTGATCCAGGATTCATCGTTTTTGTATAACACCCAGTGCTCCATGCAGTATATGCCCTCCCTAATACCCATCACCAGGCTAACCTATCCCCCCACCCCCTCCCCTCTAAAACCCTCAGTTTGTTTCTCAGAGTCCATAGCCTCTGATGGTTCATCTCTCCCTCCGATTCCTCCCCCTTTCATTTTTCCCATTCCTTATGTTCCACAAATAAGTGAAACCATATGATAATTGACTTTCTCTGCTTGACTCATTTCACTTAGCATAATCTCCTCCAGTCCCATGCATGTTGATATAAAAGTTGGGTATTAATCCTTTCTGATGGCTGAGTAATATTCCATTGTATATATGGACCACATCTTCTTTACCCATTCATCCCTTGAAGGGCATCTCGGCTCTATCCACAGTTTGGCTATTGCGGACATTGCTGCTATGAACATTGGGGTGCATATGGCCCTTCTTTTCACTACATCTGTGTCTTTGGGGTAAACACCCAGGAGTGCAATTGCTGGGTCATAGGGTAGCTCTATTTTTATTTTTGGGGCGCCTCCACACTGTTTTCCAAAGTGGCTGTACCAACTTGCATCCCCACCAATAGTGTAAGAGGGTTCCCCTTTCTCCACAACCTCTCCAACATTTGTTGTTTCTTGCCTTGTCAATTTTTGCCATTCTAATTGGTGTAAGGTGGTATCTCAGTGTCATTTTGATTTGAATTTCCCTGATGGCTAATGATGTTGAACATTTTCCATGTGTCTGCTAGCCATTTGTATGTCTTCTTCTGAGAAGTGTCTGTTCATGTCTTCTGTCCATTTTTTGACTTGGTTATTTGTTTTTTAGGTGCTGAATTTGAGAAGTTCTTGATAGATCTTGGATACCAGCCCTTTATCTGTAGTGTCATTTGCAAATATCTTCTCCCATTCTGTGGGCTGCCTCTTTGTTTTGTTGACTGTTTCCTTTGCTGTGCAGAAGCTTTTTATCTTGTTGAAGTCCCAAAAGTTCATTTTCACTTTTGTTTCCCTTGCCTTTGGAGACGTGTCTTGAAAGAAGTTGCTGTGGCCAATGTCAAAGAGGTTACTGCCTATGTTCTCCTCAATGATTTTGATGGATTCCTGTCTCACATTGAGGTCTTTCATCCATTTTGAGTTTATCTTTGTGTATGGTGTTAGAGAATGGTTAAGTTTCATTTTTCTGCATGTGGCTGACCAATTTTTTCAGC
>NC_138385.1:19070712-19079537 GCF_054177405.1 Leptonychotes weddellii
TCAGCACCATTTATTGAAGAGACTGTCTTTTTTCCATTGGATATTTTTTCCTGCTTTGTCGAAGATTATTTGACCATAGAATTGAGCGTCCATATTTGGTCTCTCTATTCTGTTCCATTGGTCTATATGTCTGTTTTTGTGCCAGTACCATGCTGTCTTGGTGATCACTGCTTTGTAATATAACTTGAAATAGGGCAATGTGATGCTCCCAGCTTTGTTTTTCTTTTTCAACATTTCCTTGGTGATTCAGGGTCTTTTCTGATTCCATACAAATTTTAGGATTGTTTGTTCCAGCACTTTGAAAAATGTCATTGGAATTTTGATCAGGATGGCATTGAAGGAATAGATTGCTCTGGGTAGCATAGACATTTTAATAATGTTTATTCTTGGGCGCCTGGGTGGCTCAGTTGGTTGGGCGACTGCCCTCGGCTCGGGTCATGATCCTGGAGTCCCGGGATCAAGTCCCGCATCGGGATCCCTGCTCAGCGGGGAGCCTGCTTCTCCCTCTGACCCTCCCCCCTCTCATGTACTCTCTCTCATTCTCACTCTCTCAAATGAATAAATAAATCTTTAAAAAAAATAATGTTTATTCTTAATGTGAACAGCCTAAATGCTCCCATAAAATGGCACAGGGTTGCAGATTGGATAAAAAGACAGGACCCATACATATGCTGTCTATAAGACTCATTTTGAACCTAAAGATACATCCAGACTGAAAGTGAAGGGATGGAGATCCATCTTATATGCCAACGGACCTCAAAAGAAAGCTGGGGTAGCAATACTTACATCAGACAAATTAGATTTTAAACAAAGACTGTAGTTAGAGACACAGAAGTAAACTATATCATTCTTAAAGGGTCTATCCAACAAGATCTAACAATTGTAAATACCTACACCCCCAACATGGGAGCAGCCAACTACATAAGCCAACTCTTAACCAAAATGAAGAGTCATATTGATAACAATATGTCAATTATAGGAGACCTCAGTACTCCACTCTCAGCAGTAGACATATCATCTAAGCAAAAAATCAACAAAGAAACAAGAGCTTTGAATGACACACTGGACCAGATGGACCTCAGTAGATATATACAGAACATTCCATCCTAAAATAATAGAGTGTTCATTCTTCTCGAGCATACACGGAACTTTCTCCAGAATAGACCACATACTGGGTCACAAATCAGGTCTCAACCAATATCAAAAGATTGAGATTATTCCCTGCATATTCTCAGACCATAATGCTTTAAAACTGGAACTCAATCACAAGAAAAATTTTGGAAGAAATTCAAACAATTGGAAGCTAAAGACCACTCTGCTCAAGAATGTTTGGGTCAACCAGGAAATCAAAGAAGAACTTAAACAATTCATGGAAACCAATGAGAAAGAAAACACATTGGTCCAAAACCTATTGGATACTGCAAAGGCAGTCCTAAGGGGGAAATACATAGCCATCCAAGCCTCACTCAAAAAAACAGAAAAATCCCAAATTCCAATACTTGTTGTTTCTTGCTTTGTCAATTTTTGCCATTCTTTCTGGCGTAAGGTGGTATCTCAGTGGCATTTTGATCTGAATTTCCCTGATGGCTAATGACGTTGAACATTTTTCTATGTGTCTGCTAGCCATTTGTATGTCTTCTTCTGAGAAATGTCTGTTCATGTTTTCTGCCCATTTTTTGACTTGATTATTTGTTTTTTAACTTTATACCTTAAAGAACTAGAGAAAAAGCAATAAACGATGCCTAAGCCATGCGTTAGAAGAGAAATAATTAAGATTAGAGCAGAGATCAATGAATTAGAAACCAGAAACACAGTAGATCAGATCAATGAAACTAGAAGGTGATTCCTTGAAAGAATTAAAGGATCGATAAACCACTGGCCAGACTTACCCAAAAGAAAAGAGAAAGATCCCAAATTAATAAAATTATGAATGAAAGGGGAGAGATCACAATTAACACCAAGGAAATAAAAACAATTATTAGAAATTATTATCAACAATATATGCCAATAAGCTGAGCAACCTGGATGAAATGGATGCTTTCCTGGAAACCTATAAACTCCCAAGACTGAAACAGGAAGAAATTGACAACCTGAATAGGCCAATATCCAATAACGAGATTGAAGCAGTGATCAAAAACTTCCCAAAAAACATGAGTCCAGAGCCTGATGGATTCCCTGAAGAATTCTACCAAACATTTAAAGAAGAAATAATACCTATTTTGAAGCTGTTTCAAAAAATAGAAACAGAAGGAAAGCATCCAGACTCATTCTATGAGGTCAGCATTACCTTAATCCCCAAACCAGGCAATGACCCCAACAAAAAGGAGAATTTCAGACTGATATCCCTGATGAATATGGATTCCAAAATTCTCAACAAAATCCTAGTTAATAGGATCCAACAATACATTAAAAGGATCATCCACCATGACCAAGTGAGATTTATCCCCGGGATACAAGGGTGGTTCAACATTCGCAAATCAATCAATGTGATAGAACACTTTAATAAGAGGAGAGAGAAGAACCGTATGTTCCTCTCAATTGATGCAGAAAAGCATTTGACAAAATACAGATGCTTTCCTGATTAAAACTCTTCAGAGTATAGGGATAGAGGGAACATTTCTCAAGATCATAAAATCCATCTATGAAGAACCCACTGCAAATATCATCCTCAATGGAGAAAAGCTGAGAGCCTTTCCCTTAAGATCAGGAAAACAACAAGGATGCCCACTCTCGCCACTATTGTTGAACATAGTACTAGAAGTCCTAGCAACAGCAATCAGACAACAAAAAGAAATAAAATGTATTCAAATTGGCAAAGGAGAAGTCAAAGTCTCTCTTTTCGCAGATGACATGATACTTTATGTGGAAAACCCAAAAGACTCCACCCCCAAATTACTAGAACTTATCCAGCAATTCGGCAATGTGGCAGGATACAAAATCAATGCACAGAAATGAGTTGCTTTCTTATGCATTAACAATGCAACTGTAGAAAGAGAAATTATAGAAACCATTCCATTTACAATAGCACCCAAAACCATAAGATACCTCAGAATAAACCTAACCAAAGAGGTAAAGGACTTATATTCTAGGAACTACAGAACACTCATGAAAAAAAATTGAAGAAGACACCAAAAGATGGAAAAACATTCCATGCTCATGGATCAGAAGAATAGTCCAATCATTTATTTTAAAAAATTATATATCATAGTACAATTGAAACTTTGTATTGTCCTACAAGCCTTTGACTATCTGAGATGGTTCCTTTATACATGAAAGATAACTAAGCTTAGTATATAATTCTTCGTTCACAATATTTCCCCTCAAAATTCTGTTGATATTGCTTCATTTGTTGGAACATAGTGTGTGTCTGAGATGTTTGAAGCTAGCTTAAATTTTGTAGCTTTATTGGTAACCTGTTTGTTTTTCTCCATGGAGGCTTGTAGAAATTTTTCTTCATCTTCCTAATATAAGTTTGTTTTGGTCAGCATATGTCTAAGTACAGGTCTATTTTCATTGTTTTTAAAATAATGAAAAAGATTTCTTCAATCATATTTGATTATTACTTCTGATATTTTTCTCAGTAACCTCTGTAATTCTTGGGTTGGGTTTCTTTGTTCTCTATATCTATCATTTTTCTCTTCTCTTGTTTTCATGCTACCTATAACATTTTACTTTTGGGGACCAAGTGTTTTCTAGGAGTTTATGTCTCTGGATATAGACAGAAAAATAGTAATGGTGTGAGAATGGTGACAAAAAGCACTTTGGTTACTTTTAATAGACATATGTATATACTAGGTGCCAGCACTTGCTTACTGAATCATGGGACAGACTATGAGGGAAGGATATAGTATGTTTTGTTCTTTAATTTCAAGTGAGATATCTGTTTCCAGTGGGATGAGACAGATGGACTAGTATTTGCATTTTCTGTACTGTACAGGAATCCCAGATAACTATATGAGCTGATCTTCCTCATGACCTTTGGTTCAGATTTGCAAATTCAAGTTAGTTCTCAATTAATATTACAAAATAAGAGATTTTATTTTAGTAGCCAAATTAATTTTCATAGCTTTATAAATGATTGTTGCTCTATTGTTATGGAATCATGAAGTGAAGTTTTCCTTTGTAACATTTTAAAAGAGAAATTATATAATGTAAGTTTACAAATTTGGAATATGTGGAAGTTGCTGGACATGTACCTTGGGAATCAAGGCCCTACTATATATGTGATTATTTGATTTTATGTATTTTACAGATTATGTGCAATAAAGTTAATATTTATTGAATGCTTGGTAAATACTATGCATTTGACAAGTACTTTACATATACTAATTTAATCCTCATTAAAAGTTATGCAGAAAGATAGTAACACAAGATTATTGCAAAGATCTAAGACTAAAACTTGGTCTTCTGAAATACATGATAAGTCATGATGGTGAAACTTGAGTGGCTCCCTGTGTTCCTCATTTGCATAAGTAGGCAGATATAGATTTGTTTATGAAAAGCCTAAATAAAGCCTGTTGCCCTCTCTTGCTTTTTAGAAAGAAAGTTAGAGTAATTGGGAAAGAATTGAAATGTGATAGTTCTAGATTCTGAAGTCATTTTTCCAGGCACCGTCCTCTGGACAGTACCATCAAGGCTCCTCTCTGTCAGTCAAGGCTGCAAGAGTGGTTGGAATGCTTATGAGTACAGGTGTTCTCAAGCATTTTAGTGCCTATCAAACTGCTTCAAGCTTTTTTTTTTTTCATTTCTTTTTTTCCATTTCCTCACCTTATCAGCTCATTCAGAGTGCTTAATCTAGCCATACCCAAAGGGCTGAATTCTTGGCTGAAACTGCCTTCACTAGATATAGGGCTAGAGAAAAGCTCACTTTAGGTCAGTGAGTGACATATTTTTGGCCTGATTCTGTGATAGTTTCTACATTTTCCAGTGTAGGGCCTTGACCTTTGATTTGGCTTGCATTTGAACATTGACTCTTCTTCAGGAACTCTGGCTTTGGTCCTTAACTACACCCTTTGAAATGACTGTACTGTCATTCTTATCCTCTATACTGTCTTTAGTTTGATTTTTCTAAACCTGACAGTTATTTTCCTATATTAAAACCGCTAATAAATACCCACTGCCTAAATGATAAAGTCTAAGCTTTTAAAAATGATAGTATACAAAATTCTTCACAATCTGATCTCTGCCTATCTTTCTAGTTGCATATCTTGCCTAGGATTCTAAAACATGCTTCCTCCCTAGAGGGGCAAATAATGGGAAACACTTGAACTTCCCCATGGTAATCACTCAATATATTTTTGTTGAATTAATTAAAGAGTAAAAGATATTGGGCTATGGCATCAGGTGTGGGAGTGCACTGCTTGATATCTCAATTGGGTACCACAGTAGGATGTCAGAAGTACCCTTAATGCTGCGGTATGGTAGCAGGGTACTAACAAGACGAGTGTAAGGAACCTTCAGAGAAACTTTGCCTGTTTTGCAGCTCTGCATTACTAATAAGATTTCTCTAGTACCTATGAAGTATGTCCCTGGGAAGGAGACTGATTAGGATGTATTGTGTTTGAATATCTGTTATTTGAATCATGCCATGTTAGTGAATAAATGAACTTTTGGCTAATCTATGCTCACCTTCCTTTTGTACATCCTGACCTGAAACATTACAGTGTCCTGCTAAGGCCTTAGACAATAGGATTTGTGCATCTTCAAAGTCAGAATCAAAGACTAATCCATACTTGGTTATTCTGAGTACACTAAACACAACAATTCATTTTCATTATAGATCGGGCATGCTGAGGAGAGGAACTGATCCATTACTGAAATCTGCTATTCTCCATTAAGCTCGCTGAGTCTGACATTTCACTATGGGAAAGCCATGGGGAGGAGGATAGTCCCCAGGAGTGTGAAGTTGGCTGGGGTAGTTCGCATTGTATTTTTTGGCAACTGAAAGTGTACTTTAACTAAGTGGCTTCTGTCAAGGCCTTCTGTAGTGGTAAATGTGTGGGATGATGACTGAGGAAGCTGCATGAAAGCCAAACAGATGTGGAAAGGTTGTCTTTATAGAACATAGAAATCAAGATTTAAGTACATGTTTAGTTTTCCTTGTAAATGGATCCCTGTGGGCTAACACAGATTCCAGTGGGATAAAAAAGGTGGTGTCCTCTGCTGCTCTTATTGCTCTTAAATGTTTGGGAAGGTATTTTAGGAGAGCTAATGTAAGAGTAGTTATCATTTCTTTCCAGGTGGTCATCCTCTGTTAAGCTTTCTGGGCTGTAAAGATTTTTATTTTTTTATTGGTCCACTCAGCTCTCATGAATTCATATTGCACTACAACTTTGAACATTTTGTTCCTTTGCCTTGTCATTTTCCTTAATGTTGAGTGCATGTGTAACTGTGATGGCATGTGCATGATGTGCACATATATGTATATCTTTGCTCCCCACTTAAAGTGCAAACTTCTAACATGCAGAACATTTGGTTATTTTCCTTTCTTTTGCATTCACCCTGTGCTTTTCGGTCTTTGTAGTACAAAGCTCGTTATAACTCCCTTTTTCCACCAGACTGTGTTGGAAAAAGCTAATGCAGAAAAGCCATTCTTGAAATTATATTACAAAGATAGATTGGAATAAAAGAGAGTAATAATGAATTTTGAGTTTTAACTCTGGCTATGCCACATTCTGCCAAAATGACCTGAGGCAAGTCTGTTTCTATTTCTGTATCTTAGATTCCTGATAAGAAAATGAGAGGATCAGACAGCATGATCTCTAAGGCCCCTTCCACTTCAATCTTCTGGAATCTATCATAACTATTCTTTGTTCCAGGATATATGGAATTGAGCTAGGGAAGAAATCTGCTATAATAAGTCAGGTTCTTACCCTTGAATAGCTTAGTCCAGCTACCACTTATTGAGAACCAACTATATACAAACTGTGATTCTGCTCCATTTATATGCATTTAATCCTCAAAACAACTATATGAGGCTGACGCTATTATTTTCCCATTTTCAGAGGAGAGTTTAAGTAATTTGCCCACTGTTATGTAGGCCAGAAATTTCTAGAGTCAGAATGTAAATCCATGTCTGTCTGACTCCAAAGCCCATGTTTTTAACTACTGTACTATACCACCTTACTGCACTATGCTTTTTCCATTGAGGGTATAGGACAGACTTAGGCATACAAACATACATACACATATACAGATAAAAGAATAGCAAGAGGCCAAGTGTGAATCTGATATGCTGTGGTTATCTGTGAGTGGGTGAGTTTTAACCCATTTCCCAAGAGTTGACCTGTGATCTAGGCTTGCACAGATCTGAAGTTAAATCTGTTCCATCATTTTAAAGTAGCCAGGAAGGGATGCTAAAAAGCAGCATAGAAAATAAGGAGATTCAACTAAGGGCACAAGAGCACAACTGCAGGAAACCCTGCAGTTGTGTAAGGAAAAAAAAAGTAGCAGGCAATAGCATGAGGAAAGTCAGAGGAGAATGAGAAAACAGACAATGGAAAGGAATCCAGCACAATTCCCTCATTGTCTGATTCTTGTCTGGATTGGCTCTGTGTACTCCTTTACTACTTGTTTTTCAAGCCCTTAGCTCCAGTGCTTTCTGCTATAACCTAAATAGGAATTTCAAATTTTCTTAATCAGCTAATGATGACATATAAATAGTGTGTGAACCATGGATCTCAGTAGCCCATTTGGTTTGAGAAGAAAAAGGGGCTGGGGGGTTGGGGATCTGGGACATAGTACAGAGAGAAGGAAATTGCATGGTTCATTTCAGCTATTCTTTAAGGCAGGCATGTAGTGAAGTTGAATTGTACTTTAGTTGAAGGAGCTCCTGGGGTGAAAAGCATGACCCAGTTAAGATCAAATGTTCTGTCTTTGATCTGGGTACTATGAGGGAGGGTCTTAGGGGCATGGTGAGTGGATTTGGAAAGAATGCTTGTAACAGATTAGAATGAGAAAGAGACTAAAATCTGTTCTGTGTAGAAGTCTCTACCAAGAAGCTATTTCCCTGGGTGGCTAGAGTGCAGCCATTGTATGAAGGTTAATCATTAAGTAATTAATCATTACTTCATATGACTTCAGGTCTTCCGTGTCCTATATTATTCAGCAACTCTCTCAACAAAGCACAGAACATTTTCTGAGGTCATTTGCCTCACTAGGAAGGGCCAGCTGAACTGAGATATTAAGAGGTTGGAGAAAGGCAGGAAGAAGCTTTCAGAAAGGAAAGGAGAGCAGAAAGCCTTAGCAAAAGCTCCCTGGATCCTGAGAGAGCAGGGCCAGAAAGAGGGCAAGAATCTTTCTGGAAAATTAATGGCATCCAAATTAAGAGTCTTTTTGAGAATCCAAAAGTTAGGAATAAAAAATTATTTTCAGTAGATGGAAGTCTTATTTATTATCCTCCACACCCCCTCTTGTGTATAATGTTACTTCTCATCTGTTTCCATGTGTATTGTTCACTCTACTGATTAGCTGCTGCCAGTTCAGAATGCCCCAGATCCAACATTTTGAGTCCTGTAACCCCATAATTCTCATTAGCAAAAGTACTAATTTTATTATTAACCTAAACGAAATCCCAGAAGGTAAAGCTACAGCAAAGAAAAAAAGATATGTACATATTTCATACATCTCAAAACCAGATATTAATGAATTTATATAATTTGCCTCCTTTAGAATTTTTGTGATTCTCAAGAGGTAGTGCCGACTGCCAGGGACCTACTCAACACGGACATTAGTACGATGTCAGATCTAGAGTTAAGAATCATCACTTTAAAGATACTAGCTAGGCTTGAAAAAAATATGGAAGTTATTAGAGAAACCCTTTCTGG
>NC_138385.1:19080037-19117461 GCF_054177405.1 Leptonychotes weddellii
GCCTGGGTGGCTCAGTTGGTTAAGCGACTGCCTTCGGCTCAGGTCATGATCCTGGAGTCCCGGGATCGAGTCCCGCATCGGGCTCCCTGCTCGGCGGGGAGTCTGCTTCTCCCTCTCCCGCTCCCCCCTCTTGTGCTCTTTCTCTCTCTCACTCTCTCTCTCAAATAAATAAATAAAATCTTTAAAAAAAAAAAAAAAAAAAAGAAAGACAATTCAGGGTAAATAAATTTGTAATAGATACAATTGAGAAGGAGTGATGTCAGGGAACAGATAATGAATCCCAGAAAAATTATTCATAAAAATGTTATATAGTAAAGCTCTTAAGAGAGTAAATCTTAGGAATTCTCATCACAAAGAGAAAATTTTTTTTCTTTTCTTTTTATTATATCAATGTTAGCTGAACCTATTGTGGTAATCAATTCACAATATATGTAAATATATGTAAGTCAAATCATCATGCTGTATAATTTAAACTTATACAGTGATGTTTGTCAATTATTTCTCAATACATCCGGAACAAAAGAAAAATGAAGGTCTTAATGGAATAAAATATATAGACATTTCAGAAAAGGAAACATACATGAGCCATAAGCATACAAAAAGATTGCCAACTCATTGGTAATCATATAACTGCAAATTAAACATGCAACACTATTCCATATCCTCCATACTGGCAATAATGAAAAAGGCAGGCAATTCCAAGTGTTGGCTGAGATAAGGACAATGGGAACACTAACCCACTGCTTGTGGGGTAAAATGGTAGAAAAACAGTTTTTCATTTCCTAGTAAACTAGTAAACATGACTGACATTTATTATTGTCCAAATATACATGTGTTCTCCTACATGCCCTAAATACCTTTCTGTTATGTGATACCATGAAATTTATTTTGGATAATAATATATCAGTAGAAGTGGGCACCTGGGTGGCTCAGTCAGTTAAGCATCTGCCTTCAGCTCAGTTCATGATCCCAGGGTCCTGGGATTGAGTCGCACATGGGGCTCCCTGCTCAGCGGGGAGTCTGCTTCTCCCTCTCCCTCTGCCCCTCCCCCCTGCTCTTGCTCTTTCCCTCTCTCACCCTATCTCAAATACAAATACAATCTTAAAAAAAATTTAAAAAAAGATGTGAGTAGAAGTGACATGTTACTTTTGGATTGAAACATTTAAAAGTAGGTATAAGTTTTCCAATTGTTCTTTCCCTACTTCAGTGACCATGTGATGCAGTAGTGACATCACAAATAAAAGAAATTCTTGTCATTGATTCTACAAATGGAGGAAAGTTTTTGGCCTGTAATGAACTTTGTGTGAGGGAAAAAATAAACATTTGTTGTACTAAGGCACTGAGATTTTTTTAAAGTATTTATTTAAATTCTAGTTAGTTGATAAACAGTGTAATACTAGTTCCAAGTGTACAATATAGTGAGTCAACACTTCCATACACCACCCAGTGCCCATCACAACAAGTGCACTCCTTAATCCCCATCACCTATTTCACCCATCCCCCACCCACCTCCCCTCTGGTAAATATGTTTGTTCTCTGTAGTTAAGAATCTGTTTCTTGGTTTGTCTTTCTCTCTCTCTCTCTTTTTATCCCCTTTACTCGTTTGTTTTGTCTCTTAAATTCCTTATATGAGTGAAATCATATGGTATTTGTCTTTCTCTGACTTGTTTCACTTAGCATAATACTCCCTAGCTCCATCCATGTTGTTGCAAATGGCAAGATTTCATTCTCTTTTATGGCTGAGTAATATTCCATTGTGTATATACTTACCATGTCTTCTTTATCCATTCATCAGTTGATGGACACTTGGGCTGTTTCCATAATTTGGCTACTCTAGATAATGCTGCTATTAACATGGGGCAGCATATATCCCTTTTAATTAGTACTTTGTATTCTTTGGGGAAATACCTAGTAGTGTAATTGCTGGGTTGTAGCGTGGTTCTATTTCTAACTTTTTGAGGTCTCCATACTGTTTTCCAGAGTGGCTGCACCAGTTTGCATTCCCACCAACAGTGTAGGAGGGTTCCCCTTTCTCCACATCCTAATACCTGTTGTTTCTTGTGTTGTTGATTTTAGCCATTCGCACAGGTATGAGGTGATATCTCACTATAGTTTTGATTTGTATTTCCTTGATGAGTGATGTTGAGCATCTTTTCATGTGTCTGTTGGCTATTTGTATGTCTTCTTTGGAAAAATGTCTATTCATGTGTTCTGCCCATTTTTTAATTGGATTATTCATTTGTGGGTGTTGAGTTTTATAATTTCTTTATATATTTTGGAAAGTAACCCTTTTGGATATGTCATTAGCAAATATCTTCTCCCATTCTGTAGGTGGCCATTTAGTTTTGCTGATTATATCCTTTGCTATGCAGAAGCTTTTTATTTTGAAAATGAATTTAGGGGCGCCTGGGTGGCTCAGTCGGTTGAGCGACTGCCTTCGGCTCAGGTCATGATCCCAGAGTCCTGGGATCGAGCCCCACGTCGGGTTCCCAGCTCGGCGGGGAGCCTGTTTCTCCCTCTGACCTTCCCCCCTCTCATGCTGTTTCTCTCTCGCTTGCTCTCTAATAAATAAATAAATAAAATCTTTAAAAAAAAAAGAAAATGAATTTAGTAAAGTCACAGGATACAAAATCAACATTCAGACATTTGTTGCATTTCTATACACCAATAATGAAGCAGCAGAAAGAAAAATCAGGGACTCAATCACATTTATAATTGCACCAAAAGCCATAAGATACCTAGTAATAAACCTAACCAAAGATGTAAAAGACCTGTACTCTGAAAACTATAAAACACTGATGAAAGAAATTGAAGATGACACAGAGAAATGGATAAATATTCCATGGTTATGGATTGGAGGAACAAATATTGTTAAAATGTCTATACTACCCAAATCAATCTACACATTTAATGCAATCTCTTTCAAAATACCAACAGCATTTTTTACAGAGGTAGAACAAGTTATTCTAAAATTTGTATAGAATCACAAAAGACCCTGAATAGCCAAAGAAACTTTGCAAAAGAAAAGCAAAACTGGAGACATCACAATTCCAGACTTCAAGTTATAGTACAAAGCTGTAGTGATCAAAGCTGTATGGTACTGGCACAGAAACAGACACAAAGATCAATAGAACAGAATAGATAACCCAGAAATGAGGGGTGCATGGGTGGTTCAATTGGTTAAGCATCCAACTCTTGATTTTGGCTCAGGTCATGATCTCAGGATTGTGAGATAGAGCCCTGTGTTGGGCTTCATGCTGACATGGAGCCTGCTTATGATTCTCTCTCTCCCTCTCTTTAAAAAAAAAAAAAGTTCTTGAAGAAGAAGAAGAAAGAAAATCCAGAAATGAACCTACAAATATATGGTCAATTAATCTCCGACAATGCAGGAGAAAATATCCAATGTGAAAAAGATAGTCTCTTCAACAAATGGTGTTAGGAAAACTGGACAGCAACATGCAAAAAAATGAAACTGGACTACTTTCTTACATCATACACAGAAATAAATTCAAAATGGATTAAAGACCTAAATGTAAGACCTTAAACCATAAAATTCCTAGAGGAGAACACAGGCACTAATCTCTTTGACTTTGGCCTTAGCAACTTCTTTCTAGATACATCTCCTGAGGCAAGGGAAAAAAAAACAAAAATAAAATACTGGGACTTCAACAAAATTAAAAGCCACTGAAATTTTGAGCTGTCATTGTTATCATAACAGAATCTAGTCTATCCTGACTATCCTATACCCTATGATTCAGAAATTCCACTCTTGTACATGTACTCCAGAGGAATTCTTGAACTGTTCACCAGTATACACATATAAGAATATTGTATACTGGGGCGCCTGGGTGGCTCAGTCGTTAAGCGTCTGCCTTTGGCTCAGGTCATGATTTCAGGTCCTGGGATCGAGCCCCGCATCGGGCTCCCTGCTCCGCGGGAAGCCTGCTTCTCCCTCTCCCACTCCCCCTGCTTGTGTTCCCTCTCTCACTGTGTCTCTCTCTCTGTCAAATAAATAAATAAAATCTTTAAAAAAAAAAAAAGAATATTGTATAAGGATAACAATATTGCCCATTGTAGCAGAAAACAAATTTAATATCTATGAGAATTTGAATGAGAAACTAAACAGAAGTGAAAATAAAGGAATCATTATATATATGAAAATATATGAATCTGAAAATCTACAAGGTTTAGGAAACAGAGGAAGACCACAAGAATACAAATAGTTTGCCTCCATTTTTAGAAATTTAATAAAATGCAAAACAATGTATTATGTATAGGTATATTTAATAGTTTTTCTTTGGTGCCTATGGTGCAGGCACTATCTCTTGGAACATATCCCCTACCATCTAACGCAACAGATGGGATGCAAACTGGCTTAAAATTTGACCCTTCCCCGATACACATAACCAGACAGGGTACATGATACTTCTATGGGACAAAGAACTCGAAGGTCAAAACAACTAGACATGTGAAGAGTACAAGCAACATAAAAGGAAGACAGTAACTGAACAAAACACTACATGAAAAAGAGTTATTGGAATAAAGAGACCAAGAATTTAAAATAAGAATAAATATCCTCAAAGCAATAAAGGAGAATATTAATATTATGAAGCAGAAACATGAAGCCTATTAAAAAACAAGTATGTGGAATGAAAATATTAATAAAGAACACAGTAGAAATAAAGGAAAATATAACACTAAATGGAAAATAAGAAAAAAATGGGGGAAAAGTTCTACTATAATAATATTTGCAATAAACATGAGTGGTCTAAACTTATCAATATAAAGACAAATTCTGCAACTGATATTTAAAAAGTCAACAACATATTGTCTACAAGGACACACTTAAAATAACAGAGAAAAGTTGAAAATAAAAGATAAAATTATGGAAAAGATATACTAGACAAATAAGAGCTAAAAGAAAGTATGGACTCTGAGAAACAAACTGAGGGTTCTAGAGGGGAGGGGGGGAGGGGGATGGGTTAGCCTGGTGATGGGTATTAAAGAGGGCACATATTGAATGGAGCACTGGGTGTTATACACAAACAATGAATCATAGAACACTACATCAAAAACTAATGATGTAATATATGGTGATTAACATAACATAATAAAATAAAAGAAAGTAAGGTAGTGTGTTAGTAATGGTTCTTAAAACAAACAGAACCAATTGTGTGTGTGTGTATGTGTGTGTGTGTATGTGTGTGTGTGTGTGTAGACAGGGACAGAGACAGAGGGGAGACAGGGGAGACAGAGGGGAAAGGGAGAGAGATAGAAAACAAAACTAAAACTAAAACCTCACTTCATCATTCTCTGATGTGTTTCTCAAGCATGAGATTATTTGGGGCCATAAGTCATAGTTAGAATTAGGTCCCCCTCCCTTGTGTTACAGTGGTTCAATTGAGGCAAGCATGAGCTTTTCCAACTCCATTCAGCTATTTGTTGTCATGGCATTTTAACCTCTTTGTCTGCATTTCCTGGGTCTCATTTACTGGAATTATAGGAGTCATCTTTCTTGCTTGGTGTGATCTAATCATCATTTCTTCTAGAGCTTGACTTGAGAAACAATTAGTTATTTTAAATTGTTTTCTTCAAGGCAGTGTCTTATACATTATCATATCTTATTGTCTTCAAACTCTGACTTTCTCCCTAGGAAGTAAAGAAAGTAAGTCAAGCAGTTGCTTTCTTATCAGGAATTCATAGCAGACCTATTTATCCCAAATTAGCATATCTCATTAACTGTCTCAAAGACACAGACTGAATTGTTTTTGAAAAAGGGTCTCAAAAACTTTATCTTTTGGAAGGCAGCTATGCTCACCACTATACCACCAACGCAAACTTTATCTTTTGGAGAAGAAACATATTCCCATGCAACTGCTTTCTTAACTCTTTTCTTTCTCTGTGGAAAATGAACAAAAACAAATTTGAGTTGTCACTGTCCATTTGGGCACTTTGCTTGCTCTAAATTCCTGCAATGATTACTAATATGAGGAGTCATGTAAGCCTATGCCGTCCTAAGGAGAGAGATAAGGATAGAGAGGGACAGTGTTTTATTTTTTGTCTAGCTTTAACACTTAGTAAATACCTATTACCAGTAGTGCCCATACTAAGCACTTTAAGTACATTTTCTTATTTATTAATCAAAACAGCTTATGAGATATATACTGTTTTTATCTCTTCTCCATTTTTTCATATGAGAAATCTGGAGCATAAAAAGATCGAAAACAGAGTCCCTATGTCATAGCTAGTAAGCAGTAGGGATAAGACTAGAGATCAATCCTATGTGACTTTGAGCCCACACTCTTCCACTAACTTATGCTGCATGACTGATCAAGAAACTAACACTCCTTGGCACATAGTAGGCACTGAATAAATTACTGCAAATAATGATTACAACTGAGACTGGATGCATTGCTGCTGGGTAAGAATTTTGAGCCAGCTCTGTTCTGTTATCATGCCTTTGAATTCATGCCATGTCATGAAATGGGGGTGCCAAATGGCAGGTGTTATTGTTTTAAATTAAAGAGAATTAAAATAAATTTATTTTTGATATTTTAATGAAAATTTTATGATACTCCTGAGAATACACATATTCTTGGTTGTCTTTCCACCCTCCTAAAATAATGCTTTTTAAAAACATATTTCTCTTGTTTAATTCCTCCCTATGGCTTACTAGATCAAATCTAAATTTCTTGGTCTTGTATTCAAGGTGATCCATAATATGCACCATCTCTTCTGCTCAGGTATTTTGGGGGCTCTTTTACTACCACTATTGCCTCTTTCCCCCCACCCTACAACACACACTCCACTTTTCTCATAGTGTTTTTAATGCCATGTAACCCTGTTTGGAATCCCCATCTCCATCATACTGATTCCTACTTATAGGTATCAAATTATTTTACCACAACACTTGGGATGCAATAAAAGTCAATTTATTTTTTGTTTGTTTTAAATAAAATTAAATTCAGTTTGAGCAACCACTCATCAAGGCTGATGAAAAGTTCAAAGTCATTCATTTGGGATTTTGTATGGGCGTGCCTTCTACCTCCTTATAGTTGTATTGGAGTTTCAAGGGCTTTTAGTGCCCCCCTAACAGTCATCATTGCCTATTTCTTCTCTTTAGTCACCTATTACTGCTTTGACTCTAGTTCTCCACAATCTACAATATGCCATGGCTCCCTAAAGTATCTCTTAACTTCTAGGCTTCATGCTTTATCCAAAATGATCCCTTGAAAGCAGGAAGCTCTGATAGTAATTTTACTCAGTTCTGCCAAACTTGGTCACAAGGAACCATCAAAATTCACAAGGTATAGGTATTTAGTGCTTTTACAGGATATCATTCAAGCATCTTTATTCAATATATTGCCACATTCAAATCACCATTCTTTATAAGACTCATTCCTCCTCTACTTCTGGCACAGTCCTTTTACCAATCTCTAGAGATCAAGGTGCATAAGGACATGAACCTACTTCCCTTAAACCTTTGAACCACTAAACTATTCTCTCTGTGGAAAATTGGAAAATTGGCTACAAATTATTTTCATCCTTCTACATGTATCCCCTGGCAAAGTGACTTTGATATTGTTCCCATCAAGAGGTTATTCTCTATGCTGCTTAAATCTGGGCTTGGTCAGGTGACCTGTGTTGGCTAATGTGATATTAGTAATTGTGACACAAGCAAGAGGCCTGAAAAGTATTTGAAGTTTGGACCTTGCTCTGTCTTGCTGTTCTTGGCACCCAGCAGTTACCATGTAAAGAAGCCCAGGTGAGCCTTCTGGAGAATTAGAATGCCATGTGGAGGAGAAGTGAGGTATCATGGCCAAAAGACTGTACACCTCCAGAAAGTAAATGAGATCATCCTGGATCATCTACTTTCTACCTGATAAGCAAATGTTGACATTTGAGTGAGGACAATCAAGATTAGCTGAACCAACCCATCACAAAAGTACTTGGCAGAAATATGAGCTAATAATAGCTGTTGTTTGAATTTACTGTATTAGTTTGCTATGGCAGCCATAACAAAGTACAACAGACTGGGTGACTTAAACAAGATAAATTTATTTTCTCACAGTTCTGGAGGCCAGAAGTCTGAGGTCAAGGAGTCAGTAGGGTTTTTTTTCTTCTGAGGTCTCTTTCTCTGCCTTGTGGATGGCTGTATTTTCCTTGTGTCTCCATGCGGTTTTCCCTCTGAGCATGTTTGTGTCCTAATCTCTTCTTATAAGGACAGCAGTCATATTGGATTTTAACTAAATTACCTTTTCAAAGACACTATCTCCAAATACAGTCATATTCTGAGGTACTGGGGTTTAGGATTTCAACATTTGAATGGAGGTGGGCACAATGTAGCTTATAACAGTCAATCTGTCATTCCTTCTATGGGGCTTCTTCCCCCAAACTAGGTTATCTTCAGGGTGTCAACTCCTCCTCACTTTCTCTAAAATAAAAAAAAATCTCATTTACTCCTCCTCTGGAGTTAAGGAGACCCCAGATCTCTAATATTCTCCTCTCTTCAGTGGGAATAAAAAGCACGAAGAAATTTGCTCATTAAACTATAGAATTAATAAATTATCACACAAGATACCAGCCTTTCAGTGCCCTCTGCCATGGGACTTTCCTTAACTATCCCAATTCTAAAAGATCTTTTACTTCTCTGAATTTCTATAACACTGGCATATTCTTACCACACTGCTTGGTACTTAAATATATACTATCCTGCATTGTAATCCTAGGGCATAAAATGTGACATCTTATCAAGTAAACTCTTAAAGGGTAGAGCTCTGTTAGATAATTTATACTTCTAACTTAAAAGCTGTCCAGGCAGTTGGCACCCAATTACTTTAGTGATATTACATCTTGCAATCAATGACCCTAACAGCATGCATTTTCATTTTAATTTGTATATGGTCTGGCTTTCATACTTTCCATGGCAAAATGTGAAGACACTGTGTTTTGTTCCTTTTGTCATCATAGAAATGACCTCAAATTTTTAGTGCTTATAATGAGCTTCAGAAAGGAGATACCTAGAACACTAACAGTCTTTAGTGTTAGTACTTCATATTTTGAACTTCATGAAGATTATTCAAGTGGCAAAAATAACTCTTATAAATATATTTAATTTCAGACAATTAAACAAATTGTTATATTGTATATTATATCCAAAGCTAAACTCAGAAATTCTAGTTTTTTCCCCATTTATGGGTGCATAAGAAAAAGTAAAGCAATCTTCAACCTCAAAGACTTTATGGCTGTTATTTGTCACACACCAGAAAGGTTCCAATAAACATGCAAAGATAGAAAGTGATGTTTTTTATATCCTAGTTAGAAAGAAAACAGGTGCTATTATAGCTATTGACTGCAAGATGCAATATCACTAAACTAATTAAAACCAGAAATCTTGAGTACCTAACAAGCTGCTGCAAATAGTTCTGCTCTGAGCTACACACAATTCTGACACATCCAAAGGGACTTGCCTCTGAAGAACAAAGAAATGCAGTGGATGACTACCTATCTTTATACTTAAATAGTCCCCCTGACAATAGCCAGTCAGGCTCTCCCCACCTTACTTAGTTTGGCCTCTGTGTCTACTATGATCCAAGAATGGATCCTTCCTGTTTCCTTCCAACAATCACTTGCCATAACTTTCTTCAAGAGCTAGTGCAGAAATTACCTTCGTGAATAAATAGTAATAATGATTAGCTTTTACTCTATGCCAGGTTCTGTCCTATATATTTCCATATATTAAGCCACTTGATCCTTTCAATGATTTTGGAAGGCTATTGTTATTCTCACTTTTTATTCAAGAGCTTACTAGTCACAGGGAAACTAAATAAATAATTCATGTTGCATAGCTAGTAAGTGGAAAAAGGAAGATATAAACTGAAAGAAGTCTGTCCCTAGACCTCATGTTGTTAACAATTATACCATGATACTATGATGAAATTTATTTTGCTTTCTGTTCATACTCATATATACATTTTAGATATTTTTAATATCTACTGCATGCTAGATACTATGTTATGTACTCATAAATGTTGTCAGTTAGTCTTCAAAACATCTCTGAGGTAGGGAGAGAGGTATTGGGTACTTGGGTATTCATAGTTCCCACAAATATGTAAAGATTGTACCAAGTTAGAGTTATCCATCAAACTTCCTTAAATTGCTCATAAAAGGTATTCATGGTTTTGTGTATGTATCACTGTATGATAATTCTTATGCACACTAAAGTTTGAGAGTCCTTGAGCTAAACTAAGGGAAAGAACAAAAACAAAAGGAAACATTGTATGCTGGTGCCAAAAAATTCAAATCATACTGCCTTTGGATAATTATCAAATTCCTAGAAGAGGTGGAGGATGAGTGGAAAATTCTAACATTGTTAATGGTCTGCACATTTTACTTTACATTATTTTTATGTTAGATCTCCATAACCTTAATATGTGTTATCAGTTTTGTTTGGTATGAGGATTACACAAGACAGTATAATTGTCTCTTAGGGGTGACTGAGGTGTTAGGTTATTAAAGTTAGCTTCAAGTTAAATACATAAATATAATGTTATTCTATTATACTATTATTATCATCATTTATAGATGAGGAGATTGAGATTCTAAGAAGTTAGGTAACTAGACCCAAATTACCCAGCTTGGAAGTGATGGAAGTAGGTTGTAGCCTGATTGCAAAGCATATGCTGTTTCTACTATAACAAGCTTCTTTTGGAAGAAGTAATATTATGGCTATTAAGAGCTCTGAGTCTGAATCTAGATTGCCTATGTTTGAAGTCTAGTCTGACATTGACTTGCTGAGTGTGAGAAAAATAAATTCTTTGTGCTTCAGTTTCCTTACCTGTAAAATGTGAATGGTGAAGATAATGATAATATTATACCTTCTTCACAATATGGTGAGAATGAAATGAAAAAGAAAGTGTACATAAAACACTTTAAAAATGCATGTCACATGATAAGTGCAAAATACCTTCTATTATTAACTATCTAGTTTGTGTCCACAGGCTCAATTTCAGTAGAGTGGAGTTGGGGGGGGGCGATAAGTAGAAATTCTATGCTGATTGCACATTATGAACTTTTGCTTCCTTGTATTGCCTACAATCATCCTTAGAAACAATGAGAGGAAAACAGAGCTTTGATTACAGTGCTCTACTATCCAATAAAGGCCAAATGTGTTGTGTTTCCTGTTAAAAAGACCTGATAGAAACATCTACTTCTACAACAGCCTTCCCAAATATGTGAATGCAGATGCACTTGTTAAATAAATAGCACACCTAAACACATCAGGCTAGGAAACAGATGGAGACTGTACATAATTGTGCTAACATTTATGTTGTTAATATACTCTCCTGAGCCATCATTACAAGATTCTTGGGGGTCTCTTTCCCCCTCTTTGGAAAGCTGCAATTCCCATCAACAGTGGCACGAATTATATATTTGCATCAGGAGACATATAAACTTCAAACAAACTGTCAGAATGAGTATTCCTGGGCTGTAGTTTGATAAACAAATGTATTACAATGAACCCTGAGTAAACTCCCTCCTCCCACCTCCTTGTGGGATGATCAAAACAGTTGTAAATTTTAAACAATGTAGATCATTAAATTGTGCATCACTCAGCCTGAATTTTTTCTCTGGAGTTGTGGATATAGGGATGGCACCTGGGGAGCCTGAGGCCTTGTGGAGACTGGTTAGTGGTAAAATTATGAAAAGAAGATTTTGGATTCCCTCTGGAGGAAGTGTGTGTGGCCAGTGGGAGAATGACAGCAGAGATGTTGAGAATAAGTTTTTGTTTAAAGGGCGAGTAAATGTTAGTCCAGAGCAATCTTCCTCAACCAGGGATGGATAACAGAATTACTTCAGATGTTACAAAACACAATCACCAAATTTCATCTCAGACCTACTGATTAAGAATATCTAGGGTGAGAATATTTTCATTAAAAAATTAAATGCTCTTCAGATGGTTCTCCTCTGCAATCTAGATTAATTACCACTGTTTTATGCACTTTAGGATGCAGGATTACCAAAGGAACTTGTCAAAAACATAGAAATCAAGTCAGTTACCCATCCTCAGATTCTGATTTAGTAGATCTTGTGGTGGGCCCAGGAATCTGCACAGCCAGGTGCCAATTTGATTACTAGTGTCTGGGAAGTAATAAATTAGAGCATGATTATAATGAGGACTTTGATCCCTAGAAGAGCCTGTATATTTCAGAGTTAAATATGAAGGTATTTAGTAAGTACCTGTCTTGTATATAACATTGAGCTAGACTTCTCTGTACTTGGGAATGATGATGGAAAAGAAGTATAAAATATGGGTCTTGTAAGTAGAATCTTTCTATGCTCCTGAGAAGATACATTTTACCCACAGTGACTAAGATAAGCTAAACTTTTTATATATCAGGGCTTTGGTTATGAGGAGGTTGGATGGTAGACATGGTGCATCAAGGGATGGTACCTCAATACAACCCTTTCCATAGCTCCCTTATCTCCTTCCCCTTATCCCAAATACTTCTACATTGACCACCTCAATTTACAGCTGGCACTCGGGCAGTGAACACCATCAAACCTCTGTAACCAGACAATTTACTCTGAGAGGAATGGATTGACTTTTCAAGCCAGGCTTCTTCATTTCTTTTTCTCCTCTGGCTGTCATCCCTTTCACTCTTAAAGATACTGCCTCTTACCTCCCCCAAAGAGGTCTAAATTGCTCTCTCTAGGATACTTGAATGAGTTTATCAGTTAAAGAAGGAACAACACCTTTTCACTTTAGAAGTGTGACTGCTCTTTGTAGGAGGGAATGAACACAGTGGGTCTCTCACTTATCTTGCTCAAATATAATGTCTATGCCCTTTTCAACTGTGGCTTGAGGAGATGCTGCATTTCTGCCTTTTAGGGTAATTTTCTCTTGTCACATTTGTTGCCACTCTGCCACCTTTTACCAGTGTTCATTACCATCCATTTTATTCTATAAAGACAACCATTACTGTCACAAACCAACAGGTTGTTGCAAAACCGAGTGACAGATTGGTGTTTGTATTCTGAGTTACAGCTCTATAATGACAAGCTTCTTTGTTGGCTTTTTTCCCCCTGACTTGAAGCTTGAGTCAGTTTTCATAGATCTTCACTGTATCCATTCACCTTCCCTGAAATCTATCTTGACTTACAGACTCTGAGATACTTTCCACATTATACAAATAACCTAAAGAGGAAAACCTATCTTCTGGCAGTCATATGTTTGCTTTGTATTTTTAGATATTTTGATATCTGTATTCTCATTGGATCATCACAACACTTCTCAGGTATATGTCAAATAGAGGCAATCACTCCTAGTTTACAGATAACGAAATTAAAGTAAAATGCTTAAGTGATATCCCCCTGATCACACAGCTCAATACTAAAAAACACTCTAGATGAGAACCCAGATCATCTCACAACTGGTTCAGGTTTTTTCTTACAATTTTAAGATAAACTAGAAATTCTATATTGTACTCTGGAAATTAAAAAAAAAAATGAGGTAAGATGGCAGAGACTGTTAGTTACCTCTCCTACATCCAATTATCCTATCTTCTTTACCAATAAAGCTCTTATATTGTTAGGTATCATCACATATTCAGCTATAAAATTACAATACCTAGTGTATAGGAGATGCTTCATCAAGACTTCATTTCCTGGGGTGCCTGGGTGGTTCAGTCAGTTAAGCTTCTGACTTGGGCTCAGGTCATGATCTCAGGGTCCTAAGAGCTAGTCTGCTTTTCCCTCTCCATATCCCTCTGCCCCTCCCTCTGCTCATGTGCTCATGCATTCTCTCTCTCTCTCTCTCTCAAATAAATAAATAAAAATCTTTTTTAAAAATCCACTTCCTTTTGTTTTAAGGCACACAGCTAGACTATATGTTCCAGCCTTCTGTGCTATTAGTTTTGATCATGCTGATTGAGTTATAGCCAAAGGAATGTGCATAGAAGGAATGCCAACCTCTTCTGGGCCTTGGCATTTATTTATTTAGTTAGTTAGTTATTTTTTTTTAAAGATTTTATTCATTTGAGAGAGAGAGAGAGAGAGCACAAGAGGAGGGGGAGGGTCAGAGGGAGAAGCAGACTCCCCACTGATCAGGGAGCCAATGTGGGGCTCGATCCAGGGACTCTGGGATTATGACCTGAGCCAAAGGCAGCCGTTTAACCAACGGAGCCACCCAGGTGCTCTGGGCCTTGGCATTTAATAAAAAAGGATATCCCTAAATTCTTTTCCCTTTCCACCTGCCAGATGCAGTATGGGTGATGAGACTTTAGGGAATAACAGTACCACAAAATGGAAGGAGCCTGGATTCTAGAATCACTATGTGGAAGAGAGCTGTCTGTGAATCAGCAACATCCACCCTAGACAAGGAGTGAGAATGCACTTGTATTGGTGTTTGAGTCATCCTTTTTGGCTTTATTGAATGCAATAGCCTCAACGTCTATTCTGTTCTATTCAGGCATTTTTGTGGATCAGTATTGCCATGTGGTAAAGTTCTGAAAAGTGATATGGACATATAATTTATTGGGGGAGATTCCTGGGAAAGCTCCTGAAACAGGGATCAAATGGATAGGGAAATTACCCCCTCCCTAACTAAAAAAAAAATTACTTCCTACGTCTTTGAATATGGACACATTGTCTGGACTTTTAACAGCCATATTAGAGCATGAAATGGATTCAGAGATAAAGTCATATGTGAAGATTGGTAAAAACAGAAATATACAAGGATCCTAGGTCATTGGTTGCCTCCTTGTACCACCATACTAACTTTAGAATGTCTATTGGACTTTTTTTTATGTGAAAGGATTAACCTTTGTATATTTAAAGTACTATTATTTTGGGTTTTCTGTAGAGGCAGCTTAACCTAATAGATGAAAATGCAGGTCAGACTTTTCCTGTCATAGAATGAATTGAGAAGCCTCTGTAGGTCCAAATCTAATCCTCTCCACCAATTGGGCTTGCTAGAAAATCTGAAATCACCTACCACAAGACTCAGCCTTTGGTACAAATCCATGGTTGTCTAAGCGTGGTTCTTTGATAACACCTATGAGTTTTTTAGAAATGCAGATTCAGGGGCTTCACTCTGACTCACTAAATTAGAATCACTGGGAATGGAGCTTAAGAAACTGTCTTCTGACAAGTTCTCTAGGTGATTCTTATGCATTTTAGAATGTGAGTGAGGAATTTTCCTAAAAGCATCTGTTGATACTCAATTATTATTTGAGTTACATAATCATTAACAAAGTGGCATGGATTTAGTGATTTTCACTACAGGCTGCACATTAAAATCACCTGAGGAGCTTTAAAAAAATACCTGTGCGCAGGCCAAATTATCAGATAAGCTGATGGCACAGTTATAGTTATGGGTGAAGTGTTCTGGCTGGAGTCATTGGTCATCAAGGAAGCAGAAGATAGACATCAGGCTCAAAGTAGGATGAAAGTACTTGCCTGATTTAGCCTGTAGGGTTTTTGTATGAGTCAATGAATGTGAAAGGCCTTTGTAAATCGTTTTATTTTACAAATATATTCATGTTCTCAACTTCATCCAGAAGCTAGAAAAATACTGCTGCTGCTAGTAATGACAACAATAATACCAGGTAATTCTTATTGAACATTTTATACTTCTAGAAGATTTGCTGATACTCTAGGGTTTATTGGTTTCTCTGGTTTTATCCAAATTAGTATGGGCATACTGTAGAAAACAGTGATTGTTGTTTTTGGAGACTGTTAAAAATGAAGTCTTCGGCTCTCTAAAACATTGTCTGCTTCTTGTAAGGAAACTGGCTGCTTTAAGTGACCATTTACCTGTTGAAGACATATCAGTCTGTTAATGATTATCTTTCTCCTCCACGAAACAGTATTGAATATTAAATTAGAATCCAAAGTGGGTAAATACTTTTCTGTTTTTCAATTATTTCAACTATACTACATATATAATAAATCACCTCCAGAGAATTAAAATTTGATGAGATTTTATGTGCACATACGATCACCCTTTGAATTCATGGGCCCTTTGTTTACTTGGCATCATTAGCTACATAAGACCCTTGTTTATTTCTTTGGTTGCTCATCTTTACTGCATTTCCTACAATTTAGATCAGTGGAGAGAAATTTTGAAACATGGAACTTTGATGCTGCATAGTTTGCTTCCTATAACTAAAAACAAGGAAAGTAATGAAGAGACAATCAGCAGGAACAACATAGGTAAAATTTAGAACCAGTAAGCTGAAATCCAACAGATGAAACAGAAGAAGTTGTGTTGATCATTCATAATACCAAAAGGACACTTCACGGGCACCTGGGTGGCTCAGTCAGTTAAGCATCTGCCTTCAGCTCAGGGCTCAGATCATGATCTCAGGGTCCTGGGATCCCACTGGGCTCCCTGCTCAGCGAGGAGTCTGCTTCTCCCTCTGCCCCTCGCCTCTCATGCTCATGCTCCCTCTCTCTCTCTCTCAAATAAATAAATAAAATCTTTTTTTAAAAAAGGGATCCTTCAGTTTATAAAAAAATATTTCTGGCTTCTTTATTTAGGAGACCTCCCAAATGTATTTTAAGTGTTTACATTCTCTTACAGAACAGATAGGCTGAAGGAAAGAGAAGGGAAATAAAATTAAAGGGACAAATACATAAGGGGAAGTGACTTTCTCATGTATTCTGTGAAGAAATACTGTGTTAAAACCCTTGCTTTCTTATGTTTGAAAATGCTTTAAGTGCTCTGAGGAAATAGAGTTCAGGCCCTTTCAAGATAATCTCAGGCAAGAAGTAGCTTTGAAAATTCTAGGAGGGATAAGGGTTGTAAAATGCAGTTTAGTTTAATCCTTTCAGAGTTAATTAGCTATGCATTAGAAAACAGGGAGGAAAGAGAGATGAGAGGAATGGGAAGGCAGAGGGGGATTAGAAGCTAACCAAGTTGGTAGCCATACCCTTTCTGAAATAAAGGTAGTTATGGGGGATTATGACTGTTAAATAGAAGAGGGAGGAAAAGGGGTAGCCTAATCTTTTTCCACATTACATATATATTTACTTATTGCTTATGACTTAGGGGAGAAACAGTCAAGAAATAGGGGTGTAGGGAAAAAATACCAAGTTGAGGCCTATACTTATGCAGTAGAATTATTTAGTGAGAGATGAACAGAAACAAACAAGAAGAAATATGTTAACAATGACTCAGTAGGAGCCAGGCTGCACTGAATGACAACAAGGTTTGTGTTGGTGCAAACCTAGGGAAAAAAGGACAGGGTGGACTTTCTTAAGCAGATCAGTGTCAATGCTGGATAAAACTGATAGATATAACTTCCAAGGAGGAAGAAGTGTGTCAAAGTGACAGGTTTCCTTGTTCTTGTTGTCTTGTCATTGTAAAAAATTGTGCAATCAATGAGACCAGCCCAGGTAGGCCTCTGACGCTGGGAAGTGACTCAAATCAGACTATAACTATTTTTTTTAATTTAATTTAATTTTATTATGTTATGTTAGTCCCCATATAGTATATCATTAGTTTTTGATGTAGTGTTCCATGATTCATTGTTTTCGAATAACACCCAGTGCTCCATGCAATACATGCCTTCCTTAATACCAATCACTGGGATAACCCATCCCCCTACCCATCTCCCCTCTAAAACCCTCAGTTTGTTTCTCGGAGTCCGTAGACTCTCATGGCTCATCTCCCTCTCCGATTTCCCCTCCTTCATTTTTCCCTTCCTTCTCCTAATGTCCTCCATGCTATTCCTTATGTTCCACAAATAAGGGAAACCATATGATAATTGACTTTCTCTGCTTGACTTATTTACTTAGCATAATCTCTTCCAGTCCCATCCATGTTGATGTAAAAGTTGGGTATTCATCCTTTCTGATGGCTGAGTAATATTCCATTGTCTATATGGATCACATCTTCTTTATCCGTTCATCTGTTGAAGGACATCTTGGCGCTTTCCACAGTTTGGCTATTGTGGACATTGCTGCTATGAACATTGGGGTGCATATGGCCCTTCTTTTCACTACATCTGTGTCTTTGGGGTCAATACCCATTAGTGCAATTTCTGGGTCATAGGGTAGCTCTATTTTTAATTTTTTGAGGAACTGCCACACTGTTTTCCAAAGTGGTTGTTCCAACTTGCATTCCCACCAAAAGTGTAAGAGGGTTCCTCTTTCTCCACAACCTCTCCAACATTTGTTGTCTCTTGCCTTGTCAATTTTTGCCATTCTAACTGGTGTAAGGTGGTATCTCAATATGGTTTTGATTTGAATTTCCCTGATGGCTAATGATGATGAACATTTTTTCATGTATCTGTTAGCCATTTGTATGTCTTCTTCTGAGAAGTGTCTGTTCATGTCTTCTGCCCAATTTTGACTTGATTATTTGTTTTTTTGGGTGTTGAGTTTGAGAAGTTCTTGATAGGTCTTGGATACCAACCCTTTATCTGTAGTGACATTTGCAAATATCTTCTCCCATTCTGTGGGTTGTCTCTTCGTTTTGTTGACTGTTTCCTTTGCTGTGCAGAAGCTTTTTATCTTGATGAAGTCCCAAAAGTTCATTTTTGCTTTTGTTTCCCTAGCCTTTGGAGATGTATCTTGAAAGAAGTTGCTGTGGCCGTTGTTGAAGAGGTTATTGCCTATGTTCTCCTCTAGGATTTTGATGGATTCCTGTCTCACACTGAGGTCTTTCATCCATTTTGAGTTTATCTTTATGTATGGTGTTAGAGAATGGTTGAGTTTCATTCTTCTGCATGTGCTGTCCCATTTTCCCAGCACCATTTATTGAAGAGACTGTCTTTTTTCCATTGCATATCTTTTCCTCCCCTGTCGAAGATTATTTGACCATAGAGTTGAGGATCAATATCTGGGCTCTCTATTCTGTTCCATTGGTCTATATGTCTGTTTTTGTGCCAGTACCATGTTGTCTTGGTGATCATGGCTTTGTAATATAGCTTGAAATCAGGCAACGTGATGCCCCCAGCTTTGTTTTTCTTTTTTAACATTTCCTTTGCGATTCAGGGTCTTTTCTGGTTCCATACAAATTTTAGGATTGTTTGTTCCAGCACTTTGAAAAATGTCATTGGAATTTTCATCAGGATGGCGTTGAAGGTATAGATTGCTGTGGGCACAATAGACTTTTTAACAATGTTTATTCTTCCAATCCAAGGGCATGGAATGTTTTTCCATCTTTTTGTGTCTTCAATTTCTTTCATGAGTGTTCTGTAGTTCCTACAGTATAGGTCCTTTACCTCTTTGGTTAGGTTTATTCCGAGGTATCTTATGGTTTTTGGCACTATTGTAAATGGAATTGATTCCCTAATTTCTTTTTCTACAGTTGCATTGTTAGTGTATAAGAAAACAACTGATTTTTGTGCATTGATTTTGTATCCTGCCACATTACTGAATTGCTGTATGAGTTCTAGTAATTTGGGGGTGGAGTCTTTTGGGTTTTCCACATAAAGTATCATGTCATCTGTGAAGAGTGAGAGTTTGACTTCATCTTTGCCAATTTGAATACCTTTTATTTCTTTTTGTTGTCTGATTGCTGTTGCTAGGACTTCTAGTACTATGTTCAACAATAGTGGTGAGAGTGGGCATCCTTGTCATGTTCCTGATCTTAAGGGAAAGGCTCTCAGCTTTTCCCCATTGAGGATGATATTCACTGTGGGTTTTTCATAGATGGTTTTTATGAACTTGAGGAATGTTCCCTATATCCCTATACTCTGAAGAGTTTTTATCAGGAAAGGATGTTGTATTTTGTCAAATGCTTTTTCTGCATCAATTGAGAGGACCATATGGTTCTTCTCTCTCCTCTTATTAATGTGTTCTATCACAGTTGATCCACACTAGCGTCCCGGGGATAAATCCCACTTGGTCGTGGTGGATGATCCTTTTAATGTATTGTTAGATTCTGTTAGCTAGGATTTTGTTGAGAATTTTGGAAACCATATTCATCAGGAATATCAGTCAGAAATTCTCCTTTTTGTTGGGGTCTTTGCCTGGTTTGGGGATTAAGGTAATGCTGGCCTCATAGAATGGGTCTGGAAGCTTTCTTTCTGTTTCTATGTTTTGAAACAACTTCAGGGGAATAGGTATTATTTCTTCTTTGAATGTTTGGTAGAATTCCCCAGGGATTCCATTAGGCCCTGGACTCTTATTTTGGGGGAGATTTTTGATCACTGCTTCAATCTCATTACTCTTTATTGGCCTATTCAGGTTGTCAGTTTCTTCCTGTTTCAGTCTTGGGAGTTTATAGGTTTCCAGGAAGGCATCCATTTCATCCAGGTTGCTCAGCTTATTGGCATATGGTTGTTGATAATAATTTCTAATAATTGTTTCTATTTCCTTGGTGTTAGCGGTGATCTCTCCCATTTCATTCATAACTTTATTAATTGGGTCCTTTCTCTTTTCTTTTGGATAAGTCTGGCCAGTCGTTTATCAGTTTTATTAATTCTTTCAAAGAACCAGCTTCTAGTTTCATTGATCTGGTCTACTGTGTTTCTGATTCATTGATCTCTGCTTTAATCTTAATTATTTCTCTTCTAATGCATGGCTTAGGCATCGTTTGTTGCTTTTTTCTCTAGTTCTTTAAGGTGTAAATTTAGTTGGTGAATTCGGGATTTTTCAAATTTTTTTTTTAGTGAGGCTTGGATGGCTATGTATTTCCCCCTTAGGACCACCTTTGCAGTATCCCATAGGTTTCGGACTGAAGTGTTTTTGTTCTCATTGGTTTCCATGAATTGTATAAGTTCGTCTTTGATTTCCTGGTTGACCCAAACATTCTTGAGCAGAGTGGTCTTTAGCTTCCAAGTGTTTGAATTTCTGCCAATTTTTTTCTTGTGATTGAGTTCCAGTTTTAAAACATTTTGGTCTGAGAATATGCAGAGAATAATCTCAAAATTTTGGTATCAGTTGAGACCTGATTTGTGACCCAGTATGTGGTCTATTCTGGAAAAAGTTCAGTGTGTGCTCGAGAAGAATGAGTATTCTGTTGTTTTAGGGTGGAATGTTCTGTGTATATCTGTGAGGTCCATCTTGTCCCATGTGTCATTCAAAGCTCTTGTTTCTTTGTTGATTTTCTGCTTAGATGATATGTCCGTTGCTGAAAGTGGAGTATTGAGGTCTCCTATAATTAACGTATTGTTATCAATATGACTATTTTAGTTAACAGTTGACTTATGTAGTTGGCTGCTCCCATGTTGGGGGTGTAGATATTTACAATTGTTAGATCTTCTTGTTGGATAGACCCTTTATGAATGATACAGTGTCCTTCTGTGTCTCTAACTACAGTCTTGAGTTTAAAATGTAATTTGTCTGATATAAGAATTGCTACCCCAGCTTTCTTTTGAGGTCCATTGGCATGGAAGATGGATTTCCATCCCTTCACTTTCAGTCTGGATGTATCTTCAGGTTCAAAACGAGTCTCTTGTAGACAGCATATGGATGGGTCCTATCTTTTTATCCAGTCTGCAACCCTGTGTTGTTTTATGGGAGCATTTAGGCCATTCACATTGAGAGTGATTATAGAAAGATATGAATGTATTGTCATCATGTTGCCTGTGAAGACCTTGTTTTTGTAGATTGTCTCTGTATATTTCTGTTCTATACCACTCTTGGGGTCTTTCTCCTTTTATAGACCCCCTTAATGTTTTTCACAGGTCTGGGTTAGTGGTCACATATTCTTTCAGCTTCTGCCAGTCTCAAAGCTCTGCATCTCTCCATCTATTCTAAATGACAGCCTTGCCAGATAAAGTATTCTTTGCTGCATGTGCTTCTCGTTTACTACACTGAATATGTTTTGCCAACCCCTTCTGGCTTGCCAGGTCTCTGTGGATAGGTCTGACATTATTCAGATGTCCCTCCCTCCATATGTAAGGAATCTCTTCCCCCTAACTGCCCTTAAGATGATTTCCTTGGTTCTAAGATTTGCGAGTTTTACTATTACATGCCGGGGTGTTGGCCTGTTTTCCTTGATCTTGGGAGGGGTCCTCTCTGCCTGTACGACTGGAATGTTTGTTTCATTCCCCAGATTAGGGAAGTTCTCAGCTATGATTTGCTCAAATATATCTTCTTGTCCTCTCTCTCCACCCCCTCAGGGATCCCAATAATTCTGATGTTGGAACATTTCATGGCATCACTTATTTTTCTAATTCTCTTTTCATGGATATAAGGTATTTTTCCCAGGCCTCCTCTTTTTCCTTCTTTTCTATCAATTGATCTTCTAGATCACTAATTCGTTCTTCTGCCTCGTTTACCCTAGCTGTTAGATTATCTAGATTGGATTGGATCTCATTGATAGCATTTTTAAGTTCTGCCAGTTCAGCTTTCATTTCTGCCCTTAGAGTCTCTATGTTGCTATTAATGGATTTCACCATTCTAGCTATCGTCTTCATAATTACCCTGAAGTCCATTTCCAACATCTTGGTTATATCTGTATCCATTTGTAAATCTATGGCTGAAGTCACAGTCTCTGAGTCTTTCCTATTTTGGGGGTTCCTCCTCCTAGTCATTCTGTTGAGGAGTGGTTGAGTGAATGTACAGAGTCCAAATTATTGACCACAACCCAAGCAAGATGCACCTGTTTTGTAGGGACCTTATGGTTGTCGGCCTCTTGTTCTCCCAGCCTGTCTTTTGGGGGAGGGGACTGCTGTGCTGTTACTCAGGCAACCCTGTTTGGGCAGAGTTGCCCTGCCCCCTGTGGGAGGGATGGGCTCAGTCAAAAACGTTTTTGGGGGGCTTTTGTTCTCTGGCAGCTTTCCCTGGCAGCTTTCTGAGTCTCTTCCAAGAGTCAGAGCAGAAGAGACTGTTTCCAACCCTCTGCCTCAGAGCAGAGAGATCACAGTCTGTTCTTCAGTGAGCTCTCCAGGCCACACTATCTCTGTTTCTGTCTGTTGTGCTAAAAACTGTAGCATCCTGGGTTGTGTGCCCCTCCAGGCACGTCTCTGCCCTTTGTGCTTCTAAAACTGCCAGCCAACCCCTGTTCTCATGTTGGCCCTGCCGCTCCAGGTTTCAGTCCAGGTGCTGCCCTAATGTCCTTTCCCCACCACTACTGGTCTGTGAGTCTGTGCCCCATCCCCAGTGCAGAAGGCTTTTGCCCCCCAGCAGTGCAGGATCCCTCCCCCTTCCATTTATCTTCGGATATGTGCCTGAGGAATCATGGCTCCTCGCTTCATACTCTAAACCAACCACCTGTGATATTCTGTTTGTAGAGATCCAGATCTATCTTCTTACATCTCAGGCTGATTTCGTGGGTGTTCAGAGTGGTCTGATAGATATCCAGGTCAATTCCAGGGACTGGTTGGAATAGGGTCCCCTACTCCTCTGCCATCTTTTTTCTGCCAGCTAACTTTCATTTCATTAAGTAGGGAGCTGTTAGTAATGCCAGCTAGTATTAGGTCTGGCTATGGATATTCAAAATGTAAGTGGCTTAAATAAAATAGAATTTGCTTTTCTTCTATGTAAAGAAATCTGAATGTCCCGCATTGATATGTCAGGTGCACATTCATGAAAAACTTGGGCTCATTCTGTCTTTAGTTCTTCTTTCCTTAGTGTGAACTTTATATCACATGGTCCAAGATGGCTATTCAACTCAATGGGAAAAGAAAGATAAGCTCACTTCCATTAAAGATACTTCTCAGAAGTTGCACATGACACTTGCTTTTGTATGCCTGTTGCCAGAACATGGTCACATATCCACATATAATTTTAAAGTGAAACTGAAAATTATAGTCATCATTCCAGGCAGCTACATTTCCAGCTAAAAGTCAGTAGTCAAGTATTTAAGGAACAGGAGTAAAACAGAAATTAGGCAAATGAGGAGTCTAAGTAAAGACTCCAACACTTAACATACAGGATTAAGAGAGACTTTTTTCTTTTATACTACAAATTATAAAATACAAATAAGAATAATCTTTGTTGTTTCTTTGTTGGATTCAGTTCAATAATAGCTTATTTAGCACCTAAAATGAATAAAGTAATTTTTAATCCCCCCAAAACCAAACTATAACACAGAATGTGATAAGCATTATGAGAAATGTTTAAGTGAGGGACTCCTGGGTGGCTCAGTCAGTTAAGCATCTGACTCTTGATTTCTGCATAGGTCATGATCTCAGGGTTGTAAGATAGAGCACCCCCCTTCTGCTGAGCACCCCCCATTGGGCTATGCACTCAGCAGGGAGTCCACTGGAAATTCTCTCCCTCTCCTTCTGCCCCTCCCCACCACTCATGCTCTCTCTCTCTTTCTCTTAAATAAATAAATAAATAAATATTTTTTAAAAGAGAAATGTTTAAGTGAAATACTGTGCATTCCAAAGGAGAGATTAATTCTAGTAGAGCATTAGGGAAGGAAATGTCTAAGACTAGGGATAGATAAACTATGGTCCTGGGGGCCAAATATGGCATGCTGCTTTTTATAAATAAGGTTTTATTAGAACATAACCACACTCATTCATTTACATATTTTCTGTGGTAGCTTTCACACTATGACAGCAGAGTTGAGTAGTTATGACACAGATCATATGGCCCACAAAGCCTGAAATTTAATATCTGACTTTTTACCAAAAAAAAAAAAAAGGTATTTGAGACTCACTTGAAAAAATTATAAGTACATTGTAAGCAGGAGATAGTTTGAGTAAAGGCAGCGATGTGAGAAAATTCTGGATGTGTTTGTTCATGGAAAAGAAATCAGAGTAAAATCTGTAATACACAATGGTAGTATCCCTAAAAAAACTTAACTGTGTAAAATGTGGACGTTTTGTTTTTGAGATTAATAGAAGGACCAGGGCTGGCCTATTCAGCTAGCTTTCCAGGGATCTGGTTAAACAGTTCAAATTTATTTAGGTCCTGGCTGCAGTTTGGCAACACCTGATGGGTGACTGACTATCAAGGGTCTTCCAGGACAGAAACAGTAACTATAAGAATATCCCAATTCTTGGCCCATGTTTCACTGGACAGTTACAGGGAGATTAGATAAGGCTGGCAACATGGGACATGGCGTACATCTTTCTGCTTCCTGAAACTGGATTGCTAATTTATTCCCCAATCAAGCCAATACTCTCCTTCACATCTTGCCTCTTACTTTCCTGGCCCACGGTAACAACTTTAATTTCACTGTATTTTCAACTAGGCCTATACAGAAGGTGGGAGCCAGTGGTCCATCAAGTTAGACCCATTTGCTTTGTTGCAGGGCATATTACCACAGGGTTTTACATTAGTTCAGTTTGGTTGAAGGATAGGATCCTTGAGACAATAGCTGGCAAAGTAAGACTGAAACACATTGTGGGAAGTGTTTAATGACATACTAAGGAGTTCGAACTTCATTCTGTAGGTCATAGGGAACAATTAGATAAAGTCTTTAAAATTATTTTTAATTAAGGGATAACTTGCTCTCTTATAGACAAAAACAACCAAAGCTGTGGCTATTTTAAATAAAGAGCTTTATTGTTTTAAACAATGAAAGGCATATTCATAAAAATTGGGGGATGACAACTCTTGGGAAAAGTACTGCTTTATCCTGAGAATGAAATAGGCTTTTTAACCTATTTCATTGATAAGAAGCATATAGGGGCTGCTGGCACATTTGTCAGAGCTGATGAAGGAAATGAGAGGGCGATTTCCAGCCCACAAGACTGTGAGCTACCTGATGGCAGATGCTTTCGTGTCTGAATCCTCAGAACCTAGTAGCATGCTCAGAAAGCCTGTTAATATTACAAGGATATATGGTGTAGATGTTTGGTTTAACTGCAGTTGATCTTCTCTTGTTTATTTTCCTCAATATAAAATAAAGGTATATTAGTACATCTGATTAATGAAGCTCCCTGTTTGCTGAATCCTAACTACTGAATCTAGAAATCATTTCCTGTATACATGTACTGTATGACTCTGTAACCCACTGGTGAAAAGGCATCTCCTGAATGTGTGTGTGTGTGTGTGTTAATTGGTAAGATTGTATTCTTATATTCACCTACTGCTCTCTGCTCTGGGATTTTAACTGTTTTAATTGTTTTTAATTAATATCACATGAGATACACTGAAGTACATTAGATAAATTCTTCCTTCTAAATTGGCATGGGGGAAATTTGTGAAAATTCAGCTTTCTTGCCTTACTTGTATATTTAAAGTCAAAAGATATACTTTCTAAACATCGATGAGAGTTGCTGTTGAGATTTGAAAAAGGCCTTTGGCCACTTGTCTGCCAAAAATATGTGATTTCTATCACTCAAAATTCAGCAAGTAAATAGCCTTGCTTCTTTCAGCTTTCTAATGCCTCTCCAGGGCAACGTGAAATCTTTTCTAGACTCTACTTTTTAATGTATCCACTGAAAGGCAAAGCAACGTACTTACACTAGCTTCAGATTTCCAATTCCATTAGTACTTTAGTTGCAGACCTGAATCTTTGCAAAATTGCAAAATGTTGAGGTTGGACTCCAGGATTTTTGAATTGCCTTATGTAATAGTTTTCTCCAACTGCTTTTAGTTCCTGGTGCCTTCATTATAAAACTGGATTGTCTGGAGAACCTGCAAGTATTTTTGCCTCTGGAGAACCTTGACCCAAGCAATAACCATCTTGTGATCCTGAGGGAAATACCAAGAAAATTTCAGGAACAGTGTCCTTGATATCACTGAACTATTGAACCAATGTCAGTCACTGTATTAGTAATACCTTACTTCCAGACCATTTATTTTATGAAAAAGAAAAGCTCCTATTTTTTAAGCAATTAAGCTCAGAGTTTCTTTTATTTAGAGATGCTAATTATGCCAAATGACACAGACTTGTTGCCAGCAGAATAGTACAAGAAAGTGTAGGTGCTCTCACAGAAGACTGTAAGACATGAACAATAAGCATGAAGGAAGGGTTTTACCTATGGGCTTCTGTTGTCAACTTAGTGAAAATAGCAGTCATATGATGTAATAGCTGCAGCAGAAAAAAAAGGTACATATCCTGGCATATGAAGAACTAAGGTTGAATCCCAATTTTGCCACATTCTGGCATGTAACCTTACATTAACGTCAAGATGATTTTAGAGGTTTGAAATAGTGAATAGCCCTGCTGGTGGCTTACTGTGCACATTGTATTTAGAGTTTTCAAGGCAGAATGCCCATATCCTCATTCTGTAATCCTACCTACATTCCATATTGCATTTTCCTTCTTCTCCTCTTTAGGCCCATTTGTCGGCTTCTAGTCTGAGATTCATTCCTCCCACATTTTGACATCTGCTGTCCATCCCAGAAGGGAAACATCAAATTATTTGTTGGGACCAAATGTTATAGGTTTTTCTGGTTCAGGAGAGTTAATTTACAAAAGTTCTAATAAAATGCAGAGTTTATTTGAACTTGCCATTCCACGAATAGTAAGAAAATTTCTTTAAACAGAGTGAAACTTGGGACTGAAAGACGTGAATCAAACACACTTAAACATGAATGAATGGAAAATGAAGGCTGATTACTGATCTTGCCTTGTTGGTTGTCACTAATATTTAGCTGCTTGTATATATTTTGTTCATATGATTCTCACATCCCTTGCTGTCATAAATATTTCATAAGATATTCAAAGCCAGCCCATGGCCAAGTAATAACAAATGTCAGATGACACATTGGGAAGATGTATGGAGATTTTGAACATAAATTCTATAGCAAGGCTTGATTCACATTTTATGGTCACTCTAAAGAAATAGCATTCACAGAGAAGTATGTCTGCAATTATCATGGACACTTTAATTAGTAGTACATTCTCATTGAAAAAGGAAAAGAACAGCAGCTCCACTTTTTTTCCAGGCTTTCTGCATACTCTCCACTCCCTTAAGTGTCTAGAAGCTTTTATTGCAAGTGTTAAAACAGGACCAAGCTTCATGCACTGTGCAGACTTAATTATCTTAATTATCCTCCTTTGGGTAACATATATTGTGTTTTTAGTCACAGGACTGGTCCTTGGTAAAATTTTCAAGTTTCTAATTTAGATTATCTCTCTTTTTTTTTTTTACCTTTTGGTTTCCTGTTCTCTTCTTTGGCCCACCCCCCTCCAGTGATACTCATAGAGTTCATACTGATGTCTCTACTGTAGAATTGGTCTTTTCTTTCCCTTATCCTCAATCCAACTCTACCCAATTCATCAGAACCCCATTCACCTGGGTCTTGACTCTGAATTACTGGGCAACAGCTTCCTGAGAAACTAAAAGAAGAGGTACATATGTCAATGACTGACAATGACTTTTTGTGTTTACTTTCCTACATAGCATGTGTGCATTTTGGCTGGGGCTTTCAGAGCCTTAATTAAAAGTAATGATGATTGCAAAATTCTGAATTCCAAGTACTATGAGACATCAAATGGGGAGAGATTTTTAAACATGGGTGTCTTTCCTGGCATTCTTAAAATCACACCATGTAGACATTGCCTTATTTATCTACATATGAAACTGGCCCAGGTCAGCAGCAATCTTCTTGAAACAATCAAGAAGCTAAGATGTTCAGAGGAAAATCTTAAGAGTTTATCTTTCTTAACGCTGTGAAATAGTACTGATTACTGTAGATATTTTTATGATTTTCTTCCTTGAACCACAAAATAGGAATTCAAAAGATGCTTCTTTCTGTTGGACATTACCTTTGGCCAACTATTTGATATTCCTCTTTATTTAAATTAAAATTGTTGAGTTATGCAGCTATTTTTTTTAAAGATTTTATTTATTTATTTGAGACAGAGAGAATGAGAGAGAGAGAGCACATGAGAGGGGGGAGGGTCAGAGGGAGAAGCAGGCTCCCTGCCGAGCAGGGAGCCTGATGTGGGACTCGATCCAGGGACTCCAGGATCATGACCTGAGCCAAAGGCAGTCGCTTAACCAACTGAGCCACCCAGGCACCCGAGTTATGCAGCTATTAATGGCTAAGTTTAAAATTTATTTCTTCCTCTCAAAATCTCCCAGTGATTACTCATTAATTCAAAGCATTTATGAAGCATTTCCTGGTATGTGCTGAAAGCTATGTGAAATTTAGATGCAAAGAGATGACTCATACATAGTTGCTGGTCTTGAGGAGTTCACAGTATAGTGAGGGACACTCTCAGGTAATAAACATAATGAAATAGAGAGTGGTAACATATCTGGTAGGAGGTACCTAAGGCATTGTTATGGGAGCTCAGAGAAAGTAAGCTGAGCTCCTGGAAGTTGGCTTTACCAAAAATGGGAAATGCAGAGTGCTGTGAAAGGGCAAGAGATTAGAGGCAGTAAGGTATGACAGAAAAAGGACACCTGCTTTTGAGATGAGATAGAACTATATTATGCAACCTCTTCAAGTTCTTAGTCTACCTGTGTCCATACAATGGTGATAATAAGTCCTGCATAGCATTTTTTATTGAGTATTGTAAATTATTATAAAAGGGGTTACTAATTTAGAATTTTCATGTCTTTCAAAACATGCCTTGGAGGCAAGTCCTGGATTTTTGGTAATCTTCCAAGGAGTTACTGTGGCCCATTTTCTGCTATCATTTTCTCATGATTATAAATATACTGGAGAACTGGCAGTCTTACACTTTTAGTCTGAGGAGATAGGAGGGAAGGAATGATAGGAAAAGAAATGAATAAAAAATACTTGAGGTTGATAGAAGAAGTAGTATTAACTTGTCCTTCCATAAGAATAAAGCATATCCAGATTCAGTAACTGTTTTGTTTTTCTATTTTTTATTTTTTAATTAAAAATGTTTATTGGTTATTGACTTCAATAGACTTACATTAAAGGAAAAAAAAACATTTTTTCAAATGTGTTAATAAGCAAAAGACCCAGAAAAATGAACAATGCTGAGCAGAATATTCGGTGTTTTGAACATAAATAAAACTCATAAATTTTATATGGATTCTGAGATATTAATACTCCTCCAACAGTGGATTTGGCATTGAACAGGAATATAAACATATGAACAAGTCTAATCCAATATATTTCAAAGCAAGCAGATCCTTGAGAGCAGAAACTCTTTCATAACTCCCCTTGCTATTCATGGAGGAGAGATTATAGGAATGTCCTGGACATTCCTAAACCATTGATAAAAGAAAAACATATAGATACTTAACACATAAAAATATAGTAACCACATAATAATTAAAAACAATATTCAGTAATGCCCACTGAAATGAACGAATAGCAAAATACAGCCTAAGAATGTAAAACAAATATATCCCACACTCCTACAAAAACCAAGGATTTTTTTTTTTTGGTTCTGTTGGTTGTTTTTACAAAATGTATGTGTGTATGTATTCTTACAGAAAACCTGACAAATATAGAAAAGCCCAAAGAAAATAAAAATCACCTGTCACACCATCAACACGAATGTCACTCCTTTGGTGAGAGCAGAAAAACTCAGAATCAGAGAAGATCCAGGAAGGTCTTTCCAGCCTCAGGATCCGCTGATGCCAATTCACCAACCACTTCAAAATTCACAGGCCACACCTCTTTCTAGGTTCTCAAATATCTCTACTGTTGCCTGATTCTTGGCACCACTGCATTTATCACCAGGCCAGTAGTGATCAGTAAACAAGGATACAAGAAGGCTATGACTGTAATCTAAAACTTTTTGTTCCTCCAACATTACAGCTAGATAGGATCTTGGAAGTTCATGTAGTCCTACCCACCATGCCTGTCCTTTTTTGTTCAGGAGGAAATAGGCATGGAGAGGTTAAGTGATTTGCCCAGGTGTCACAGCTGAGCAGAATTGAAACCCAATCTTCCAATTGCCTGGCCAAGGCTCTGTCCAAGTGAATACATGGTGAATGAATCTCTCCAAGTGATGGGGCTACAGTTAGTATGTGGTTAAACTATTAATGAGCCTGAAAGACAGACCACAGTGGATCTGTACAACCAGACAAAAGCATCTAGGCAAACTTTTGGCTTGTAACAGGTAATTGCATGGGCTCTCAAGAGACAAGTTACACATAGATCATGTGGTCAAATGAAGGTGTGTGCCCTGGGCCAACTGATCGTAGGGGCAATGTGTGAGCCCCACATTCCATGAAGATGTGAGCTTAGAGAACTATGAGAAGTTTGAGGGGTCTCAAGGACAAAACAAGTTGGGAGGTGTGCAGGACCTAGAAGAATATCTTAGAATGAAGCTGAGTCTTACCAAGGTAGTTAGTTAATGGCTGTTGCCTAGGAAAAATAAAAAACCTGGGCAAAACAGGGGACCACACCATGGACATTCCAACCTGCCTTCTGTACACAAAGACCAGCTCTGCCCCACACCTGACCCATCAGACACTGCATAGTCTCCATGAAGTTCCTGCCATGGCTCACCTTATACTGTCCTCATTGGCAGAACAACATGAAGCCTTGGCACAATATAAGGAAGGAATTGGAAAGTTTATAGGCATGCTAGAATCACTCTTGTACTGTTCCCTGCATGATCCCATCAGCCCCTGCCCAACTGGTTATGTAAAAAACAAGTCTGTGTCTGTGTGGGGTATTGGGGGATAAGTGGAGATGACTGCTTCCAAGTTCATGGCAATTCAGCAGGCCCTTCAGCCAGACTGATTCCAGTGTCTCTTGGAGAGGCACTGTGCAAGCAACTTCCACTAAAAGAGCCAGAAAGCCTGTTGATCAATTGCTTCTATTCCTGGGTAATCATCTACAGCTACAGGAAGAATCAGAGGTCCTTCAGAAAAGTACCAACATTGGAGTGATTGGAGATGGAGAGGTGATGGAGGAGGGGCTGAGGTCAGCATGGGAGATTGCCAAGCAGCCCATAGGTGGCTTCCTTCTGGATGGCTTTCAAGGGAATCCAGCAACCCTGGAAACTAGACTGTACTTGCTGTCATCAGTCACTACAGAGCTGCCAGAGGACAAATCAAGGCTCATTTTTGGAGTCAGACAGCCAGATGAGGTGCTCGAGTGTATTGAAAGGGGAGTGGACTTATTTGAGAGTTTTTTCCCCTTATCAAGTGACAGAGAGGGGATTTGCCCTGACTTTCAGCTTTCAGTAACTGTTTTAAATCTCTTTAAAAGTTTAAAATTTTTATGTTAGAGATTTGAGAGACAACCCTTATTCATTGAAGACTCCATTCTTTATGTGTATAACATTTGTAATAACTCCACCTTCATTTAAGAATGATGTGAAAAAAAGAATGATGTAAAAATACTCTTAATGGCTATATATTTCTGTATGATAATGTTATAAATTAGAAAGATTTCTTTTAGCAGCAACATATGGAGACATATAAAGTTATAGATGGATATAGATAAAATTTGCTAATAGAAGACACTAGCAAAATTGCTACATTTACATTAAGGATGGAGATAGTTCTTAGAGGGAAATTATCAGAAATACTAAGAACCTTGTGCCATGGCAAAGACTCAAGACACTGAGAATCTGGGCAGACTATCTCTGGGAGCAAATAGGAAGGTAAGGGCCTTTCCCTGGACAGAGAGTCTGACAGTTGGGAAATATTGTAGATTCTGATTATGTATATATCTAATTGAATGGATAAAAGTTTCTAGTAAACCACTTAGAATAATTTTAAGGATTGCTTTTGCATTGGAGTTCTATCTGACTACATATCAAGACAGTTGGTTGGAACTTTTCTGTCCTGTGTAGATGACACCTTTATCTTCAACAGTAAGTGAGCCAGTGGAGAGTTGATAAAATAACCATAGATTTCTCCCTTCATATCTGTCTGTGATTTTCTGGGTTTGGTAGGTAGGAAAGAGGGAGGGACAATAAAGTACTTGCTGAGCCAAGTTACAAACTTCCACTTTTATAGTTATCACTGTTACTAGCTTTAGAATGAAACTGTCTGCCATAGACTTCAGCTAAGAAACTGGTTTTGTGTTTGAAATTTAACTGCAGTGCAGTACTAAATTAAGTTGTGTATGTCTGTTCTGTTGGTGATGGTAGTATTAGTGGTCAAAGGAAGGGAACAACAAAAGGAGAAACCAGCAAGGAGTTGCACTTGCCACTACAATGTGCACTAGGCTCTGATAAGACTATTTATTTATTTATTTATTTATTTTTTTGAGAGACAGAGAGAATGAGAGACAGAGAGCATGAGAGGGAGGAGGGTCAGAGGGAGAAGCAGACTCCCTGCCGAGCAGGGAACCCGATGCGGGACTCGATCCCGGGACTCCAGGATCATGACCTGAGCCGAAGGCAGTCGCTTAACCAACTGAGCCACCCAGGCGCCCCTGATAAGACAATTTAAATAATGTTCTGTGAACACAATGAAGACTGCACCTACCACTGACCTGCAGAGCAAATGAGGAAGAAGTCTATGGTGTCTCCATTAACTTTTGAGCATTGTTAGTAAAACAAAATGTGGCTGAATTTGTAACTCTAAACTCACTGATAATATAGAGACTTACCAAATGCCAAAGATGACCAAACAACTAGAACCCCAAAATCTTTTGCACAACATATATATATACACTTACCCCTGACACTAGAATAAAAAGTCAAATTTACCCTACTGAAAGTGTAGTGGGAGAGCTGCCTTTGAGGAAATATTTGTGGTCCTATTTCCTTAGAGCCACTGCAAAGTTTCTGATAACATAGCTCTCAATATAGTTAAGGGCAATGATTTTACATTAGAACTGTAGGGTTGAAAAGGTCTTAAGGTTCATTACTCCAGTCCCACTCAGATTGAGCTCTCAGATCATCCTCTAAACAATCAAGAAAATCCTTTTCCTTTCAAAGAAGGTAACATTTTAGTTTTTAACTTAGTATGCTATTCTTACAGCATCTAAATGCTGTGATTTTTATAACATGTTAAAATACCTCATCATAGATAGTGTGATATTATGTATATGTTACCCAGGTTATACTTTAATTTGGGGGGGCAATTGATTTTCAAATTAAAAATCTACAATGATCAGATTAGGGCAGGACTAATCCACACTCCATGGGTTGTCAAGTAGCTTCTCTCAGAAAGGGTAGACTCCAGAGCCAGATTTTTCAAGTGCTTCTGTTATTCTATTTCTGTCAACACCTGAGGCTTTTGCTAGTTATCATACAGAATGTCAGAAATAGTCCTCTATTAGTGAAATTCATTGTTTGTTAATTACCATGATGGATTATTAGAAATGGGCTCTTGCTAGAGAAATGAAAGGTATTTAAGATACAGATATAAATATTGGCTAAAATATTTTAGCATTTTTCTTCAGATCTGATGAGTGTTTTGGAATCCAGTGAGGCATTCCTGTGGCTCCCCATTTGAGCCACTGTTCTAGGTTCTAGAGAATATCTTGTTGCCTATGTCGACTATAGACAAAAACTTATACCTCTGGAATAGTGAGTGTTGTATCTACCTTCAGTTTCCTTTCATGCAAGGTAGTGGTAAGAGCACCTAAAATGATAGAGAGCTAAGCCTTTACAGAGCTTACAGAACAGATTTATGATCAGTTTCTCCCTGCTTGATAAGGAATGTTTAATTAATATATATGTGGCCGAATTTGATCTTATACTTGCTTCCATTATAACCTGGTAGTGAGGTTTGAAGAAAGTAAGTAAACCTCACTCACCTCAAACTTCTTTATGACAACCCTTACCTAAAGAAAAGAACCTAAGAGTTGTGCATGATCAAATTGGCTTAGATCAGTTTGCAACAAAAACTTTTTCTGTAGCTGAGTTGAGTAATAGCTCTGTAAAGCAAAAACTTCACAAAGAAAGGAGAGATGAGTCCCAGGTAGGTGTTTTACTTCTGATCCCAGTCTCTTTTTTTGACATTTGTTGAGTTAATGTCTTTAGGGCTGGCCTGTCAGAGGAATATCAAAGCTCAGGTTCTTATAAGAAGTGAAAAAAAAATTCTGCCTTGCTGTGTAAGGATTAAATGTAGGTTTTTATTTTATTTTTGTTGTTGTTGTTGTTTTAGTCCAGGAATGTGTTAAATATCACAGATTTTCTAGTGCTTTGTTCTTCTCTCTGATATAAAACAGGAAAAGAATATTCATAAAAAGAAAGAAAACTGTTATCTGCCTTTGGCTTCTAGGAGAAAAGTGTGTATGTGGAGGGAGAGGATGGAAGGAAGACTAAACAAAGAAAGACCTGAGGAGTGAGAATTATCTTCTTCATAGACCTACTGCAGGGCCATTACCTGGTTTGGAAAGTATAAAAGAATGGCTTATCAGAGAAGAAGCTCATACTCTTATTTGACTCTCTCTCTCTGGAGTTCATAGGGGTCAGATTGAAAAACAACTCCAATCAATAACAAGGGACTGCTAGATCAAGTTAGTCTGGAATATACCCAGACCAAAGCTTCAGAAACAAACTTAAGAAAAGCAGGTGTCCAGGAATTTTAAGAAAAATCTTGTAGATCCTGAAAAAAACCAGTTAATTCAATGAAAAGTAAGAGGTAAAAAAAAAAAAAAGAAAGAAAGAAAGAGGAATCCTCCAGGCTTGCTCATCTCTGTTTCTGAATAAAGACACACTCTCCCTTGCAAGTCCAAATCTGGACTCAAACCTCTCTATGAATAATTGCCTGATTAGCATTGACTTATTGCTGCCTCTCTCCTTTATTCCCCACTACCACCATGTTCAATTCTTTGTATTTTAGACTCTTAAGCCCTTGTATTTGCATTTCCTTTCAGCTGTATTAGTTTACATTTGTTAGTACACAAGTATGAAAAGTTAAACTTTCCAAATATTGTCAAGTTTTCTCCCCAAATAAACAGTGAACCACCACCTCTGAATACTATATTGTTTCTATTTTATTATGGAAGAATCTATAACAGTCTCTAATTTTACTGCTTTAGAATAGAATGGCAGGATATTAACTAAGATTATTTAGGTAGCTCAGGGTAGAAAATTTTACTCTGAGAGTAATTAAGAACAAAACTAGAGAAAAAGAAGAGGCAGTGACTTTGAATTGTAGCTCTCTAATCTCCAAGTGGCTTTTTTGTTTCCCTGCCCCATGTGGAAGTTAAAACAAACAAACAAACCAACAAATAAACAAAAAAGAGGAGAATGGAAGAGAAGGAAGATAAAGAGAGAAAGGGAGAGGGGGAGGGACAGAGGGAGGGAGGGTGAGAGGGGTGGGTAGAACAAATTGGTGCTGGTTTGCTTGACAACAGTGAGAGTAGGAGACTCCTATGTGGAACATTTCTGCACAACTTTTGAAGGGATTGGTAGATAAGTAAGGACTAAGTATAACTCTCATGGAACAATCCCATTTTGGAACAGCTTGTTCAAAGGCATTATCTATGTGTAAACCCATGAAATATGTTATTGATACATGCACTATTTGTCCCAGTTGGGAATCTCCAACTTTAATGAGGATCCTATCCTCCCCATCTGTGCTTTAAGCCCTCCTAATCCATGTTCTGAGCAGCCTGGTTCTCCCGCCTTTACATATGCTGACTCTTATTTGACAATTCAAATAACTTTCCTCTGGGCACTATCTCCATCCACCCTTCATCTTATGCTTCAACTTCATAACACTGATAAATATAGTAGCCTTTTCTCCCATATTAGTTGTTAACGGAGATAAACTTATGTCCTTATTTTTTTTTTTTAAAGATTTTATTTATTTATTTGACAGAGAAAGACACAGCAAGAGAGGGAACACAAACGGGGAGTGGGAGAGGGAGAAGCAGACTCCCTGCCGAGCAGGGAGCCCGATGCGGGACTCGATCCAGGGAACTTATGTCCTTATTTTAAGGATATCCCATTTTATAATTTTCATACATAATAATTCTCATCTATAAATAATATTTTCATAATACTTATAAATCGAAGGTGAGGTCAGTCCATGGTGTCATTGGGTGGTGGATGAGGGAGCATCTTTCTGTCTCTCATTTTGTCATTTTTAAAAAAAGATTTTATTTATTTATTTGAAAGAAAGGGAGAGTGCGAGGACAAGCACAGGGGGAGGAGCAGAAGGAGATGATCAAGCAGACTCTGTGCTGAGCATGAAGCCTGACACAGGGCTCCATCTCATAACCCTTAAATCATGACCTGAGCTGAAATCAAGATTCAGATGCTTAACTGCTTAACTGACTGAGCCACCCAGGTGACCCTCATTTTATTCTTGATAACAAAGGTGCTTTGTGCCCCTGCCATAGTGTGAGCTGACTGATTATAGTAGAAGAAGAAGACTCCTATAGGTTCCCTACTAAGCTGATTTGAGTTCTGTTCCTCAACCATTGCTTCCAATGATGAAGAAAGGAAAATGGTAAGAGGCTCTATGTGCAATTCCTTATCATATCATTGTGAGACTTAAACTGTTTGTTGATTATATTGTTAGGTCACAGGTGAGAATCTTGGTATGAACAAAATAGTTGTCTGAAAATAAACTTTATAGTCAAGCTATATTATTAGAAAGATTTCTGAAATTATTAACATGATCCCTACAGAAGGAGAGAAGATGCCAAAATGAAAGAAAGTCCTATTTTCTACTTGCAAGGAATGCTGGTTACATGCAAAACAACGGAATATTTGAGGGCATAATTTATTGGAAATGTAAATATATCAACATTAT
>NC_138385.1:19117961-19130862 GCF_054177405.1 Leptonychotes weddellii
TTCCTTACACCCACAAAATATACTTAGTTCCAAACAAAATAGGCGATTTGATTGGAATATTGTATTAACGAAAGCCTATTCTCATCCTTAAGGCATCTTTATTGGAGAAACAACACTATACACACAGATACACACACACTTTATACTCAGCTATACAAAACTTATTAACCAATCTATATACAAATTTGAGAAATAACAGATGCATGGAAGAAAATATTGATTTCCTAGATTTTATATTATAGGAAGTTGTGTTTTTTTCTATATTATAATTTTATTTTGCCCTTTTTGTCCTATAATGAACCTATCATTATAGAATTGATTTTCAAACATTAATATTACATTTTCTTGGCTTTGATTTTAATTATTGCAAAGTAGCAATTGATGATCATTTGGTAAAAAAAAAAAACTATTTTGAGCATGATTGATTTTTAGGTTATGGAGCTGAGTGAAATGTTTTAAATATTAGCATATGCTTTATGATGAATAACTGTTAAATACAGCTTTGATAATACTGATTTTTAAACCCAGTCATATTGTTTAAAAAAAAGCAAAGGAGTAAGCTAATTGTAAGATGTGGCTGAAAGAAGCTAATCTATTTTTAACCTCACTTCATAAGTGACAGCAAAATTAAATGGAGACAATCATGAATCACAGGAGGATGAGAGTTGGGTAACTAATTGGCCTATTTTCTGTTCTGTCAGAATCCTCTCAAGCAATTTTCTTCAATTATAACTGCAAATCAGCATGCTATTTCCTCCACATGAACTATCCACTGCCTGAGGACTAACTATATATCTTGTGATAACTCATGATGAATTGTTAGAGACTATTTTCCACTAGTGAATCATTATGGGGAGTTCATGGTGAAATACCAGCATTAAAACTCTCTAAAAATCTATGGTGAAAAAAATCCACACACAAAAAAATGTATTATGCACAAAAGGCTTACTGTCTTGGTCATCAATAAGAATTAGATTAAAAAAAATAAAGTGTATGATTCACCTGTTTTCAGTATATTCACAAAGTTGAGCAACCATCACAATATCAATTGTAGAACATTTTCATCATACCAGAAAAAGAAACACTGAACCTCTTAGTAGTCACTTTAAATTTTCCCCTGCAGCACTCCTGGACCTAAGTATCAGTAATTTATTCTCTGTCTCAGAAGATTTTCTCTTTCTGGACATTCCATATAAATTGGATCATGCAGTATATGCTCTTTTTGATATGATTCTTTGACATCATTTAATGTTTTCAAGTTTCATACATGCTGTATTAGGATGTATTAGTAATGCATTCCTGTTTTTTGTTTTTGTTTTTTGCTAAATAAAATTCCATACCACAAAAAAAGAATTAAATCAATCTGCTATCAAACTTTATGAAACAAAACAAAGCAAAACAGAAGTCAAAATATTGCCCCCATATGCTTACCTCTCTGCTGAATTAATGTATTTGGCCCCTTGTGTATAAAATAAATGCTATGCTATCTAGAGACTACTGGTAGTTTGTTTGGGTCATGCCTTGTTCTGTAATTTTAGTTCAGTCAATTCTGCTACTCAGAGTGACTTATACTCTTAGATCACCTGGTTATTTGGGTCACTGTGACATAATCTTATCTTCTACACATCAACATCCCTATCATATTCTCCTAGAAGTGGAAAAAAAAAAAACACTATAGTTTGTTTGTCATTTTTAAAAAACACACATTAATTAGCCAAAGATTCTATTATCTCCAAAATTCACGTTCATTGTATTCAAATAAGGTGGCTATCTGACAGGCAGATTTCAAGAACTTCCAGGGAAGTGACCATATCTTCTATAGCAATATCCAGTTACAAAACAAGAAAATAAAATGTTTGGAGAGAACCTCTAAGGTACAGGCCAATTATTTTAATAACAGGATTTTTGGTTTGGGGAGTTTAATCTGTCATCTAGTATATTAAAATCCATGTAATAAGAAGACATTACTATGATGCCATATCTGTTTTATTACGTCATTAAATTTAATTGGAATTAGTAAACTAGTACTGTAATGCTATTTTAAGTCTATTTTTAGCTCCTCTTTCAAAGCATTTATTAGGGAATTTTGTGCAAAGTGTGCATCCAATAAATGCTGTTGAAGAATGAGATGTTTAAAGCATAGACCTATTAGGTATGACACAGAGATTTACAGGAAAGAGGGGGAGAGTACATGATGAAAGTAAAGTTTACCCTTGGCATTTATATGACTCCTCTTAGGAAACAACATTCACTTAATTGTCAAAAACTATTTAGACATATGAAGCAAGGGTTTGAGGAGAAAAGAACACATCTTTAGTCTGTAAAGAATCTTGTAGATGTCCACAAATACAGTTTGAAATATGTAAACACATCATGTATTCTTGAACAGAAGTAGATTGAACTCTCAAGAACAATCCAGCACCCCAAACAAAGCCACATTTATTCTTTAGTTTGGCTTTGTTCTGAGATTCGTTTAACTGTTACCACAGGAAATCTGAACATTGAAGTATGAGTTAAATAGTGTCAGATTTCCTTGTCTTTTTGGTCTTTTTAGTACTTATATTGTTAATAACTCTTTCAATGACTAAATATGACACTCAAAATTATTTAATCTACCCAGAATAGAAAATGTTGACATTTTAAAACAATTAAACAAAACATTTTTGTTGTGAGTCAGTCAAAATCAAACCATGTATACAATAACTGAATATAGGTGGGAGATTGAGAAAATTGATCATTTTTGAATTTGCAGTTGTACTAAAATTGTATGATCTAGTACCAGTGTATCATTTCTATATTTTAAACTTTGCAAAGGCAGAATCCTTGCTTGTTTAATTTACCTAGTACTTCAGTGATATGACAGTATCTATCAACATAGTGTTTGTTCAATAAATGTGTATTAAAGCAATGCTTGAGTCATTAAAATAAAACCAAAATGCCAAGATAAAGTAGCTTCATAAAAGGCAAAACATCATGCTAGTTTTCAAACTTGAAACTTATCTAGAACCATTGTAGGACAATATAACTTAAGAAATACTGATTACTTGTGAGAAAGACCTGTTCCATTTGTAATAGTGCCAAAGGTAACTTGTATTTATATTTACACATACAAACACACATTCATACATGCTTACACTGTCACATTCTAAGGAATCTGCATATTTTATTACCTCTACTTGAAACCATGTGCATTTTAAACAAATTTTTAAGGTAAATTGAATGATAATTTTATTGTTGCTCAAAAAATATTCACCTCATTTAAGAAAGACAATGCTGATTTAATTAATAACCATATATTTTTTCCTCCTTGAATCAACACTCTGTCTCAAGAATATGATAAAAGCTATAAATTTCAACTTCTACATGAATAGTATTGACAAAATAAGTAGGGAAGAATTTGATCCAATCAAAACTTAAAAGAACTTGAAATACTTTTTTTGAAGTTCACTAAATTGAAAAGACATAGTAACTGGCATGTTCTGGTAATAATATTTAAATGTTCTTAATAAGACAAGCCAAGATTTTAAGGTTCAGAAAAATAAAAACAATTTACATGTAAAATTTCTGTTTGATTTTTATCACTGAGAAAGTTAAGGATTTGTGTTATTGTTGTTTTTCTTTGTGTTGATCTCTTTCATAAAATAAGTTTTTGTGTATAGATCAATACCAAAATGTCATTCTTAATAGTCCCTTTTAACTTTCAATTATTACAACTAAAGTAAAGTTGGTCAATCTCACAAGACTGACTGACATGCACATCTGGCACTTTATTTGGGTAATCACATAACCTGAAAAAAAAATGTTTGAAGTTTCCATTTATAAGCCAAGGTGGATATGAATAATAAAACTGACAACTTGAAGGGGACTGTTAAAAATGTAATACTTAACTCAGCCTTAAGATTCATCCTGAAATATTTGTTATCATGTTAAGAAGCATGATATAAGTGACAACTCTCTAAAAGACGAAAATTATTCTATTAAAAAAGAAAGAAAAGCAACACCAGATCTCTGACCCCAACCCTCTTTTTCCCTAGAAGACAGCTATCTTTATAAATCCCAATTTGTTCTAGATTAATTTCTGGGAAGATGACTTACTAATTATTATTGACTGTACCCAAGTAAGTTAATTATTAACTAGTTAAAGTAGTTAAATCCAAGTCAAAATGTATATCTAATCAGAAGAGAGAGCTAAGATGGTGGCATAGTAGGAGGACCATAGGCTTGTCTCATCCCTCAAACACATCTAGATAATTATCAAATCATTCTGAATATCCAAGAAATAAATCTGAGGACTGACAGAACAAACTCCACAGCTAGAGAGAGAGAAGAAGCCACATTGAGGAATGTAGGAAGTGAGGAGACATGGTTTGGGGGAAGAAATGGATCACAGGCGCTGTGGAGGGGAGGGAGCCCTGGTTGCCAAGAAAGGCAAGAGAGAGAGAGGAGCACACAGGGGATTGCACAAGGAGAATACTTCCCCAAAGCCACTGGCTGGGGAAAAAAAGAGGAGCTGATTTTCCGGAGTCACTGCGACCAGCTGTGCTTGAAGACTGGGAATTCAAAGGTCAGAAACTTGGCTGGGGTAGAGCCCTGAGACTGCTGCCCTACTCCTAAAGAGAAGGGAGACAAACAACCCAGAGGCAGACAGTGCAATCTGAGAAACACCTATGGTGCACAGGAGGGAGATTATTTGTGCTTCTTGGAGCACATGGGTGACAGGTGGTGTTCACAGAAATGCCTCTCCAGGGACTAACGAGCCAGCAGGTGCCACTTCCCTCCCACCCCAGCATAGGCCCAGAGCCACCTGCCAAAGGCAGCTCAGCCCCACACTGACTGCCTAGACTGCTTGCTCCAAATTCCACACTGCTGCTCTCTGGTGCAACTACCCTTCTCAATCAAACCTGCATCAGCCCCAGCACAGCAAGACCCTCCCCCACAAGACCAGCACAGGTCCTTGCCCATACCACATTCCTAAAGCACAGAGTTTTAAAAGTGAGCAGGCTTGGCTGTGATAGAGACCAGAGGGCACTGCACTGCTCTTGGAGAAAAGGCAGGCAAACAACCCAGAGACAGACAGGGTGAAAACAGCAATCTGAAAAATGCCTGGGATGCACAGCAGGGAGATTATTCATGCTTGTGGGAATGCTTCCCTGAGAGCAGCAAGCACAGACACCCCTCTCCAGGGATAAAGGAACTGGCTGGCACAATTTCCCTCCTCTGCCCCTCAGCATAAAAACAGAACAATCTTCAGTTCTAAACAGCACAGAAGAGATACTGGCTGCCTAACCTGCTTACACCAAGTCTCACACCCCTGAGCTCCGCCAGCACTGCCCTTTTCAGTCAAGTGCACCTCAGACCCAACTTGGTGGGCCCCTTCCCCCAGAAGAGCAGCAAAAACCCCTGCCCACACCATATCTTCCAAGCAGAGACTTCTGTAAGGCTTCAGTTCTAGTAGAAGTAGCATCAGGTCTCATTTAATAAGCAGACCAGAGCATACCTAGTTAAAACTCGCCACACTCTGGCCAAAGGTCAAACACTCCTCACTGCAGGCAAGGAGAAACTCTGCAGATGACTGGCCTGAAGAATAGAGTAGCCAAAGCACAGCAGCAGAGTGCATGCAGCATACACCAGAGACACTCCCTGAAGCGCCAGGCCCTAGACACTATATGATCTCTTTTCCACAAAGCCATTATTCTCAGGATCAGGAAACATAACAGGCTCTTTTAACACAGAGAAGAAGACGAGACTTAGACAAAATGCCAAGATGGAAGAATTCATCCCAAATGAAACAACAAGATAAGGTCATAGCCAGAGATCTCAGTGAAACAGATATAACTAATAGCCCTGATGGAGAATTTAAAGCAACAATCATAAGGATACTCGCTGGACTTGAGAAAAGAATGGAACACTTCAGGGAGACCCTTACTACAAAGATAAAAGAGTTAAAAAACAGTCATAAATGAAAAATATGATAACTGAGATTCAAAATGGACTGGATGCAATGAACACAAGGATGAAAGAAGCAGAGGAATGAATAAGTGATATAGAAGATAAAATAATGAAGCTGAACAAAAGAAAGAAGCATCATGGAACATGAGAATAGACTGAGGTAACCCAGTGACTCCATCAAACACAATAACATTCATATTATTGGAGTCCCAGAAGAAGAAGAGAGAAAAAAGGGGGCAGAAAATTTATCTGAAGAAATAATAGCTGAGAACTTCCCTAATCTGGGGAAGGAAACAAACATCCAGATCCAGGAGGCACAGAGAACTCCTATAAAAATCAACAAAAGAAGCCCAACACCAGGACATATTGTAATATATCTAGTCTTGTGATTAATAGTTTAATAAAAATTATAATATATGCATAATAAAAGAAAATGGACAGTAATAACAATTCCCATTTCTGTATTTCTATTTCTAATAAGTACTATATTAGTTAACATTTGTTGAGTACTTACTATGTGCCAGGTTCTATGTACTTTGCATGTATTGTCATATTAAAATCTTAATAATATTATCCCCATTTTATAGAAAGAAATTTTAAGACATTGTAGCATTTCAGCTGATATATAAAGAAATTGTGAAAAAATATACATTTGAAGTAGTAACCAAAATTGCTTTTAAAATAGTTTTTTTTTTCCTATGGGACAAAATTCTAAAGACTTAATCATTATAATAAATTTTTAATAAATTATGCCTAAACATTCTTTAAATTAGGTTAAAAAGATTAATACAAACTATCTGTTTAAATGATATTTTAATTGGCAATATTTTATATTTATGTTATTAGATCATGTTAAATGTATAAATAGTTATCATCTATTACTAGATACAATGGAAATGCAAGTCCATACCCAGACTTAGAGTCAATTTCTGAAGAGAGGATCCTGACTCAGAATGACTGAGAATTAGAGACTAGCCACTAGACCAAGTCATTGCAAGGTAGAAGGTAATGAACTACAGCAAATTAAGGAAGTCCAGACAAATGGGCAAACAGGGGATTTTTATTTGAAAGGTCCAAGGAAGTCTAGGAAAAAACAAACAAACAAACAATTCAGGGCCTTTTTTTTTTCCAAAGAGTCAAATGTTAATATTTTTTACACAGGCCTGGATCCAATATTGAGACTATACTATGGGGGTAAAAATTTATATAAAATTGGAAGGACTGAGAAGCAAAATAGAACTCAAAGGAGAACATTGATATCAAGGCTAGTATTCTATTATAGAGGAACAAAACAGATATCCAATTTCTGGAACTAAACAAGAAGGTAGTGGTTCAGCCACCAGTAAGAAAACAAAAGCCAGATTACTGGAACAGACCTTCAGGTCAAAATTGGACCAGCAGCAAGTTGGCTCAGTGGTAAGTAAGCCGATGATATTGACATCATTGGTCTTTCTATTTCCCCTACCCAAGGGTCAGATCATTTCAGAGCCTATAAAGGTTTGAGTTTGGATATAATGGAAACCACTAGAGAAGTTGAGAGATTCCAAAAACAAAGACTCAAACTCAACTCAAAATTATAGACGGAACTAAAATGGCAACATAGAAATCAAGACATATTTGTTTTTCTGCAATCTCTCTTCCTCCTAAAAACAAACAAACAAACAAAAACAAACCATGAGTTTTTTGAAGTGTAATTTTATCTACACATTTTTAATGTACCTATGAAGGAAGTAGATAAATAGTATTTTTCTGAGAATTTTCCATTAATTAAAGTAATACCAAATTTTTTGAAACTGTTATAACTTTTAGTTGTGTACAGCATAGCTCTAAAATAGTTTAAAATGAAAAATTAAGAATTATGCTTTAAAGACTATAAAGACTATCTTATAAAGATTTTATAAGACTATATAAAGAATTTGTGCTTTATAAGATGAAAGACTATACAATATTTTAACATGATTTCACTAACCAATTTTTTTTTATTTTTTTAAGGTTTTATTTATTTATTTGACAGAGAGAGAGAGAGCACAAGCAGGGAGAGTGGCAGGCAGAGGGAGAGGGAGAAGCCGGCTCCTTGTTGAGCAGAGAGCCCAACATGGGGCTAGATCCCAGGACCCTGGGATCATGACCTGAGCCTAAGGCCAGATGCTTAACCAACTGAGCCACCCAGGCGCCCCTCACTAACCAATTTTTAAAAATAAAACTGAACTGAGCAAATCTAGACCTTTCAATCATGTTAATGTTACATGGCTGTATGTATGTGTATGTATATGTATATATATAATATATATATGTTCATAGTGCAATAAGATCTGCTACCACAAATGTTTAACTCTGAAAACTTTTTGTTTTCATTATTGTTATATAAATGTAAAAATAATTTTGTACCAAAATATTTGGTTTGATGGCTCTAGCACTCACAGAAGGCCATTATTGATTAAGTACTGATTTATCATTAGTAACTTCTAAGATTCAGAGAAATAGAAAATTTAAAGTTCAAGGACTCCCCTCAGACATTGAAATTGGGATGCTACAACTGTCAGACCAAGGATACACTATACATGTGCATAATGATAGCTACACACAGTAGCAATTCCATTTTTTTAAAAAAAATCTATAAATGAGATCACCTTTTATTACTCTTTTGACTTGAGGTGGAAGTGAAGTGGACTTGACATTTATATCTATTCAGGTCAGACACACTTAACTCTATGTGGTGCAATTCCAAGAGTCCCTCCGGAAAGACTGTTCGGTCTTAATGAATGCATAGGCTTGCCTTATGTTTTTGCAAAGACAAGCAAGGCTGTTTGAGCTTGGCTAATATCCAGGTTTGGAGAGCAGAGAAACATGAGATGACTGTGAATATATTAATAAAAAATACAGAACACTGCTAGTTTTAAGAAAAGAAGAAATAGTAGGTAACTACTTAAAAAGTGCCATAGGCATCTAACATGTAGCACGTAGACCAAACTAATGTTAAACAGCTCCCATAGTTCTTAAGAACCTATCATAGAAGTCTCAAATATGAGAAAATTACTGGGAGTACAATTTTTTCAGAAATCAGAGATACAAACTTCATCTCACAGATCCCACTTTATGAAGTCAAGATCTGGATTTTTGAGTGATTTGAGAAATCAAATTTGAAATAGGCACAGTAGTCAGTTAAGTAACAATAAGTAAATTTACATAAAACAATGACTTATTACTATTTAGCTCAAGCCATTAATTTTAAGTCTATGAAGCTTAATAGACATGCAAAAATTGAGACAAGACATGGTAGGTAAAATAGCTAAAAATGCCATATACATTGAGAGGAAGTGGCATACTGACAACCAATGAAGATACTTTAGTCTGGAAAACTTCCTTAAAAATGTATTAGGTCCCCATGTGAAATCATATTGAGTTGGTTATTAAGAGAGTTTATCCTCAGACCTGGAACAGATGGCAGAGGAGTAGGGGACCCTATTCAAATTGGTCCCCTGAATTGAGCTGGATATCTACCAGACCACTCTGAACACCCAGAAATCAGCCTGAGATGTAAGAAGATAGATCTGGATCTCTACAAACAGAATACCACAGGCGGTTGGTTTTGAGGTACAAGCGGGGAGCTGTGATTCTGCGGACAGATATTGGAGGATAAATGGAAGGGGGAGGGAGCCAAGCCAAGGGGATCCTGCACCACTGGTGAGTGATAGCCTCCCACGCTGGGGACGGGGCACAGACCAGTAGTGAAGGGGAAAGGACTTTAGGGCAGCCCCCCAGATGGAAACCCAAAGTGGTGGGGCTGCACGTGTGAACTGGGGGCGGCTGGCGGTTTTAGAAGCACAAAGGGCAGAGACGTGCCCCAACATGGAGGTGAGGACTGGGAGGGCTGCTGAGGGGCGCACAACACAGGACGCTGCAGTTTATAGCAGCATAGATAGAAATGGAGTGTGGCCTGGAGACCTCAATGAAGAACAGACTGCAATCTCTCTGCTCTGAGGCAGAGGGTTGGAAATGAACTCTTCTGATCTGACTCTTGGAAGAGACGCAGAAAGCCGACAGGGAAAGCTGCCAGGGAACAAAAGCCCCCCAAAACCAGTTTTCACTGAGTCCATCCCCCACCACAGGGGGCAGGGTAACTCTGCCCAAACAGGATTGCCTCGGTAACAGTGCGGCAGGTGCCTCCCCCAGAAGACAGTCTGGGAAAACAAGAGGTCAGCAACCCTAAGGTCCCTATAAAGCAGGTGCATCTTGCTTAGGTTGTGGTCAATAATTTGGACTCTACATTCCCTCAACCACCCCTCAACAGAATGACTAGGAGAAGGAACCACCAAAATAGGAAAGATTCAGAGATTATGATTTATCAGATTTACAAATGGATTCAGATATAACCAAGATGTCAGAGATGGAACTCAGGGTAGCAATTGTGAAGACAATAGCTAGAATGGAAAAATCAAATAATGGCAACATAGAGTCTCTAAGGGTAGAAATGAAAGCTGAACTGGCAGAATTTAAGAATGCTATCAATGAGATCCAATCTAATCTAGATAATCTAACAGCTACGGTAAGCAAGGCAGAAGAAAGAATTAGTGATCTAGAAGACCAATTAATAGACAAGAGGGGAAAAGAGAAGGCCAGGGAAAAACAACTCAAAATCCATGAGAATAGAATCAGAGAAATAAGTGACATGATGAAACGTTCAAATGTCAGAATTATTGGGATCCCTGAGGGGGTGGAGAGAGAGAAAGGACTAGAAGATATATTTGAGCAAGCTGTAGGTGAGAACTTCCCTAATCTGGGGAATGAAACAAATATTCGTGTGTCCTAGAGGCAGAGAGAGCCCCTCCCAAGATCGAGGAAAACAGGCCAACACCCCAGCAGGTAATAGTAAAACTGGCAAATCTTAGAACCAAGGAAACCATCTTAAGGGCAGTTAGGGGGAAGAGATTCCTTACGTACAGAGGGAGGAATATCAGAATAACGTCAGACCTATCCACAGAGACCTGGCAAGCCAGAAAGGCCTGGCAAGACATATTCAGAGTACTAAACCAGAAGAACATGCAGCCAAGAATACTTTATCCAGCAAGGCTGCCATTTAGAATGGATGGAGAGATGCAGAGCTTCCAAGTCTGGCAGAACCTGAAAGAATATGTGACTACTAAGCCGGTACTGCAAGAAATATTAAGGGGAGTTCTATAAAAGGAGAAAGAGCCCAAGAGTGATATAGAAAAGAATTTACAGAGACAATCTATAAAAACGAGGTTTTCACAGGCAACATGATGACAATACATTCATATCTTTCAATAATCACTCTCAATGTAAACAGCCTAAATGCTCCCATAAAATGGCACAGGGTTGCAGATTGGATAAAAAGACAGGACCCATCCACATGCTGTCTATAAGAGACTTATTTTGAACCTAAAGATACATCCAGACTGAAAGTGAGGGGATGGAGATCCATCTTCCATGCCAACAGACCTCAAAAGAAAGCTGGGGTAGCAATTCTTATATCAGGCAAATTACATTTTAAACTAAGTCTGTAGTTAGAGACACAGAAGGACACTGTATCATTCATAAAGGGTCTATCCAACAAGAAGATCTAACAATTGTAAATATCTACACCCCCAACATGGGCGCAGCCATCTACATAAGCCAAATGTTAACCAAAATAAAGAATCATATTGATAACAATATGTTAATTGTAGGAGACCTCAATATTCCAGTCTCAGTAATAGACAGATCATCTAAGCAGAAAATCAACAAAGAAACAAGAGCTTTGAATTGCACACTGGACCAGATGGACCTCATAGATATATACAGAACATTCCACCCTAAAACAACAGAATACTCATTCTATTCCAGTGCACATTGAACTTTCTCCAGAATAGACCACATACTGGGTCACAAATCAGGTCTCAACTGATAACAAAAGATTGAGATTATTCCCTGCATATTCTCAGGCCATAATGTTTTAAAACTGGACTCAATCACAAAAAAAAAATTTGGAAGAAATTCAAACACTTGGAAGCTAAAGACCAGTCTGTTTAAGAATGTTTGGGTCAACTAGGAAATCAAAGAAGAACTAAAAAATTCATGGAAACCAATGAGAATGAAAACACATCAGTCCAAAACCTATTGGATACTGCAAAGGCAGTCCTAAGGGGGAAATACATAGCCATCCAAGCCTCACTCAAAAAAATAGAAAAATCCCGAATTCACCAACTAACTCTACACCTTAAAGAACTAGAATAAAAGCAACAAACAATTCCTCAGCCACGCAGTAGAAGAGAAATAATTAAGATTAGAGCAGAGATCAATGAATTAGAAACCAGAAACACAGTAGATCAGATCAACAAAACTAGAAGCTGGTTCTTTGAAAGAACTAATAAGATCGATAAACCACTGGCCAGACTTATCCAAAAGAAAAGAGAAAGGACCCAAATTAATAAAATTATGAATGAAAGGGGAGAGATCATGACTAACACCAAGGAAATAGAAACAATTATTAGAAATTATTATCAGTAACTATATACCAACAAACTGAGCAATCTGGATGAAATGGAGGCCTTCCTGGAAACATATAAGCTGCCAAGACTGAAACAGGAAGAAATTGACAACCTGAATAGGCCAATAACCAGTAACGAGATTGAAGCAGTGATCAAAACCTCCCAAAAATAAGAGTCCAGAGTCTGATGGATTCCCTGGGGCATTCTACCAAACATTCAAAGAAGAAATAATACCTATTCTCCTGAAGCTGTTTCAAAAAATAGAATCAGAAGGAAAGCTTCCAGACTCATTTTAAGAGGCCATCATTATCTTAATCCCCAAACCAGGCAAAGACCCCATCAAAAAGGAGAATTTCAGACCGATATCCCTAATGAATATGGATTCCAAAATTCTCAACAAAATCTTAGCTAATAGGATCCAGCAATACATTAAAAGGATCATCCACCACGACCAAGTGGGATTT
>NC_138385.1:19131362-19150605 GCF_054177405.1 Leptonychotes weddellii
GAATGGCAAAAATTGACAAGGCAAGAATCAACAAATGTTGGAGAGGTTGTGGAGAAAGGGGAACCCTCTTACATGTCTGGTGGGAATGTAAGTTGGTACAGCCACTTTGGAAAACAGGGTGGAGGTGCCTCAGAAAATTAAAAATAGAGCTACCCTATGACCCAGCAATTGCACTACTGCGTATTGACCCCAAAGACACAGATGTAGTGAAAAGAAGGGCCATATGCACCCCAATGTTCATAGCAGCAATGTCCACAATAGTCAAACTGTGGAAAGAGCCGAGATGCCCCTCAACAGATGAATGGGTAAAGAAGATGTGGTCCATATATACAATGGAATATTACTCAGCCATCAGAAAGGATGAATACCCAACTTTTACGCCAACATGGATGGGACTGGAGGAGATTATGCTAAGTGAAATAAGTCAAGCAGAGAAAGTCAATTATCATATGGTTTCACTTATTTGTGGAACATAAGGAATAGCATGGAGGATATTAGGAGAAGGAAGGGAAAAATGAAAGGGGGAAAATTGGAGGGAGAGATCAACCATGAGGGACTACGGACTCTGAGAAACAAACTGAGGGTTTTATAGGGGAAGGGGTTGGGGGTATGGGTTATCCCAGAGATGGGTATTAAGGGGGGCATGTATTGCATTGAGCACTGGGTGTTATACAGAAACAATGAATTGTGGATCACTACATCAAAAACTAATGATGTATTGTATGGTGACTAACATAACATAATAAAATAAAATTTAAAAAAAGACATTCTATGGTGATAACAATGTGAAATCATATTGAGTTAGTTATTAAGACATCCTGTGGTTAAATTAATCAATTTTAATTTCTTTTAAAATCTTTAGCTTAATAATCTCTCAAAAGCAAGGACCATGTACCATTTAATTAATCAAAAATATTTGAGTACCTACTATGTACTGGGTGCTTCAGGGGATACAAAATAAATGAGATATAACCTCTTTCCTTGAGAAGTTTAAAGCTACTAGGAAAGAAAAACATGTTCACCAGTGCACAACTAATGAAAAAGGTAAGTGCTAAGGTCAAAATACATGTTGTAATAAAACAACTTACATTGCCCAATTTGTTGATTAATTATAAAGAAACCCTAATTTAAAGGAAGTTCAGAATTTGGGATCTTTTTTTAAAGATTTTATTTATTTATTTGACAGAGAGAGAGCAAGAGAGCACAAGCAGGGGGAGCAGCAGGGGGAGAGGGAGAAATGGGCTCCCAGCTCAGATACCAACGTGGGGCTGGATCCCAAGACCCTGGGGTCATGACCTGAGCCAAAGGCAGACGCTTAACCGACTGAGCCACCCAGGCACCTCTAGAGTTTGGGATCTTGTGGGATTTCTTCTTTATTTCCCATACTAGTTTTTCCAAACATTGAGAAAAAAAAGATTATTTTACAGTCAGAGAAATGTTGCTATTTTTTTTTTTTCACAATGGTGAGGAGTCTTGCTACAATACTAAAAGAGAAACAGAAGATAGCAAAAAGAGACTAGCACAGAACATCCCTAGCATTTCTGTAGTTAGAGTTGTTACTTATGTAGTATATTGTCTGAGGCTACTATTTTTTAAATTTAGTGAGTAAATACAAAATTCTTACTCCTGTGTTAGGCATATTGCTCTAGCACTATTTTTTTTTTCTTTGCCTTTCAAATAAACAGTGCTTTCAAGTTACCTGCTCACTGGTGTATTACTTTGTTCCACCCTTCTCTACTCAAACATTTTAAATAAGAACTCTAGGTCTTTTCTCTGCTGCCCTCAATTAAAATACGTATATTTAAAGGATTTGCCAAGTGATGGTATGCAAATACATGACAACCTTCTAAGAATGAGGTAGCAAATATGTTCACATATTTACTAACTTTGATCTAATAGTTGCCCTTCTAAGAGGCACTGAATAGAAGAGTTCAGGTATTTTGCTAGTTACTCTCTCTGGGTTATCTCAGTTAATACCCACTATAAAAGTATGATAGAGACATTGTATTTGCATTTCATATATGTAGAAATCGAGACTCAGAAGTTTCAGATAGCATGACTGAGGATTGGTATTTGAACAAAGGCACCTCTGACTTCAAAGTTTGTGCTTTTTCCACTCTTGAAGACATTCTGTCCTAATTGTGACCTGGAGAATTTCTGGCAGGTATGCTTCCACCCTTTTCTCCTATGTCCTTGGTAGTCACAATCCTTTTCAGCTCAGTACTCTAACAGCCACTACAAACTGATTGGAATTGACATGGGAGATGAGATAGTCTTATAAACCATACCATAATCCAAATGTGAAACTTTTCTCATTTTACATGTTTAAATACCTATAAAGACTTGTTTTAAATTATATCAAATCTATCTACAGTTCTTTTCAGGTAACGCTCTACTAAGACTGACAAAAGAGAATAAGACAGGTGATCAAAGCTCAGTTTTAGCACTATGTCAGATTTTCCAAAAATGGAATTGGATAGGGTTAAAAATAAGCTAAAATAAGTGGGTTTTTTTCCACATCTAGATCAGCGATATTCTTTGCCAAACAAAGTTGAAAGACAATTTTAATCTTAGGGTGATGATGCATAATTAAACACATAAATGTCAAATTCAGAAATAGTCTGGAATTCAACCATAAAAATGTATATTTTAGAATAATTATCTAAGTTCTAAGACATATAAAAATGTATGGAAGATGTGAGAGCCACCTGTTCATTTCTTTCCCAAGTTAAACACCAAACATGACTTTCAGTCAAATTTATGTATTCATTTAAATTAACCCAAAAGCTCTAATGCACTATAGGTAGCTTGTTTGCTGCTTTTTAGCATCAAATGCATTTCTAGTACTCTATTTCATAGAACAGGCATGTATATGGAATTATTTTTTATTATTTATATTATATTTTTATCAATTAAGTCTTAATTTATAACAAATCAGTGGGGTTATAACAATTCAAGTTTATTGGGAATTAGTGTATATTATACTAAAACACACATATATATTTTTTCCATTGTAATATGTAGCAATAGGGTGTCAGCATATGCACTTTTTTCTTTATAGTATCCCTGTCAAAATTGTCGCAAGAATATTCCAGTGATTTAATTTAGAACATTGTATTGTAGATGTGTATTAGTAAAAACAGCCTTCTCAAGCAACATTTATGTTTGGAGTGGTACAGAAATGAAATTTATATCACTGATAAGCAATAATAATGGTAGTAAGAATTATAAAAATAACAATGACCTTCTAATATTTATATACTATTTTCTGGTTTATAAAGCACTCTATATACACTTTGCTCATTTAATCTTTATAATAACTACCAGATTGCTTTTAGTGTAGGTCAGTGATTCTCACTTCCAGAATTACCATTCAGTAGATCTGAGTGGATCTGAATTTTATATACTCATCTTCAGGTAATTCTAAAGGAATATTGCTACTCAGAGTACTGGTTTACTCAGACCAGCAATGTAGGCATCCTCTGGGACCTTGTAAGAAATGCAGAAACTCAGGCCCACTCTAGACCTACTGAATAGGAATTTGCACTTTTTCAAGACTGCAGAGGTGATTCTTATGTACATAAATTTTGAGAATCACTGCTCACGCTACACTTTAAAAGGAGGTATGGTTATCCTCACTTTGAAGCTTAGTGTCCTCATCTGCAAAATAAGTATAATCAATACCTGTTTCCAAAGATTGTTATAAAAATAAAATGTTGTAAAGATTAAATTAGCAATCTTTCAGTCAATGGTCTCTGCTAGCATTAACATTCATTCACTTAACAAATGTTTTATTTTGGTTTGTTTTTGTTTTTATTGAATACTTTCTTCAAGTCAGAGACTCCATTAAGTTTGCTGTATAAAGTAATGAAGAAGACATGTCCAGTTCCTGCCTTTATGGAGTTCAGAGTCTACTGCAGGATTTACAGTCATAATCATCATAATAGTTATCATCATTGTCATCATTATTGTTACTGTTGGTATTACTATTATTAAAGCCATGTATTAAGAGGATGTAATAGAAGACTGAGAGGAGGAGGACTAAATGCTTCTTATCAGCAGTGTAGTCCAAGCAAAGATAAGGAAAAGTTAGCATATTAGCTTCAATTCATAGAGAGAGGAGTCATGGTAAAAAGTACCTATGGCTAAAGGAGAGTATGTGTGGGATAATGAGAAGGACAAGAAAACAAAACATGTTCTGAAGTATATAAGTCATTTTCACAAAGTCACAGAGAGTTCTTTCTTGATAGGTAAAACCTGTTCGATTGAATATAATAGATAATAGGGAAAATAATACATGTGAATTTTCTCTAGCACCTATATCAACATTTTCTTGGTTCTGGCCTCAATGGAGCTGTGTGTCTAGGGCTGACCCATCTCTTCAGGTTTCAGAAACAAGTTCCATCCTGCTGTGGCTATAAGAGGACTAATTCCACATGAATTGGCCTTCATTTCTCAGGACCTAAGTCTCTCTCATACATGAATGTATGAATGGCAGGTGAAAAAAAAAAAAGGAAAACAAAAATAATCACCCCCACAACTGCTTGACCCAGTGCTGGAGAAACAAAAAGTAACGCATACTTAGACTGAATTTCTGCCTACCCCAATATACACACTAGGAACCCATTGCTTGCATTGACAAATCCCTTAATTAGAAGATGGAATTCACTCTCAATTAGAGAAACAGATTGAAGTGCTTCCTTTGAAGATAAAGCCATTGAAAAGTGTGCAGCAGTTTGGTAGTGAAAAAGACAATTAGGCATATCACCTGGAGCCTCCTTGCATTTTTAGGAGTGAATGCCCAAACAAAACAATTATTTCACTGAAGAGGTACTTTGCCATGGCTCAGAGTGAGAAGGGGATGAATCAACGCTGATGAGTATTTAACAAATGTCCTCTGAGATTAATTCCCACTATAAAAAAGATAATCACCCCTAGCCACACTACTTTGGTATACTTTTCCTGAAACCCCACTGAATTTCTGTTAAAGAAGATGAAGATCATACTTAGAACACAGGCAGAAGCAAGCACTGTTCTATCTATGACTTTACTACATCTAAGAATATCTACTGATTTACTCAGGTAGCCAGCTATTTTTTGTCATTTCATTCATCCATCCATTCATTCACTCAATGAGTAGCACCTATTTTGTGCCCAACTCTATACTAATCACACAATTACATTCAAATATGTAAAAGAACAATCTACTGTCCTCCAGCAGCTCATTAGCAAGACATTTGGGAAGACATTCCATTAGACAATCAGAAAAATTAAGTCCACGTGTTAGGAAATTTGTAATGGAGAGTTGGAGAGAGTGTATGTGTGCATGCATATAGGAAAGTCTAAGTGTGAGAAAAGTTAGAACATACAGGGCACTTAGTAATATGCTGGCAATGAGTCATAATCTAGGCCTTACTATTGTACAGGCTTTGAATTTGGCTGCTTGTAGAACATACCAAAAGACCCAGTTAAAAAGCTGAAAATCCAATTTTCATAATTAGACCCTTTTTGTCTATATGATGTCAAATGTACAGTGTGATATTTTCACTGAATTTGATTAGTTATCTTAGTGCACAAGACCATCCCACTTTTTGACTGCATCTAATAGATTATGTATACATATTTTCATCCATAGGTTATTTGTTATGTAGAGCATCCTTGTATGTAGGCAAAATGTGCTCTCTCAAGCTCTGCAATGATCTCTTATCCAGAATAAATAATTCTTCAATTGCTTTTTTGCTATCTGGTATTACAAAAAAAATAAATAACTTCCATTGCAAAAGAAGAAATAAGGCTTAAAATTGCAATCCAAAAGGAGAGAGAATGCAGGATGTTAAGTACATTCTCATGTGCAAATAAAGCCAGATCTAAAACCTGGAGATTTCACCAATGACCCATCTCAATGAAGAGGATTTCCACACTGAGCAGCTCAGGTCTCCTTTAGGCTTAGTAAACCTATGGGATGAGGTCCAAATTCCAGAGACCAGTAACAAACTACAAGATTTTCCTTTGTTCATCAGACATGACTAATATTTTTAAGGTAATTTCAATTAAACAATTCTTTAAAATATATGGTTTGCTTGAATTTAAATTTTCACTCTATTGTTTAGGCATTATAGATAGGCATATAAGCATCTATAAGAAAGAATGAATCAAACATCTTAGAAATTTAAGCATATTGCAGTTATGAAAAGAGTATCAACTCATTTGACAATTTGTTCACTTCTTTGGATACATACTAGAATTTGAAAATAAAATATAAATGTTAGAGAAGTTTCTACACATATAATTATTTATGATCAACAGTTGTCAAAAAGTACCAGAAAACCAAGAAAGTTTACTTCTACTTTGCATTTCCTTTTAATGTAGACAACACAACTAATACTTTTGTGTTGAAAATATATCCTGCTGATATTTATAAGATGCCTTGCTATTAAAAAATCAGTTCTACCTATTGCATGATTGCAAATCTCAGAACACAAGAGATTCCCTTGAGAGATGCTTATTAACATCTGATTTACAACTTACTTTCCAGTCAAAAGAAAAAGTTTGACTTTTTTTTCTCCTGGAGAAAACCCTAACTTTAACAAAGTTTTGTGAACTCATGTCATCGATATTTATTCCTTCTTCTGCAACATTGATTCAGCTGGAGATATAAAACATCAATTTTCAATAGTACATAAACGATCTTTACACTGCTGGAGGCTTAATTTTGTTTTTCTCAATTGATTTGAGCTGTTGTAATCTGAACTCTACACATAGCAATATGACTCCGAGGCTCTAGATTTTACAAAATGTGCTCACCCCAGAGGTGCTGTTGTTACAAAATTCTTCCTTCAAACTCTTCACCTACTCAGTCACTAACACTTGGTTCTTAGCTCCTTTAAAAGACCTTTTTTTTTTTCTTTAATCATTTCCTCCACCTCCACTCAGGCTGATTTAATTATCATTCATCTGGTTGTCTTCACTCTAGGTATACATATATCATTTATTTTTTATTTTATTTTTTAAGTAGGCTCCATGCCCAGCAGGGCCCAAGCTCACGACTCTGAGATCAAGACCCAAGCTGAAATCAAGCATTGGATGCTTAACCAACTGAACCATCAGGCACCCCCAGGTATACACATATCATTTTTGTAGTGTTGTATCTTAAGTAAAAAAGGTTAAAATAATAGTTAAAAAGAACCTTTCAAAATCCCTTCCTCAGGAGGATGCCCTACTGAAAACAGACATATAACATTCCAGGGACCATCCACAAACTACACCTGATTTTTCTCTATCCATCAAACATAACTAAATATTTTTCTAGACCTATTTCAATTATACAACTTGCCAAATGCATGATTTGTTTGAATTGTAAATTTTCCTCTGTTGTTTAGTTAATAAGGACAGTATTTAGAAATGAAGGTATAATTAACTCTCTGAGATGGCTAAGGCTGGGTGTAGACAAGAAAGAGCTGAAATTATAGGAGCTTCTATAAGTAGATTTAAGGGGTAAAAGTGGAGTGAGTCATAGCAGACAGCAAAACAACTGTGTTATTCTCTTTTGGGAGCCTAATAAAACTGCATTGGTAATTGGGAGAAGATGAATAATGACAGTAACTGGCATAGAAATCTCTGGGAAGGAGACAGTTCCTACAGACCTCCTAACCCAAAGTCTCCCTGATGTAGCCAAGCTGGTCTCCTCTCCAGGCACCTAGAGGTCAAGGTTGAATTCATCCATAAATTCAAATATTAATCTCATACAAGATCTAAGCACTTGTTTTTGCCCTTCTGAAGTTCCTGAAATCCTCATGGTCTCAGTTCTTTGCCTTTGCTACTAGTGATGACATATATGAAGCAATTAGGGTAGAGAATATGGGAAAGAAATGTTTTCTTTTTCATCCTCTTCTCTCTCTTTTCTCTTCCTCCATGTATTTTAGGATACACTTTGTCTTCAATGACCAATCACACTTTGGAGTGGCTTGTCCCACGTGGTAGAGCATAATAATTCACAATGGAGTGAAATTGCTGATTTTTTTAATAATGTTTCCCTCTCCTCCTCTCATCCGTCTTTTCTTTCTGTGGTCTTATGGAAACCTGAAATTTTCTATTATATTGAATTTACTACAAAAACATAGTGTTTTACAGATGCCCCAAATCTAAAAACTCTAATTTTATTCCATATAGCTTTAAGGCAGTAAGGACTTTGGTGTGCGACCTCATTTAATCATTTTTACTTCAAAGTGGATTTTAAATGTGAACAGTATTTTACAAAACTCACAAGAAGGTGGAATTTTCAAAATGTGTCTCTGGGGATTATACATAATTGTCATTTCTTTTTGTTTCATTTTGTAACAGTTTCAGTGAAAAAGTACAAAATAAAGGCTTATTTTCTTGGGTAAATAATGCTGTTTTGAGACCTCCTTAAGTATTGGCAGAGAATAATGCTACTTCATATTAACCTGTGACAATTTTTTGACTCTCTCTAATTGATATATACCAATTAGACTCTTGATAATTGTTAATTGTCTATATTAAATGACAATCTCCAACCCCAAATTCTCAGTATATCTTTTATTATCCTTAATAACATCATAGAGAATGTATTTATTGAAAGCTCACTGATGGTGACCTTGGCTCTGTGCAAGGTGGTAAATTTCAGATATTGTTATGTATATACAAATGAAACAACTGAAGTATAAAATGCTTAAGATACTTGGAGGAAGTCACAAGCCTATCCGGCATTTGAACCCCAGAAAAATGCCTAATACCAGTTGGGAAATAGTACCACAGCTACCCAGAAAGCTAGAGTCACCTAAACCTGATGCTGTAGGGTTTCTGCTTTTCCAAGACTGAATTAATAGCTTCTATTAGGATCTTTAAATTGCTACACCTTAAAATGAGAAAAATAAGGATTTGAGCTACAAACCTGGAACCTAGCACTTGCATCCATACTATGCAAAAATTGATATTAAAATATATATTTTAAAAGTCAGATATTTGCACACTTGTTATTCAGCAGGCAATATCAAAGAGTAAATATTCATATAGAGCATCACTGTTAAATCCACACTGAAATTCTGCAAAAGAACATGGCATACTCTTCCTTGTATAAGTTGCATGTCTGGTAACAGCCCAAACGTACTAGCCTATATCAGTCACATGTCCAGGGACATTGGCAGATGATTTATTTACTGACTCTGACAGTGACAGAGAGCAAGAGCTTCCCAGATCAAAGCAGCCTCCTTCCATAACATTTATACCACCTTACTCAGTCCTACTAAAGTTTCAGAAATATCATGAACATTTCAACCTATTTTTACGAGTCCAGTTAGGACTTTTGTGAGTAAATACTGACAAAAGATATTGCTGATAGGGTATCCCCCAAAGAGCCAAAGTATAAAAAAGGACATACATCAGACCACTGTAAAAGTTGGTTGAAAATCGGGCGCCTGGGTGGCTCAGTTGGTTAAGCGACTGCCTTCGGCTCAGGTCATGATCCAGGAGTCCCAGGATCGAGTCCTGCATCGGGCTCCCTGCTCAGCAGGGAGTCTGCTTCTCCCTCTGACCCTCCCCCCTCTCATGTGCTCTCTCTCTCTCTCAAATAAATGAATAAATAAAATCTTTTTTTTAAAAGTTGGTTGAAAATTAAATAATTAGGTTGAAAAGTTGGTGATACACAGATAACTAACTTGATTACTTTTAAAAATACTTTTCTAAGTCAACAAAATTTTATTTTACCCATAACTTTCACCATGTAAATGGCAAGAATTGAGATGAAAGATGGAAAGAAAGCATAATATGTTCCCCTTGGTCTAGAAGAGTCTGTAATCTCATTTGGGAAACAACACTGAGACATATGAGACAATTAGAAAACAAAAGAAGATAGTATAGATTTAAGTGCCAGATTGAGTGCTACAAGTAATTGACCATTTTGATACTATCAGGCCCCATAAACCCACTCTCTAGAGTTAATCTAAACCTTTACAGTTTTCAAGCCAAAGATTTTCCCTTAAATAGCCTTTAATTGAGATATCATATCAATTCAAGATGCTAAATTCATATTTCCCCCATTGTATATGGAATAACTCATCAAGAAATACTTTAAAACAATTAAACAGGAATTATACCAAGGAAATATTTTGTATTGCATATAAAATAATATCAGATATATTAGTGGAGAGAAAAACAGCATAATTTAGATATATCCAACTGTCCAGATGTCTATCATTACGTCAACAAATTCTGGTGCCTATTTGCTTTGACACTCAAAAATCATTTCTAAATCTTAACTATAAATAACTTTAGTAGTTTGATGTGATCACTTCTTTTCCACTATTGAGTTCTGAACCAATTGAGAGCTAAAGAAGCAATAGTGCAGCTTTAGAACTAAATGTTAGCATTATTTTTCATGGAGCTATTGAAGAACTTGGGTTAGGTGTATATCAAAAGTGGGATTCTTAATGCTGAACCCCAATAACAAACAGTGTATGGTAAACTGTTGACCTCTCCTTGTAGGAGAATAGCCTGGCTTTGAAAGACTTATGGTACAAAGTAGCTGAGAAAAATGAATGTTCTCTGCAAAGAGACTGAGCTTAAAGAGAGAAGAAGGCTGAGGTCTGCATACTCAGACTTTCTCTTTAATTTGCCAATTGGATAATTAACTCTTCTTCCTCTAAGAAATGGAGTCAATAAGGGAAACACAAAGAAGCCAGGAGCTTTATAACTGATGTTCCTACATATAGACATTTAAAATAAATGTTCCAGGTGTTTCCTAATCTACCCCACCTCTCTGTAACACATACATTTAAGCAAACATCATTCTGTGAAAAGATAATGCAATATATAGCCAGTATAGGTAGTGGTTAAGAACTCAGGCTCTGGAACCAGAAACAGGTAAATATGAGTTCCAGCTCAACAACTTATTAGTTGTGTGACATGAGATGAGTTAACCTTAGAGTTTCCACTTCTCCATGTGTAAATCAGAGTTTAATCATAATACTTAATCCATAGAGTTATTTTGTGAAGATTAGTTATTTCATGTAAAGCACCTAGTAGACAGGTAATGAAATACTCAGTGAATTTTAGTTTCAAAGGCAAATAGGAGTCTGTATAGTATGATTACAGGGATGCTTGAAAGCTTCACTTGTCCAAGTAATATGTAATCCAAGTAATACCTTGGCATATTTTCCTAAAATTATTACTATAATGATGTTTTGTTATTAAATTGAGGTTGTAGGTCTCCATAAGGCCCATTTGCAAATGATTAACCCTTAGGAAAGATAACCCAAAAGTACATGACATCACATGATCACGGTAGTGTGGTTTAATTGGTTAGTTTGCTAGTTGAAAGTAGGGCTCTAATAGGTTAGGGTATGAATACATCAGATTTTAATAAGGAAGAGGTTTAGGAAAGTTTGGATGGCAAGCTTGGTTGGAAATAGTCTAAGAGCAGACATCAGGAAGATAAAAACACAATTTTATCCTTTTCATCATTATGTCTTGGGCTATTCTAAAATACATGAGAGATGCATGTGTGTCAAATGCAACTGGCTCTCCCTGGAGTACTGTAATTTGGGGAGGTAATGATGTCTATTCTACCAGAAGTATTTCTTAACAGCCCATTGGAAACCAGCCATTGATTGTACTTTCAAATATAACTTTTTTTAAACAGGTGACCTTCTGTTTTTATTTTTTTCTCAAATATAACTTTCAATGGTTTTCTTACATTTTCTTATATGACTACTAAATTCTCAGAAATTTGTAAAATTCCTGTTAGGGTTAAGGTATTCAACTGTGATTCTAAACACACTTACCTGATTTCCACTGATACTCTCCTACTTCACTTAGCTGCCTAGGAACAGACTGAGTTTGATATATACAAGTAAAAGCAGAGCTTACATAAGACATGTAAATCTAACCTAGAAGTTTCTTATTCCCTAATGTACTTCTTTTTTTTTTTTTTACATTTAATTATTAGCTCTTGGCTGTTCACTTTTCAACCTAGTTTCTATTATCTCCAACTTGTCCAAATAGCTCTTAGAAAAGAATTGCATGGTTATTGTTAAATACAGTTTTGAGAAAGCACATACTTAATAGTCATTTTTAATTGTAGTTTCTTCAGTTTATTAGCCAATCTATTTTGTTTCTGATCTCTCTGTGATATAATCATAAAGGCTTCCCATTACCTATGCCCCTTTACAATCTCTGCTTTTGTGAGCACGAATTCATTTCACTTTCCTGATCCCTTTATCTCTTTCCTAAAATTCTTAACCAATACAGTAGACTGTTCTTTCATTCCTAAAACCTTAGAGTTCCTTTTTTTCCCCTTTTCCAGAACAGACTTTTCTTTACCTGGAGATCTTTGAACAGTTCTTTGAGAGGCTGCATTGAATACATCTTGCTCTTTACAATTCCTCTGGAAAAGAAAAAATATAACCTGTTGCGCTTTAATTATAATTTCCCTTAGGAAATACTATTCTTCCATAGTCAGGAAGTTTAACACTTTTTCCTAACAAACCAGATTCACTAGATTGCTTAGTTACTTCAAATCTTATAGCACTTTGTAGTCTGAAATTCCATTTCTAACCCAATTTAAGCAGCCTAGATCACTGGTTTCTTGTCATCTGAGTTTCCCACATTTCCAATCTATTTCCCATGTTAAAATTGGTTTTCTTCACAGCTAAGAATTGACTAAGATCCATTAGCTTGGCTGCATTTGTTACTGACATATCTAGATATATTCTACTTTTTCAAATTCAAATAACTTGCAGAGAAGTAAGTCTATGTTAGTAAAGCCTAGATAAAAAAAAAAAAAAAAAAAAAACAACAGTTTACACCCAGTGGTTTCACTTTAACTTGTGTTAAAAAGAAAATATCTGTAAAACAACTCTTAAGAAATGTCTTTCAGATATTTTGTCAAATAAAGGCCATTTTAAACTCTTTTAAATTAATAGAGTGAGAATAACAAATACTTTATGGTGTTAAATAAATATAATTAAAAGGTGCTGAAAAAATATATTTTCTTAATTAAAGCAGGTAGATGTTATCTCTCCAAAATACATAATGTTTTACATAATACTTGACACACATTTTAAGTTTTTATTTAAATTCCAGTTACTTAGCATAGAGTGTAATATTAGTTTTAGATGTACAATATGATGATTCAGCACTTCCATACATCACCCGGTACTCATCACAAAGTGCACTCCTTAATCCCCATCACCTATTTAACCCATTCCTTCACCTCTCTCCCCTCTGGTCATCATCAATTCATTCTCTATAGATTAGAGTCTGTTTCTTGGTTTGTCTCCCTCTCTCTCTCTCTCTTCTTTTTCCCCTTTGCTCTTTTGTTTTGTTTCTTAGATTCCATATATGAATGAAATCATATGGTATTTGTCTTTCTCTGACTTATTTTGCTTAGCATAATACTCTCTAGCTCCATCCACATCATTGTAAATGGCAATATTTCATTTTTTATGGCTGAGTAATATTCGATTGTATATGTACATACCACATCTTCTTTATCCATTCATCAGTCAATGAACACGGGCTATTTCTATACTTTGGCTATTGTAGATAATGTTGCTATAAACATTGGGGTGTGTGTATCCCTTCAAATTAGTATTTATGTATTCGTTGGGTAAATACCTAGTAGTTCAATTATTTTAGGTATATTGATATATAGAGATAAATACAGATACACACAGACACAACTTGTAAACATTTAACGCCTGGTTAATTTGTAAGATTCCTATGTATCTTTCAGGTCCCAGAAAAAAAAATGCCTCTTTTATTTTAAACTCACCATGCACATAATTCGTTGCTCTCTGTGATCCTTTGGCAGTAATAAATAGCTGTGAAATAGCACTTGTGAAATAGCATTTATGATATTATATTGGAATTATTTAGTCACAGCTAACTGTAGTTTCCTTAAGGGCAAATACTATATCACATACATTTCTGTGACCATTCCATTTCCAGAGTGGCATAGTGACTGACATTAGTAGATTTTCAGTATACATCAAAACAAAACCTCCAGCAAGGTGAGGGAAAAGATGGAGAAGGTGGAGGAGGATTCTGAGCTCCCTCTGTCATATAGACACACCAAGGCAACAACTACATTTATAAACTAACTGAAAATGACCTGGAGTTTGGCCAAATAGATCTTCAACAGCTAATGGTAGAGAGAAGGCCACATTGAAAAGGGTAGGAGGAATAGAGACATGGTTGGGAACCAAACCTCCAGTATGACTAACCACAGACAGGACAGACATCAGCAACATGAAGAAGCAAGGGGATCAGATCCCACACCAGGCACTACTGGCCATGGAGACCTGCATTGGGAAGATGAGTCTCTATAATGGCTGACTTTGAAACACAGTGGGGCTTAATTCCAGGAGCTTTAAGAGTCACTGGGGCTTAACTCCAAGAGCTTAAAAATCATCAGGGCTTAACTCCAGGAGAGCTGGAAGGAGATAGGAAACCAAGTCCCCAACTTGAAAGAGCCAGCACACTAAATAACTCATCCTGATACAGCACAGAAGCACCTGGGGTATATCTGAGATTTATTGACTAATCTTAGAACATGTACCAGAGGGGCAGGGATCCATAGGAGATTTCTTTGGGAACAAAAGTGCTAATAGGTGCCTTTTTCTTGCCCTCCCCAAGCCCAGATAGCTGGATGTTTGTGGAAGCCAATTCTTCACTCTCCACCTACCTTGTTAGCACCACGTGTCACATCCAGGCATTCTTCGGCTCACCTGTCCCACACAACCTGCCTTAATTGGCAGGCATCCTTACAAAGCAGCTCCTGCCCTGACACCTGGCAGGCAGCCCTGACTAGGACTAGCACTACTCCAAAGTTACTCCTGCCCTGAGGGGGTGGGGAGATAACCCCATACACCACTACGCCTGTAGTTCCTGTGGCCCAGCCTCTCAAGTCCTGTCTTTTGTTGTGCCTGGAGCTGTGGCAGGAGCTAATTGAAGATAGCTAGGCTGAGTGCCAGCCCCACCCAGCAGCAAACCCATGGGGGTTGCATCTAGTACCCTTAACAGAGTGAAGAGCAAACCCTGCCCAGTGCACCCAAAGCAGGCAAACCAGTTCATTGCAGCCAGCTGGGCAGCCAGCCCTACCCAACAGCATATACACAGAAATCACAGCATGGCCACAGCAGGAGTATGCACACCCTTATCAGGAGACACCTCTGGAGTTCTTGGGCCTGTTAACCAGGGAGACTTGCACTATAGGTCACCACAGGACTTCTACACAGGCTACTACTTTCAAGCACAGGAGGCATAGCTGACCTACCCAATACATAGGAAAAAATCACAGAGAGTTAGACAAAATGAGGAGATGGAGAAGTATGTCTCAAATGAAAGAACAAGACAAAGTAACAGAAAAAGAGCTAAATGAAATTTAACCAAGGAGGTAGAAGACCTATACTCTGAAATCTATAAGATATTGATGAAATAACTGAATACAACACACACAAATGGAAAGATATACCATGCTCATGGATTGAAAGAATTAATACTATTAAAGACATGAACATCACCCCCACCCCATAGATTTTGGGATCTTTGAATGCTCCAAAAATATCAGTTGTCCTATCCACCTAAATTCTAAACCATTTGATGAAAGAAGGACGTTTTAAAAAAAAGGCATTTTTGTAACTGAAAATTTCAAGCAGGAAAATATAACTTCATGTGAAAGTTAAATGAGCCACAGTTTCCTTCCCCTTCTCTATTCTGAAACTTGTAACAGTCTACTTGAGGGGATATTTCAGTTTATATACATAATTGTATGTACAGGTCACTACCTCCTACTGATCTTAGAGAAAAAGAACAATGATTTCCCACATTCAGAATTTTGTAATGTTAATCTGCATGTTATTCTGTTGCAGAGCAGAATATAACATAAAAAAAGAGAGATTTTCTACAGCGTTCTGTGGCACCTTCAGTGACTCAATTTTGCTAGAATATAGGTACCCAACTAAATAGCTTAGCATACAACAAAGACTGGGGAGACTACTGAAGCAATGATAGCACCTAAAAGAATTTTTCTTCACTCAGAGAGACCAATGTAAATGACTGACATAAAGGAAAGCAAGAGTGAGTGAAACCTAATTATAAATACTTTTTCTGTCTAGAGGTTGGAGAGATTTGGGGAAAATGCAAGTAACTAAGTGTGCATAATACTTAATTTATTAACTATATTAAATAGCTGATGTTTTAACTCATATAAAGGGTCACCCATTAGATACATTTGTGAAAAGGTGTGCATCTTAAGAACAGAAAATGTATAATGTCTTCAAAAGTCCAGACACAAGGGGCACATGGATGGGTCCATCAGTTGAGCATCTAACTCTTGATTTTGGCTCAATTCATGATCTCAGGGTCATGAGATCGAGCCCCATGTGGGATTCTGCACTGGATGTGGAGCCTGCTTAAGATTCTCTCTCTCCCTCTCCATTTACCCCTACGCCCTGCTCTCTCTCTTTCAAGAAACAAAACAAAACAAAACAAAACTCCAGATACTAGAACAATTTCTAGTAACACATAACTGATTAGATCTGAAAGAGATTAAATAAAAGACATTGCTAACGTTAGCAACATTTGGTATGGTATTCCAACCAATGAACTACTCAGTCATAGACTGGTCATTTCCTCTTAACCATATTGAAACAAACTACAATTCAATTTGGTTAAGTTCAGTCTTGCAATCATAACCTGTATATCTTCCCTTCAAATTTTACACATATCATTGGTATTACTATGCATACTGACTCTTTAATGTCCTGCAATTTTATACTTATAAAATAAAACAAGAAAATCCAAGAAAGAAAAACACAGACTTTCCACTTTAAGCAAGCAGCCAAATGAAAGACATATAACCTGGGAAGCATAGCATAATTATTGCCTAAGATCAGAGATTCTTGATGAATTGACTTTCTGAATGTGCAGCAGCATAAATTGAATGAACATTGCCTTGAAAATTGAAGATTAAAATTGGACTAAAAGCTTTTCCTAGGAGCTTACACCCAGAGAAGATGCAATCATGAAGAGGTAGTAAATAGCCATCTCTTTACTTTCAGAGACTTCAATAACTTTCCTTCAGCAGCTGCAATATCATAAGGGGTGTCTTTACTAATGAATGCAAAGTTTCTTTAAATAGATTATAAAATTATCATTAAATATGTTGAAATTATACAGTAAATTGATAAGACAGATATCATATAAAAATTGAAAATTTCTTTTTTTACTTGACAAAAGAGTATATGGGGCTACACAATTTGTCACAGTAAATTTAGATTTTTCAAGAAACATAGTATAATATTTAGAAAACTAGTTTACTTAAATTAACACAAGAATGATTTCAGTTGTGTGGAAGAGTTTATTCTACCAGATTTTAGAAAATCTTATCACAAAAAAAGCTTTATAAAATCAAGTCTATGGGACAATTAGACAATGTATATCAAAAGCATTAAACATATTCATACTCTTTGACCAACTAGTACAGAAAAGATCTCCTATAAATTAATTCTAAACATATAAATTTGTACACAGTGGTTTATGTAAAATAATGTTCATAGTTATGGATGAAACAATTCCTAGAGAAGTAGGAAATATTTTGTGTATATTTGAATTTCTACATTAAATATGTAAAGAAAGTAACCAATAAAATTTAAGTTATAATGGTTAAGGTGAACCCATTATTACCCATGGACTACTGAGGCCAAGGAAACCTTGGAATTAGAAGGAGAATACAATGAAAACTTAAATTCTCATATTTTAGAAGGACATTTAATGATATGGGAAAGTTTTCATAATATAGTTCTATGCAACTAGAAGGGTAAATATCATGTTAACAATGGTCACCTTTGAATAGTAAGAATATAAGTGATTTTTCCCTTTTTATTAATTTTTGTTTCTTCCAAGTTCATAACTGTATATTGATAACTAAGACTTCCTTAATATTTACCTTTGTGCTTCATTTACTCATCATTTCACAATATATTGACTAACCTCTTCTTGTCCTAGAAACATGATTATCTAATAAATAACCCTTGATTTTTTAAAATCTTATTTTATTTAAATTTAATTAATTGACATATAGTGGAGTATTAGTTTCAGAGGTAGAGTTCAGTGATTCATCAGTTGCATATAACACCCAGTGCTCATTACATCACATGCCCTCCTTAATGCCCACAAACAAGTGAAAACATATGATAATTAAATTTGTCTGCTTGACTTATTTCACTTAGCATAACCTCCTCCAGTGCCATCCATGTTGATGTAAAAGTTGGGTATTCATCCTTTCTGATGGCTAATATTCCATTGTATATATGGACCACATCTTCTTTATTCATTCATCTCTTGAAGGGCATCTCAGTTCTTTCCACAGTTTGGCTCTTGTGAACATTGCTGCTATGAACATTGGGGTGCATATGGCCCTTCTTTCACTATATCTGTGTCTTTGGGGTAAATACCCAGGACTGAAATTGCTGGGTCATAGGGTAGCTCTATTTTTAATTTCCTGAGGCACCTCCACACTGTTTTCCAAAGTGGCTGTACCAACTTGCATTCCCACCAACAGTGTAACAGGGTTCCCCTTTCTCCACAGCCTCTCCAACATTTGTTGTCTCTTGCCTTGTCAATTTTTGCCATTATAACTGGTGTAAGTTGGTATCTCAATGTGGTTTTGATTTGAATTTCCCTGATGGCTAATGATGATGCACATTTTTTCATGTGTCTGTTAGCCATTTGTATGTCTTCTTTGGAGAAATGTCTGCTCATGTCTTCTGCCCATTTTTTTTTTAAGATTTTATTTATTTATTTGAGAGAGAGAGAATGAGAGAGAGCACATGAGAGAGGGGAGGGTCAGAGGGAGAAGCAGACTCCCCGCCGAGCAGGAAGCCCGATGCGGGACTCGATCCAGGGACTCCAGGATCATGACCCGAGCCGAAGGCAGTCGCTCAACCAACTGAGCCACCCACGCGCCCTCTTCTGCCCATTTTTTGACTTGACTATTTGCTTTTTGGGTGTTGAGTTTGAGAAGTTCTTCATAGATCTTGGATAGCAGCCCTTTATCTGTAGTGTCATTTGCAAATATCTTCTCCCATTCTGTGGGCTGCCTCTTTGTTTTGTTGACTGTATCCTTAGCTGTGCAGAAGCTTTTTATCTTGATAAAGTCCCAAAAGTTCATTTTTGCTTTTGTTTCCCTAGCCTTTGGAGATGTATCTTGAAAGAATTTGCTATG
>NC_138385.1:19151105-19185297 GCF_054177405.1 Leptonychotes weddellii
CTCAAAATGGTTGAAAGACCTAAATGTGAGACAGGAGTCCATCAAAATCCTAAAGGAGAACACAGGCAGCAACCTCTTTGACCTCAGCCACAGCAACTTCTTCCTAGAAACATTGCCAAAGGCAAGGGAAGCAAGAGCAAAAATGAACTATTGGGACTTCATCAAGATAAAAAACTTTTGCAAAGCAAAGGAAACAATCAACAAAACCAAAAGACAACCAACAGAATGGGAGAAGTTATTTGCAAATGACATATCCGATAAAGGGCTAGTATCCAAAATCTATAAAGAACTCATCAAACTCAACACCCAAAGAACATGTAATCCAATCAAGAAATGGGCAGAAGACAATAATAGACATTTTTCCAAAGAAGACATCCAAATGGCCAACAGATACATGAAAAAGTGTTCAATATTGCTCGGCATTAGGGAAATCCATCAAAACCTCAAGGAGATACCACCTCACACCAGTCAGAATAGCTAAAATTAACAAATCAGGAAATGACAGATGTTGGTGAGGATGTGGAGAAAGGGGAACCCTCCTACACTGTTGGTGGGAATGTAAGCTGGTGCAGCCACTCAGGGAAACAGTATGAAGGTTCCTCAAAACGTTGAAAATAGAGCTACCATACAACCCAGCAATTTCACTACTGGGTATTTACCCCAAGGATACAAATGTAGGGATCCAAAGGGGTACATGCACCCCGATGTTTATAGCAGCAATGTCCACAATAGCCAACTATGGAAAGAGCCAAGATGTCCATCGACAGATGAATGGGTAAAGAAGATGTGGTATATATATACAATGGAATACTCTGCAGCCATTAAAAGGAATGTAATCTTGCCATTTGCAATGACGTGGATGGAACTGGAGGGCATTATGCTCAGCGAAATAAGTCAGTCAGAGAAAGACATGTATCATATGACCTCACTGATATGAGCAATTCTTAATCTCAGGAAACAAACTGAGGGTTGCTAGAGTGGTGTGGGCTGGAGATATCTGTGGTGGGTGATAGACATTGGGGAGGGTATGTGCTATGGTGAGCACTGTGAATTGTGTAAGACTGCTGAATCACAGACCTGTACCTCTGAAACAAATAATACATTATACGTTAAAAAAATAAAAAAGAATAAGAACATAGCAGGAAGGGAAAAATGAACGAGGGGAAATCAGAGGGGGAGACGAACAATGAGAGACTATGGACTCTGAAAAACAAACTGGGTTCTAGAGGGGAGGGGGATGGGGGGATGTGTTAGCCTGGTGATGGGTATTAAAGAGGGCATGTACTGAATGGAGCACTGGGTGTTATATGCAAACAATAAATCATGGAACACTACATGAAAAACTAACTGTGTAATGTATGGTGATTAACATAACATAAAAAAACTAAAATTTAAAAAATTTTAAATTAAAAACAACAGAATACACATTCTTTTCAAGCGCACATGGAACTTTGTCCAGTATAGATCACATATTTGGCCATAAAACAATCCTTAATAAATTTAAGAAGCTTGAAATCATAACATGCATCTTTTCTGACCACAATGGTATGAAACTAGAAATAAATCACAAGGAAAAAAAACTGGAAAAAACACAAACATGTGGAGACCAAAAGACAATGAATCTTGAAAGCAGTAAAGAGAAGTTTCTTGTTATATACATGGGATCCTCAATAAGATTAACAGTCAATTTCTCCTAAGAATCAATGGAAGCCAGAAGGCAGTGGGATGAAATATTTATTTAAAATGCAAAAACCAAAAAAAAAATGTCAACTAAGAGTTCTGTTTTTCAAACCTATCCTTCAAACCTGAAGGAAAAATTAACACATTCACAGATAAACAATAAACTAGTAGACCCACATATAAGAAATGTATAGGGTATTTTTTTCAGGTTGAAATGGAAGGACTCTATACAATACCTTTAAGCCATAAAGGAAATAAAGAACAACGGTAAAAAAAATATAAGGTAACTACATAGCTAAATATAAAAGATGATAGTATTGCATTCTTAGTATGTATCCTCTTTTTAAATGACAAGTGCATAAAACAAGTATGGATCTGCATTAATAGGCACACACTGTATCAAAATGTAAATTGTTATAATAACATAATGGGGAGGGCTAGAGCTTTAAAGGAGCTATTTTGTACAGTATTGGAAGAAAGTTGATATTAAGTCAAACTGGGATGTTGTAAAATTCAGATGGTATTCTCATTCTCAAGGGAACAACTAAACAAATATACAGAAAAAGAAAGAAGTGAATCTCATTGAGAAAACTAACAATCACAAAACAAAACATTAATGGATGAATTGAGAAGCACAAAAATATGACATATAGAAAACAAATAGATGTGTATACATATATGTATGTCTATGTATATATGTATACATATATATGTATATACATACATGTGTATATATGTGTGTGTGTATACACACACATTCCATTGTATTTATTGTGTATTTATTGTATTTATATATATACACATACATATATTCTACACATTCCACACATACATATATATGTGTACACACACACACACACACAATGGAATATCACTCAGCCATAAGAAAGAATGAAATCTTGCCATTTGCAATGGCATGGATGGAGCTAGAGAGTCTTATTCTAAGTGAAATAATTCAGAGAAAGACAAATACCAGATGATTTCACTCATATGTGGCATTTAAGAAACAAAACAGACGAACATAGAGGAGGGAAAATGAGAAGCAAACCACAAAACAGACTTTAACTATAGAGGACAAACTGAGGTTTCCTGGAGGGGAGGTGGGCAGGGAGATGGGTTAAATGGATGATGGGTATTAAGGAGGGCCCTTGTGATGAGCACTGGATGTTGTATGTAAGTGATGAATCACTAGATTCTACACTTGTAACTAATGTTACACTGTATGTTAACTAACTGTAATTTAAACAAAAACTTGAAAAATAAAAAAACAAATGGCAAAATGGCAGAAGTACATCCTTCTTTATCAGCAATTATCCAAAATATAAATGGATTAAAGTATCCAATTAAAAGGCTGACACATGCAGAATGGATTAAAAAATACATGATCCAACTATATGGTTTCTACAACAGACTCATTTTACATCCAAAGACATAGATATTGAAATTGAAAGAATGGGGAAAAATATTCCATGCAGATAGTAACCAAAGATTGCTGGAGTAACTATACTAATATTGGATAAAATAGACTTCAAGATAAAAATATTGCAAGTGACCAAGAAGGATATTGATATTAAAGGAACAATCAGGAAGATATAACAATTATAAACACATAAAACAACAGAGCCCCAAAATACATAAAGCAGAAATGGATGGAATTAAAAGGAGAAATAGGTCTACAATAAAAACTGGAGATTCGGGGCGCCAGGGTGGCTCAGTTGGTTAAGCAACTGCCTTCGGCTCAGGTCATGATCCTGGAGTCCCGGGATCGAGTCCCGCATCGGGCTCCCTGCTCGGCGGGGAGTCTGCTTCTCCCTCTGACCCTCCTCCCTCTCATGTGCTCTCTCTCTCTCATTCTCTCTGTCTCAAATAAATAAATAAAATCTTTAAAAAAAAAAAACAAACTGGAGATTCAATGCCCTACTTTTAATACTCCATTCAACAACTAGACAGAAGATCACTAAGTAAATAGAGGATGTACACAATATTATAAACTAAATAGACATACGGACTTACACAAAACAAGTCACCCAACAAAAGATAATAAATATTTTTTATCAGTTACACATGGAAATTCTCAAGGATAGACCACATTCTAGGCTACACAACCAGTTTCAATAACTTTAAAAAAAAGAATTTAATCATACAAAGTGTCCTCTTTCACCACAATAAATGAAACCAGAAGTAAATAACAGAAGGAAAACTGGGTAATTCACAAATATGTGCAAATGAAACAAAATACTCTGAGATAACCAGTAGATGAAGGAATAAATTGCAAGCAACATTTTAAAACACCTTGAAATAAATGGAAATGATAAAAGAACATAAGTCTTATGGGCTGCCACAAAGGCAGTACTCAGAGGGAAATTTATAGCAATAAATACCTAGATTTAAAAAATGATCCCAAATCAATAATCTAACGTCATACCATAAGGAACTGAAAAAATAAGAGCAAGTTAAATGCAAAGCTAACAGAAGGAAGAACACAATAAAAGTTATAGGGCAAATAAGACAAATAGAGAAAAGAAAAATATAGAGAAAATCAACAGAAACAAAAGTTCATTACTTGAAAAGATCAAATTTGACAAAACTTTAGCTAGATTACTTTAAAAAATAGAGAAGATTCAAATTACTCAAATCAGAAGTTTAAATGAGGACATTATTACACACCTTACAGAAATAAACATGTTAATAAAAGAATACTGTGAACAATTTTAAGCCAAAAATTAGATCTCATACTTGAGATGGACAAATTACTAGAAACATACAAATTACAAAAACAGATGCAAGAAGAAATAGAAAATATTACCAGGCCTATAACAAACAGATTGAATCAGTAATCAAATTCCTTCCAATAAAGAGAAGTCCAGATCCAGGTAGCTTCACTGGCAAATTCTACCAAATATTTAAAGAATTAACATAAATAATTTTTAAACTCTTCCAAAAAAAAAACACAAAAAATGATTATGTACTAAATGTTTGCCTCCCCAAATTCATATGTTAAAGCCCTAAACCCCAGTGTAATGGTATTGGGAAATGGGGCCTTTGGGATGCAATTAAGATTACATGAGGTCATAAGGGTAGAACTCTCATGATGGTACTAGTGACTTTATAATAGGAGATACCAGATAGCTTGCTCTTTCCTACCATGTATGCACAAAATAGAAGTCATGTGAACACACAGAGAGAAGGTAGCCATCTGACAGCCAAGAAAGGAGCTCTCACCAGAACCAGATCATGCTGCTACCCTGATCTTGGACTTCTAGCCACAAGAACTGTGAGAAAATTATACCAAGTCTATGGTATTTTATTATGGCAGCCCAAGTTAAACAAGACAAGAAGGAACACTTCCTGTTTCTATGATATCAGAATTACCCTTTTACCAAATCTAGATATAATCATCACAAGAAAAAGAAAAAGTAATAGACAAATACACCTTACTACTATAAATGGAAAAATCCTCCATAAAAAACTACCAAGCTGAATGCAGCATTGTATTAAAAGTATTATCTATCAGGACCAAAGGGGATTTATTCAGGAATTCAAAGAAATTTCAGCATAGAAGTATCAATTGATGTAATAAACCACATGAATAAAAGGAAGGAAAAATACACATTTTCATCTCAATTCATGCAGGAAAAAAACACTTGACAAAACCCAGTACATTTTCTTGATAAAATGACTTAAGAAAAAAGCAATAAAAGGGAAATTTCTCAACTTGATATAGAAAATTTATGAAAAATACACAGCTAACATTAACATCAATGGTGAAAACTGATAGCTTAGCTTCTAAGATCAAAAAGTATACACTATAGGTATGCCCACTTTCAGTATTTCTATTTAACTTTTGCACTGGGTGATCTAGCCAGAGCAATTAGTCAAGAAAAAGAAATAAAAGGTATTTAACTTGGAAAGGAAGAATAAAAACTGTTTCTTTTTTTCCATATAGCATAATTTTATATATAGAAAATCCTAAAGGATCCATGAAAAGTTATTACAGCTAATAAAAATAATTCATAAATTTTGGATGATATAAGATCAATGCACAAAAATAAGTTATGTTGCTATACATTAGCAATAAACAGTTTGAAAATAAAATTAAGAAAAAACATACACAATAGCATCAAAACATTACTTAGCAATACATTTAACTATAAGATTTTATTTATTTTTTAAGCAATCTCTACACCCAACGTGGGGCTCAAACTCACAACCCTACGATCAAGAGTCACATGTTCTACTAACTGAGCTAGCCAAATGCCTCACATTTACTATAGAAGTATAAGACATGCACATTGAAAATTATAAAAACATTGCTAAAAGGAATTAAATATCTGAATAAATGAAAAGTCATCCCATGTTTGTGAACTAGATGACTTAATGTTGTTATCCAAAGCAATCTGCAGACTCAGTGAGATCCCTGTCAAAATGACAGTGGCATATTTTGCAAAAATAGAGAAGTTGATTTTAAATTTCATAAAGAATAGCCAAAACAATCTTGCATAAGAAAACAAAGTTGTAGGACTCATACTTTCTGATTTTAAAATGTAGTACAAAGCTACAGGAATCAAAACAGTGTGGTACTGGCAAAAAAATAGATCTATAACTCAATGAAATATAATTGAGAGTACAGAAATAAACCCATACTTCTTTTATTAATTGATTTTTGATTGAATATTCTCTTGGTATAACTGGATATCCACATGCTAAATAATGAAGTTGGACTGCTATCGCACATATTTTAAAATTAACTCAAAATGGATCAAAGATCTAAATGTAAGAACTAAAACTACAAAACTTTTAAAAGACACATAGGGGTAAACTTGTATGACCACCAATTTGCCATGGATTCCTAGATAGGACACCAAAAGCAAAAGGAAAAAAGGAAAAAAAATGTATAAATTAGATTCATCATTACTAAAAACTTTTATGCATCAAGGAAACTATCAACAAAATGAAGATACCCTACAGAATGGGAGAAAATACTTGCAAATCATATATCTGATAAAGGTCTAGTTTTCAAAATTTATAATACATAAAAACTCTTACAATTCAACAACAAAAAGACAAGCAACCCAAGTAAAATGGGCAAAGTTCTTGAATAGACATTTTTTTGCAAAGAAAATATACAAATGGTGAACATGTGAAAAGATGCTCAGCATTAGTCATTATGGAGATACAAATCAAAACCACAAAAAGATATCACTTCATACCCTCTAAGTTGGCTATAATTAAAAAAGAAAGTATATCAACTATTGGTAAGGATGTACAAGAATTAGAAACCTTGTGCATTGTTGATGAGAATGTACAATGGTTGAACTGCTCTAGAAAACAGTTTGGTAGTTCCTCAAAAATTTAAACAATATATTATTCAATAATTCCACCCCTAAGAATATAGTATATATAACATGGATGGACCTCAAAAATATTATGACAAGTAGAAGATGTCAAACACAAAAGATGATCTATTGTATTATTCCACTGTACAAAGTTTTCAGAATATGCAAATATGTAGAGACAGAAAGTTGATTAGTAGTTGCTAGGCATTGGTGGGAGAGGGGAATTGGGAGTGGCTGCTTAACGAATACGGGATTTTCTTTTTGGGACATGAAAATGTTTGAAAGTAGATAAAGGGAGTGGTTGTGCAACATGGTAAATGTACTATATGCCAAATATTGTACACTTCAAAATGGTTAATTTTATGTTAACTGAATTTTACTTCAATAAATTTTACCCAAAAACATTATAAAAATTAACAATCCAATTGGAAAACAGGTAAATGACATGGACAGACATTTTGCTGAACAGGATAAATGGCAAATGAACACATGAAAATATGTTCAACATTATTAACCATCATGAGAATTAAAAATAAAACCATGATGAGATATCAACACATATTTATAATGCCTAAATATATATATTTACAGTCATTATATATAATATACACATTATTATATATGTATATAATATACACGTATTTATATATATAACGACAGTGTAAATGCTGGTGAGAATTCAGAGAAAGAGGATTGCTCATATGTTGCTGGTGGCAATGTAATATGGTACAGCATACTTTGGAAAATAATTTTGCAGTTACTTATGAAATGAAACATGTAATTGCTGTCCAACCCAGCAATTGAACTCCTGGGAATTTGTCCCAGAAAAATGAAAACTTATTTTTACAAAAAATATCTGTACACTAATGTTCATAAAAGTTATATCCCTAATATCCCAAAAGAAATCTATCCAAATGTCCTTCAGCAAGTGAATAGTTAAATAAGCTGTGGTATATTCATACCATGGAATACTACTCAGTAATAAAAAAAAATTAAGACATACAACTTGGATGAATCTCCAGGAAATAATGCTGAGTGAAGAAGTCAATATCAAAGTGTTATACATTGTATGATTCTATTTATACTATGTTTTTTTAATTTACAAAATTACAAAACAACTCACCATTGTGGAAAAATCTTACTACAGTGTTATTGTATCTTTATATAGGAAAGATAGTTGTAGGCAATATACAAACATTCCCCTTGAGGGTAAGTATAATTATGACAGAAAATATGACATTCTTTTCTGGGTACCTGTTTTTGGAGACCATTAGTAAGTAAGCTTGAAATTTATAAGGAATGTTTTGAAGTGATGGCTTGTGTTGTGCTTTGGGAGAAGAGAAAACCCTAAAACTTGAAATGTATTTCTTTCTTCAGCTCTCTGCTGAAATGTCATATTATTAGTGAAAGCTTTACTGACCAATATATCCCAAAAATCAGCCCTGAAATGTCATTCTGTCCTCCTTCCTTAATTTTTCTGCCTAGCACTTATTACCATCTGACATTCTATTTACCTCTTTGTTTTGTTTTTCTTTCTTTCCACACCACTTGGATATAAACTCCATGAGAAAAGCTTTGTTCTTTCACTGTGATATCCCTGGTATCTAGAAAGTTACTGAAAAATTATATGTGTGCAATAATTATTTGTTAAATTAATATATGAATGAAACATTTGATTATAAGTAAATGCTTTGTGTTTGGATGATTACAACTGCCTCTGTTGAACTTTTATCCCAAGTATTTGCTGACAGGAATAATTTAGATGTTAGAAATATTTAAATCATACAGATTGTAAAACAGTGTATTTGAAATATGTTATTAGGTATTTTAACCTAAAATTGCACTGTCTTTCATTAAACAATAAGTTGTCTGCTTAACACCTGTAATCAGATTAGTGAAATATCTCATCTTGGGTTATAAATATGACATAATTTTATTTGTTCCAAGAAGTACTATCAACTATTTTCAGTTCAATTCTTGCTTTCTTCCTAGTGATTAGTGTCCCTTAATATCTCAGTTAAATTCCATAATTTCCATAATTTTTAGATATGAAAGTTGTCTCATTTCAATTGTCTTATCCTAGTCATATTAAAATTTAATCCCCTATTCATTTACAAGTTCTCCTTCTTGCCCAATGCCACCCACCCCTCTCTCCAAGGAAATTGATAATGCCAGAAGGAATGGGGAGGTCTTAACTCTTCCAAATCCCCCTCCTCTCCCTGAGAATGCACTCCTGTTATTGGAGTGAAGAATATGGAAAGGATTAAAAAAATATAGTCCCCTGAGGTGCCTACTCTGACATTGTTGCAGTCATATCCTTACTTAATCAAAATACCACTCTAGCTTGCTGTCTAGACTTTAAGGTTTCGTGTGGGCAGGAACTGGCATCTGACATTGAGAACTGTTCTTTTGAATCTTGAGATTTAGCTACATCTCACAGCAGTGTGCTATGTTTCTCTGATATATGTGTCTTTGCTTCATGCTGCAGTAGTTGCTCTAAGCTTACAGTCTCCAAACTCATCTTATCCTGTGTGATCCATAATACAGGGACAATAATGAATTTAAATTTCTTCCTCCATACTTTTCAGGAATGGGAAATTTCAGGGTGGTGTCCCTTTTCATGTTTTTACATGACTGCTTCCTCATGCCATATCTCTAACGCTGTTTCTACTTCTGATAATACAATATGGTTCATCAAGCTTAAAAACTGTGGACACATTCAACTAGGGATTTAAATGTTGGTATTCAGTTCTTAAAAGTACCTGTATTTCACAGATTATTTTCTCCCCCTTGGCTTCTGGGAGAAAAAAAAAAAACAGATAAAGGCTGACCCCCTATTGGCTACTATGCATTCTTTTGCCTCAACAAGTGTTGTTTTATGGATTCTCATGGTGGGGGAAACAGGTGGCTAAGTTAGAGTCAAACAAAACATTTCTCTATAACTTTAAACTTTAGTTTAGCAAATCCAACAGTTAAATACGGTCTAGAAAGAAGGCAGGAGCATATATAAGAAGACACCCTCAAGTGTTTAGAAAGATATTACTAAATTTGACAGAACATAACAATCTTTTCTTGGAAAGGTGTTTTTTAAACATTTTAGTGTTCAAGATGTTTTAAAGATCCTCTAACATGAAAGTTTCCCTATTTTTACAAATGTAGAAGAGTGAAGTTTTCAGCATCCTCTGAGACTTCAATCACTTCATTATATACCTTGCTTACTATTTTGCTGTCTCTCTCCTCTGGCAAACTGTGAACTACTTAAATGAAAACAATGGGACTTCTTTTTCTGTAGATTCAGATGCAAGCTCGGAATCAAAACATATATGGTTCTTATAAAACATTTACCAAATAAATATTTTTAGATCCCATACTAAAGCCTCAATAATAGGTATTAGCTTTATGTCATTTTCTTTATCACTTTATTCATGATTTTTTATGCACACAGTGACTGACTCTTATGCCAGGAGTTAGGATATTTAAAGTAAAAAAATGCTTCTACATCTAAAAAGGAAAGCATAATTTAATGATATACAAATAATTATTAAGTAGTGAGAACTCTTAAGCAGAGATTCCAGGAGGACTCTCAGATTAGAATTACAGTCAAAATTTGAACAACAACTTTAGTTGCAAAGGTAAAGTATTTTTTTAATGATTATATTTATTTTTTAGAAAGAGGGAGAGAGCACAAGCAGGTGGTAGGGAGAGGAAGAAGCAGTCTCCATGCTGAGCAGGGAACCCATCCAGGGCTCGATCTCAGGGTCCTGGAATAATGACCTGAGCTGGAGACAGACACTTAACCAACTGAGCCACCAAGATGCCCCAAAAGCAAAGTACTTTTTAAAGATTATTTATTTATTTATTTAATTGTCAGACAAAGAGAGAGCACAAGCAGGGGGAGTGGCAAGCAGAGGAAGAAGCAGGCTCCCTGCTGAGCAAGGAGTCCAATGCAGGACTTGATCCCAGGACTCTGGGATCATGATCTGAGCTGAAGGCAGACACCTGCCTGAGCCACCCAGGTGTCCCCAAAGAAAAGTATTTTTAACATGTTTTTCATCCTACAAAGATAAGCAACACAGAACAAGTACTTAAACAATTGTTAGTTTTTTATATAGTTCAGTTAAGATTTTAATATAATGCAGCATCTATTTTTAAATTTTAGCCTAATAAGCCTAACTTTATTACCTCAGTAGTTTCTTCCTAAACCCCTACACATTTCCCTGGTTTATTTATAAATCTGAATATTGATTTAAAATTTTCAGCATACACATATATTTATAAACAGCCTGGTACATTAATCCTCCAATTACCCTGGTTTTTAGAGGAGTATGGATTCCAGAATGGCTGAGAAAGTACATGTCCCAGTGAATAATAAACCATGGTTACATATGAAGTTAAGTAACTTTCCCTGAAGTGGTGTCATTAGATTCCATTAAAACATCACTAAAGCAGGTGCACCTGGATGGCTCAGTTGGCTAAGCTTTCGGTTCAGGTCATAATCTCAGGCTCATAAGATTGAGCCCCACCTCAGGTTCCGTGCTCAGTGGGGAGTCTGCTTGAGATTCTCTCTCTCTCTCCCTTTGTCCCTCCCCTCTGTGCTCTTGCTCTCTCTTTCCAAAATAAATAAATAAATCTTCAAAAAAATCACTGAAGCATTATATAATATTACCCTTCCAAACACAATGTAGGCACTGTTAAGAATAATTTATAGTTAACTCAAACAAGCAAAAAGGTCAGATGAGATCACTAACATAGCCCTTATGATGGTGGCTTAAAATTCTGTCATGTGAGATACTGGTCCTTTTCAATTATCAGTGGCCCAATATTAAAAAAAAAAATTAAGGCATCAAATTACATAAAGAGAAAAGATGAAGAATGACCTTTTTTCTGTAACATTCTATGAGGACTATTATTTCTGTGATGATACCTTTTATTGAGTTGTACTTACATCTTTTACAAAGTGCTTTTATCTATTCCCAGCTTCCTCATAGCAACTTCTTAAGTGATCTAATGCAGATAAATCCTATATTCAATCAGTAAGAACTTAACAAGTATCTGCTGTGTACCCAGCATTGTGCTAGGTGTTCAGGGTACTATAAAGAAGTATAAATATAATACTAAAATCCATAATAATAGGAGATGGTCATTTAAGTGTTGTTTTGTAATGAATATCCCATTTTCTATTACACCTTGGTTTAACTATGATTAAGTTGGGACCACTTTTGCTTCTAGACTAACAAGAGCAAACCATCTTTCATGGAAGTTTATTATCTGTGCACTTTTCAAGATAAAGTTAAAAGTACACTTTTAGAGTCATTCAACATATTTCTACACACACATACACTTGGTATTAGGAAAAATAACATACACAAAATAAGAGACTATGATGGTTCAATGAGGCTTATTATATTTTCCTAAAAAATACCTAGCAAAAAGAAAAAAAATCTTTTTTCTGCCTGGAATTAAACATGCTTACCTAAGAGTACAGTAAAAGGTACATAATTAAAATACAAATTTTACAGATTCTATAATTAATATATTCAAGTTTCAATATTTTAGAAATTTACTATATATCCTTTTTCAAAACAATGCCAAAATCTAATGATTTCTAAAATAGTTTCAAATGTTTTAATTATTTTTTAATCTTAGTGGAAAACACAGATGCCTTAAACATAAAATGCTTCCTTCACAATCTCATTTTTTATTATGTTCAGTTAGCCACTGTATAGTACATAATTAGTCCTTGATGCAGTGTTCAACAATTCATTAGTTAAGTATAACACCCCGTGCTCATCACAGCATCTACCCTCCACAATCTCATTTAAAATGAGTATAGGTTTCTCCAGTTAAAAATTAAATAAAGAAGTAAGAGTCTCCTCCAAGTTTATCATAAAAAACACATATCAAAGTTGAGGATATTTTATTGTAGGTTACAAAAACCATCCATGGAATACAGTTAATATACACGTTGCAACATAATTCTAACTATAGGCAAGAAAAAGTACAATTTTATCCTAAAAATTTGCAAATACTAATATTTTTTTGTATCATGATAATTTCTTTTTTTTAAAGATTTTATTTATTTGACAGAGAGAGACACAGTGAGAGAGGGAACACAAGCAGAGGGAGTGGGAGAGGGAGAAGCAGGCTTCCCACTGAGCAGGGAGCCCGATGCGGGGCTCAATCCCAGGACCCTGGGATCACAACCTGAGCTCAAGGCAGGTTGTGATCCCAGGTGCCCCTGTATCATGATGATTTCTAACAAGATATGGATCTTCATTTGTTCCATAAATTCCCTTTAGTGCCTCCTACCATCTTCAAAAGGATGCATGAGTCACAAAATTAATTGCTGCAGTTCAATGCCAACATCACTTTTTGTACAAACGGCAACTTATCTTAAGTAATTATGCAATAGGCTGTAACTAACTGAAATATGAACATTACCCAATTGTCCCACTGCTCTTCAGATCTGCTACATGACTGTTAATGTTCACAACAGTGCAGTAATTTAATTACAGAACATTAGCTACATGATTATTATAATCATAAACTGCCATAAAATGGAAGTCCATGAAATAAAATCCCAAATTCAGTTTGTAAAGCAAAATCCTACCATATCTTTTGCTCTCTTCTCTGTCTTCTACCTCAAAACAGTGATGTCCACATTGCATGACAAAAAAATGTTCAATGAAACTATTATTTTTATTTCATGGAGTCTTTAAAATTTTACTGTAAATAAAATCAGTGATTGATCCATTTCCCCCTTACTCTTGCCTATGTGACCTCCTCAAACCAAATCCTCTCATATCCATCTCCTAAACTGCAACTTTTAGACTTAATTACACCATAATTCCTGAGATAACTCTGCCTCCCTAATCTCTCCTGTGGTGGCTTAGTTTACTCTGTGTGTGCTCTGCATTATTTTGCCATGATATACTTTATTTGTTTTCAAGTCACAAATTATCAGCTCTTCAAAATGAGCCACCACATCTCAAGTTACTAGAGAGAAGATAGGCTTTTAAATAAATAGTGCAGAGACAAGTGGGCCCAGATCTCACAACATACACAAGAATAAATTTCAAATGTAGTAGAGATCTAAATGTAAAAAAAAAATTAAAACCAAACAAATACTAAAAGAAAATATGAGTGAGCTATCCTTTAAATTTTATATAGGGAAAATCTTTCTAACTAACTAAAAATCTATGAACTGCAAAGGAATGATTTCCAGGACATAGTGTTAAGTGAAAAAAAAAAAAAAAACCTCTCAAGAGTATCTTACTCTTTTTTTAATAAATAAAGGACATAAAAAATGAACATGTATCTGCACATTTGTGCAAAAGATAAATATACTGAAAACTGAATAGATTATATATGGCAGGTGGAAAAGAAGTGGCAAGAATGGAAAAATTGGAACTGTGTAGCAAGTATTAGGAGGAATGATACTTTTTGAAAGTCTGAGTCTTAGAACCATATTAATGTCTCAAATACACTTCATATGCTAAACATATAAACAAATAATTAAAACTAACCAAGATTAAGAGGAGGGACTCAAATGAAATTCAAAAACTAACAAATGGGTCATTTTATAAATAAATAACACAACTGCACTGAAGGAACCAGGGTAGACAATAACTGATGTAACTATAATATGCAAATATATTATAGATAATGAAACCCAGTAATAATGAGTATACCTAGCACCAAGATCTTGGTCTCTAAACACCATTCTTCAATAAAAGGAATGAGAGGCCCCAGGAAAAGTGGTGATGAATCCACGTATGGGACAAGGAATATGCAAGAGGAGACTGAAGTAATTTGTGCTTCAAATAAAGTAATAAAATGCTTTAAAAAAAAAAAGATGGGGCTTTCAGAAAGAATACAAGAAAGACTTCTGGCCTCACTACATGGAATAGATTCATTTCTCTCTGCTTCTTCCACTAAGTACAACTATAAACCCTGTAAAAATCACAAGAGCCAACCAAAGGATAACCTGGGAAAGTAAAAAGAGGAAGGTATAATGCTTAAGGACACAAGGACTAGAGAAAGGACAGAGCAGCAATGTGTCTTATGATGCCTGACCTAAAAGCACAAGGTAGTCTGGGCCCAGAGACTCCTGTAGCCAACATAACAACAAAACATAGCAGTGAACTCAGGTATGCTAATTCTTATCCAGGATGTAATGGGAATTTCACCAATACCAGGCAAACTCAGGAGCACTGGCAAAGATTAATCACTAATCAACTGAAAATAAGTGTCCAGGAGAACCACTGTTCTTCTCTGGAAGATATGAGATTCCACTTTTCCATACCTAGAGATACTGACCAGGCAGGTAGCAGTAACAGCACTGTCAAGGGGGGTCCTGTCACAAGTACCCAACCCTAGAATTCCCATCATCTCCACCAGTCCTGAGACTTGATTTCCTCATCTAGAAACATCAGGAGACCAGGTAGTTCAGGCAAGGGAGATCCAACTATTATAGTCCCCAGACCTAGACACACTCAATCCCCATGCGTCTGAGAAGCCCTTTCCTCAACTAGAGACACTCAGCTAGGGTTTCCTAACAAAACAACTATCTAGACCAAGAATGACTCTTCATTTCTGCAGGCTGGGTAATCCTATTCAACCTAGAAACACCACATGGACAGGTGGCTTGGTGTCACTGGAGAAAAGATCCAGCCCAAACAAGTTCCTGTCCTGGGAAGCACTATTTGTATCCATGGGACAGAAAATCCCTACAGACACCTAGCAGCAAAATAGCACTAAAAGAGGGAATTTGCCACAACATCTAGTCTTGGAAATAAGTTTTATACCCATGGGCTGGAGACTCCCTTCCCTCACCCAGAGGCACCAGGTGGCTAGACCCGGAGAAATTCCTTCTACACACTCAGGCTAACCAGTAGGAACCAGTGGGAGATTCTGAAGAACCAGATAAAAAATCAGAATAAAACAAAACTATAAGGACTCTGAAAATTCAATTGTCATTTGAACCATGGCTCACAAAAATAGGCCATAACCTATGTGCTAAACCTAAACTCCCTGCTAAAATATTTAATAAGACTCAGAGCCTTCTAATATAATACTGAAAGGTCCAGAATACAATTATTAAAATCATCAGTCATGGGCACCTGGGTGGCTCAGTTGGTTAAGTGACTGCCTTCAGCTCAGGTCATGATCCCAGGGTCCTGGGATTGAGGCCCACGTCGGGCTCCCTGCTCTGCAGGGAGCCTGCTTCTCCCTCTCCCATGCCCCCTGCTTGTGTTCCCTCTCTCGCTGTGTCTCTCTCTGTCAAATAAATAAATAAAATCTTTAAAAAAAAAATCATCAGTCATACCAAAACCCAGAATAATCACAATATTAATGAGAAAAGACAACAGACACCAACAATAAGAAGACATGGAAGTTGGAATCATCTGACAAATATTAAAGTAATCATCATTAAAACTTTCAAAAAGCAATTACAATTTCTCTTAAAGTAAATGAAAAAGTCAGAAATCTCATGAAAGAATTACAAAAAAAGAAGATGCGGGAACTGAAAAATGCAATAACTGAAATAATACAATGGTTGCACTCAATAGTAGAGTGGAAGTAACAGATGATAGAATTAGTGAATTTAAGAACAGAACAATAGATTTCACCTACTTAATTTGAACAAGAGAGAGAAACTAGATAGAAAAAAATAAATAAATGAACAGAGCCTCAGGGGCTTCAGAGATAATAACAAAAGATCCAACATTCATATCATCAGTCTCAGATAGATATGAGAAAGACAAAAATAATTTTAAAGAGTATTTGAAGAAATTATGAAAAAAACTTCCCAAATTTTGGGAAATATATAAATCTATAGATTCAAGAACCTGAATGAAGCCCACATAAGTAATCCCAAATAACTATGTCAAGGCACATTGTAATTAAACTTCTGATAATAAAGACCAAAAAGAATCTTGAAAGCAGCCAAAGAGAACTTACATATTACATATAGGGGAACACCAATTCAAAAGACAAAATATTTCTCATCTGAAACCCTGGGGGCAAGAAGAAAATGGCACATTTTTCAAGTATTGGAAGTAAAGAACTGTCAACTGAGAAACACTATATTTCTGGAAAGAACAGGAAATAAAGATATATGCAGATGAAAGAAAACTAATTGCTCATCACCAACATACCTACTATTAAAAAATACCAAAGTAATTTCATTAAAATAAAAGTAAATAATAAAAGAAAGGATATTTGAGCACTAAGGAAGAAACAACAGAAAGAAAAGTGGGTAGGATCTTTTGACTTCATGAATCAATCATATTTGATGATTGAAACAAAAATATAACACAATCTGAAACCCAAAACCATGGTATTTAAAAGTAGGAAAGCTATAGTTAACTAAATAGAAATAAAGCTTCTATATTTCACTTGAAGTAGTAAAATCTGTATACCAGTAGACTGTGATAAGTCAAATATTATTATAATAGGGTAACCACTAAGAAAATTCTACCAAAAAATATACTCAACAACTATAAATATAGATAAAATCCTAAAAAGTAGTTGAATAACATACAAGACTATAAAAACAGAAGGACAAGAAAATTGGAAACAAACAGAAAACAAATTTAAAAAATGACAGATTTAAACACTTGGAATGTCATTACTGTTTTTTTTTTTTTTAAATATTTTATTTGACAGAGAGAGAGATAGTGAGAGCAGGGGGAGTGGGAGAGGGAGAAGCAGGCCTCCCACAGAGCAGGGAGCCCGATGCGGGGCCCGATCCCAGGACCCCGGGATCATGACCCGAGCTGAAGGCAGACACTTAAAGACTGAGCCACCCAGGCGCCCCTGTCATTACTGTTCTTAAATGTAAAGAATCAAAATACACCAATTAAAAGTAAGATATTAGCAAAATAAATAAAAATAACACCACCTAACTATATGCTGTTTATAAGAAACTGAACTAAAATTCAATGACATGTAAAGTTTAAAACAAAATGATGGAGGGCGCCTGGGTGGTTCAGTCATTAAGCGTCTGCCTTCCTCTCAGGTCATGATCCCAGGGTCCTGGGATTGAGTCCCACATTGGGCTCCCTGCTCAGCAGGAAGCCTGCTTCTCCCTCTCCCACTCCCCCTGCTTCTGTTCCTGCTCTCACTATCTCTCTCTCTGTCAAATAAATAAATAAAATCTTTAAAAAATAAAAAAATAAATAAAATAAATAAAACAAAATGATGGAAAAAGATACAATGCATAGCTTATTTTTTAAAAGGTAGTAGTGGCTATACTAATATCTGATAAACAGATTTCATAGCAAAGAAAATTACTAGAGATAAAGAAAGGTATTATATAATGATAACATTTTTGATCCATCAAGAAGCTATAGTTATCATGATGTATATGCGCCAGAAAATAAAATCCCAAAATACATAAAACAAAAGCCAAAAGAGCTGAAAGAAAAATACATAAATTCACAATTATAGTTGGGAACTTCAAAATCCCCTCAAAGAAAATGAAAGAAGGTATAGTCAGAAAATAAGCAAAATGTTGTATAAATGGGCCAGAGATGTTTTCTGTGCATTGGTTTAAAATGGCCACCATACTGCTTACTTCTTCATATCAGACTAGAACAGTTGGCCCAAAGCCTGCAAATCAAACTCAAATTTGTACACATCCAATTGTTTTAAATATATCAAAATAAACAAAGCCTATAAACATTTAGCCATTTAGAGTTTATCTACTTTATAAACCCTGAGAATTACACCCACATCTGTTTACCATTGATAAGACAAACACTGTAGCTATAAAAGACTCCAAACTATTGCTGCCCTTGGGAGTGTTCTGGCCCAGAAACTCTTCATCTTGCTACTGAGTGACATTCCTAACATAAGCCCCATCTCAAAACTTCTGCTCTCTCCTGGGAAGTCCCTTGTACTATTCCCCTTCTGTTTGGTGTTCATGCACTGCTATCTCTAGAGGATCTCTTACTTAACCTTGTACAAGTACTGCCCAATAAATTTTGTTATGTGTAACTTCTGCTTGTGGTTTTGTGTCCTTCTTGATCTAGACTGAAATAATATAACTTACTACACAAGGCTATAGAAGATATGAGCAATGCCATCCACCAACAGGATCTAACTGGCATGTAAAAAATGTTCTATCCAACAAATACAGAATACATAATTTTTCAAGTGCCCATAAAATATTCACAAAGATAGACTATCCATAAAAAACACAACATTATATATATAATATATAAATACACACATATATATTTCTAAGAATTAAAATCATACAAAATGCATTCCTGATATAATGAAATACAATAGGAAATCAATAGCAAAAAGACATTTGAAAATTATTAACACTTGGAAATGAACATGTTTTTAAATAATCTATGGGACAAAGAGAGATATCAAAGGAAATAAAAATAAATATAGAGAACTAAATGTATATGAAAATACAATATATCAAAATATGTGGATACAGCTAAAGTACTGGTAAGAAGGATTTTTTATCACTTAAAGCTTATATTTAAAAGAGGAGGGGCCTCCTGGTCACTGGAGCAGCTGCACAATTCCTATAGAAGAGGACTAATGTCACCTTGTTAAATGTGTGTGTTCCTGCCCATGACTTTCAGAAACAGGAAATATAACTGACTTTCCTAACATACAGAAACAGACACAGAGAGTTAGACAAAGTGAGGAGACAGGAATATGTCTCAAATGAAAGAACAGGACAAAATCACAGCAAGAGACCAAACCAAAATGGATGTGAGTAATATGCCTGACAGAGAATTTAAAGTAATGATCATAAAGATACTCACTGGACTTGAGAAAAGAGTGGAGGATATCAGTGAGACCCTTAACCAAGAGATAAAAAAGAAACAATCAGAAATAAAGAACACAATAAATAAAATTAAAAATACAATAGATGGAATAAATAACAGGCTAGGGGAAGTAGAGGGATGAATTAACAGCCTGGAAGACAGAAGAATGGAAAGCAATCAACCTGAGCCGGTGAGAGAAAAAAAACTATGCAAAATGAGAATAGACTTAAGAAACTCAGTGGCTCCATCAAGCATAGTAACATTTGCATTATAGGGATCACAGAAGAAGAAGAGAAAGAAAAGGGGTCAGAAAATTTATTTGAAGAAATAATAGCTGAAAACATCCCTAATCTGGGGAAGGAAACAGACACACAGATCCAGGAGGCACAGAGAAACACCCACCCCCCAAAATTCAACAAAAAGGAGGATAACACCAAGACACATAGTAATTAAAATGGAAAAAAAAAATACTGATACAGAAAAAAATTCAAAAGCAAAAAGAGAAAAGAAGACAGTTATATAAAAGGGAAACTCCATAAGACTTTCAGCAGACTTTTCAGCAGAAACTATGTGGCCAGAAAGGAGTGGCATGATATATTCAAAATGCTGAAAGGAACAAATCTGCAACCAAGAATACTCTGTCCAACAAGGTTATCATTCAGAATAGTAGGAGAGATAAAGAGCTTCTCAAACAGATGAAAACTAAAGGAATTCATGACCACTAAACCAGCCCTAGAAGAAATGTTAAAGGAGACTGAGTGGAAAGGTGAGAACATAAATAAGAGTATGAAAAATAGGAACACAAAAGCAGTAAAAATATGTATATCTGTAAAAATCAGTCAAGGGATGCCCAAAATAAAAGGATGTAAAATGTGAAACCATGTACCTAAAACATGGAGGGGAAGGAGGGAAGAATGGGTTCAAGATTAAGTGACAATCAATTTAACATAGACTGCTATATACACAAAATATTATACATAAACTGAGTGGTAACCACAAATCAAAAACCATTAACATATATGCAAAGAATAAAGAGAAAGAAATCCAAGTATATCACTAAGGAAAGCCAGCAAGCCATGAAAGAGAGCAAGAGAAAAGGGGTTGGAGAAAAACTATAAAAACAACCACAAAACAAGTAACAAAATGGCAATAAATACATATCTATCAATAATTAATTTGAAGGTTAATTAAAAATTGCTCCAATAAAAAGATATAGGGTGAAAGAGTGGATAGAAAAACAGGAACCATCTATATGCTCCCTTCAAGAGACTCATTTTAAACCTAAAGACACCTGCAGAATGAAAGTGAGGAGATGGAAAAATATTTATCATGCAAATGGATGTCAAAACAAAGCTGGTGTAGTGATACTTACATCAGACAAAATAGACTTTAAAACAAAGATTGTAATAAGAGGAAAAGAAGGGCACTATATAACAATAAAAGGGACAATCCAACAAGAAGACATAACAATTATAAATATTATTCACCCAACATAGGAGCACCTAAATACATAAAACAGTAAGTAACAAAGATAAAGGAAATAATTGATACCAATACAAAAAGACTATGGGATTTTAACACCCTACTTACATTGACAGACAGATAATTCAAACAGAAAATCAACAAGGAAAGGGTTGCTTTGAATGATACACTGGACCAAATGGATTTCACAGATATATTCAGAACATTCCATCCTGAAACAGCAGAATACACATTTTCTTCAAGTGCATATGGAACATTTTCCAGAAGAGATCACATACTAGGCCACAAAACAAGGCCCCTAAATTCAAAAAGATTGAAGACATACCATGCATCTTTTCTGACCACAATACTATGAAACTAGAAGTCAACCACAAGAAAAGATCTGGAAAGACCACAAATACAAGGAGGTTAAATAACATGCTACCAAACAATGAATGGGTCAACCTAGAAATCAAAGAAGAAATCAAAAATTACCTGGAGACAAATGAAAACACAAAGGTCCAAAATCTTTAGGATGCAGCAAAAGTGGTACTAAGTGGGAATTTTATAGCAATACAGGCTCACCTCAGTAAGCAAGAAAAAGTTCAAATAAATAATGTGACCTTATACCTAAAGAAGCTAGAAGAAGAACAAATATAACCCAAAGCCAGAAGAAGGAATGAAATAATAAAGATTAGAGGAGCAATAAATGGTAGAGAAAGTAAAAAACCAACAGAACAGATCAATGAAACTAGGAGCTTGTTCTTTGAAAAGGTCAACAAAATTGATAAACCTCTAGCCAGATTCATAAAAATGAGAGAGAGAGAAAGTACTCCAAAAACAAAACCACAAATGAAAGAGAAGAAATAACAACTGACACCATGGAAATACAAACAACTGTAAGAGAATATTATGAAAAATTACATACCAATAATATGGACATTGTAGAAGAAATCAATAAATTCCTAGAAACACATAACCTACCAAAACTGTCAGGAAGAAATAGGAAATCTGAACAGATCAATTACAAGTAATGAAACTGAATGAGTAACCAAAAAAACTACCAAAAATTAAAAGTCCATGACCAGCTGGATTCACAAGTGAATTCTATCAAATATATAAATAAGAGTTAATACTATCCTCTTCAAACTATTCTAAAAAATAGAAGAGGAAGGAAAACTTCCAAATTCATTCTAAGAGGCCAGCATTACCCTAATACCAAAACCAGATAAAGACACCACTAAAAAAGAGAACTATAGGCCAATATTTCTGATGAACATAGATGCAAAAATCCTCAAAAAATTACTAGTATGGAGCACATGGGTGGCACAGTCAATTAAGAGGCCAACTCTTTTCAGCTCAGGTTATGATCTCAAGGTTCTGGGATTGAGCCCCATATCCGGCTCCATGCTCAGCGTGGAGTCTGCTTTGGGATTCTCGCTCTTCTGCTGCCCCTCCCCCTGCTCGCTCATGCTTTCTCTCTAAAATGAATAGATCTTTAAAAAAATATATGAGCAAACCAAATCCAACAATACATTTTAAAAATCATTCACCATATTCGAGTGGGATTTTATTTTCCAGGATGCAAGTGTGGTTCAATATTTGCAAATCGATCAATGTGATACATCACATCAATAAGAGAAAAGATAAAATCCATATGATCATTTCAATAGATGCAAAAAAAAAAGCATTTGACAAAGTACAATATCCATTCATGATAAAAACCCTCAACAAAATATCTTTAGAGGGAATACACCCCAACATAATAACGGCCTTATATGAAAAACACACAGCAAACATCATACTTGATGAGCAAAAACTGAGAGCTTTTCCCTAAGGTCAGGAACAAGACAAGGTTGTCCGCTCACCACTTTTATTCAACATCCTATGGGAAGTCCTAGCCACAGCAATGAGTCAAGAAAGAGAGAGAGAAGAGAGACAGAAGGAGAGAGAGAGAGAAGAAAGAAAAGAAAAGAAAGAAAGAAAGAAAGAAAGAAAGAAAGAAAGAAAGAAAGAAAGAAAGAAAGAAAAGGAAGGAAGGAAGGAAGGAAGGAAGGAAGGAAGGAAGGAAGGAAGGAAGGAAAGAGGGAGGGAAGAAAGAAAGAAAAAGAAAGAAAGAAAGAAAGAAAGAAAGGAAGGAAGGAAGGAAGGAAGGAAGGAAGGAAGGAAGGAAAGGATACAAGTTCTTAAGGAAGAAGTAAAACTTTCATTCTTTGTAGATGACATGATAGTTTATACACACACACACACACAAATACTCCACCAAAAACTACTAGAACTGATAAATTAATTCAGTAAAGTTGCAGGATAAAAAATGAATGTACAGAAATTTGGTGCATTTTCATATGCTAATAATGAAACAGCAGAAAGAGAAATTAAGAAAACAATACCATTTACAATTTTACTCAAAACAATAAAATACCTAGGAATAAACCTAACCAAAGAGGTGAAAGAACTGTACTCTGAAAACTATAAATCAATGAAAGAAATTGAAGACAGCATAAAAGAACTGAAAGATTCCATGCTCATGGATTGGAAGAACAAATATTGTTAAAATGTCCATATTTCACTACCCAAAGCAATCTACAAATTTGATGCAATCCCTATCAAAATTTCAACAGCATTTTTTACAAATATAGAACAAACAATCCTCATATTTGTAAGGACCACAAAATACCTCAAATTGACAAAACAATCTTGAAAAAGAAAAACAGAACTGAGGGTATCACAATTCCAGACTTAAAGTTATATTAGACATATAGAACAATGGGCACATACAGCATGGAGCCCTGGGTGTTATATGAAAACAATGAATCGTGGATCATTACATCAAAAACTGATGACGTATTGTATGGTGACTAACATAACATAATAAAATCAAAATTTAAAAAAGAACAATGGAATTGGAATAGAATAGAAAACCTAGAAATAACCCCACAATTATATGGCCAGTTAATCTTTGACAAAGCAGGAAACAATATTCAATGGCAAAAGGAGAGTCTCTTCAACAAATGGTGTTGGAAAACTGGACAGCAACATACAAAAGAATGAAACTGGACTGCTTTCTTATACTATACACAAAAGTAAATTTAAAATGGATTAAGGACCTAAATGTGAGCGTTGAAACCATAAAAACCCTAGAATAGAGCATATGCAGTAATTTCTTTAACATTGGCCATAGGAACATCTTTCTAGATAGGTCTCTTGAGGCAAGAAAAACAAAAGCAAAAATAAACTATTGGGACAAAAGCATCTGCATAGCAAAAGAAAAAATCAACAAAATGAAAAGACAATCTACTGATTTAGAGAAGATATTTGCAAATGACATAACTGATAAAGTGTTAGTATCCAAAATATATAAACTCAACACCAAAAAAACAAATAATCTAATTAAACAATGGACATAAGACATGATAGATATGTTTCCATAGAACACATCCAGATGGCCAACAGACACATGAAAGGATGCTCAACATCACTCATTATTAGGGAAATACAAACCAAAACTACAGTGGGATATCATCTCACACCTGTCAGAATGACTAAAGCCAAAAACACAAGAAACAAGTATTGGTGGGGATGTGGAGAAAAAGGAACCCTGTGCACTGTTGGGAAAGCAAACTGAAGCAGCCACTGTGGAAGACAGTATGGAGGTTCCTTAAAAAGTTAAAAATAGGGGCGCCTGGGTGGCTCAGTTGGTTAAGCGACTGCCTTCAGCTCAGGTCATGATCCTGGAGTCCCTGGATCGAGTCCCGCATCGGGCTCCCTGTTCAGCAGGGAGCCTGCTTCTCCCTCTAACCCTACCCCCTCTCATGTACTCTCTCTCTCTCATTCTCGCTCTCTCAAATAAATAAATAAATCTTTAAAAAAAAAAAAGTTAAAAATAGAACTACACTATGATCGAGGAATCTCCCTACTGGTTATTTACCCCCAAAATACAAAAACACTAAGTCAAAGGGATACATGCACCCCTATGTTTATAGCAGCATTATTTACAATAGCCAAGTTATGGACACAGCCCAATTGTCCACAGATAGATGAATGGATAAAGAAGAGGTGGTATATATATATATTCACACAGGGTGAGGGGATTCCCTGGGTCTCACTGGGAGAGATCTCTCTCCTTCTTGGAATACATTTGGAAGAGCATATTTTGCCACTCCAAGGACAAAAGGCCAGCTGGGAGCCATTGAGCAACACTCAACAGCAAGGACAGAGGTGCATGCAGAGGGCACATAAACTGATAGTAGCTTTTCACTGTGAGCCACAATAGACTTTAAGACACCATGCATGCACTGAGAGGCTACTTTGCTGGGACAGAACTGAGCAGAGAGCAGAGACAATGCAGACTGCAGATAACCTGGTTCCTGCTTTTCATCATCTGCCACAATAGATTCAAACTGCTGTGCAACTGCTTTTCTGGGACAGAACAGAGTAGGGGACTGAGGTGCCCCAAGATGGCAGATAACTGGTCACACCTATTTGCTATAAATCACAATAGATTCTAGCCACTGTGCACACACTGTGCAACTGTGTTTTTGGGATAGGACAGTGCTAGGCATGCCATAAGGCTCTCCTCCAGTGGAGGGGAGTGGGTTCACACCTGGCCAGGCCTTTTAAAAGTTGCAGTCTTGAATCCCAGCCACTGGCCAGAGACAAATCACAAGAGATCTGTGGTGTCAGGTGTGCTGATGGTGTGGGAACAGACAGGTTAATGGCAGGGATCTGACAGAAGCCCAGGACACAGGAGATTGTTCACTTTTCTATGAATTCCTCCTGAAGAGCAGTGTCCAGGAGTTCTCCTCCCCAGGGATGAGAGGGCAGGATGATGCCATTTTCTTCCTTCACATCTTCCTCCCCTCCACCAGCATAGTTGGACTTCATAATGAAACAGCACCTCCAGTGGAGGCTGGAGTCCCTTAGAGTAACCCCCGACCCCCTGCACTTGGCAGGTGCATCTTTACAAGGGCAGGTCTGTTTGAGCCAGCCCCAGAGGCCCCCCTCAGAAGACAACACAGGCCCCCTGCATGTACCATGTCTATTGATAAAAGAGTGCTCCAAAGAAATAAAATCTTTAAAAAAAAAAAAAAAGAGTGCTCCAAAACATCAGCTTCAGTTCTGGTGGAAATAGTGCCAGGCTTACTTTTTTTAAAATTTTTAAAAAATTTTAAAATTTTTATTTTCTATTTCCTGTTTTTTAATTTTTTAATCTTTTTAAATCTTTTATTTTACATATTTTTACTTCTTTTTTTTCTTTATCTTCTTTTGTATCAGGCTTATAATTTATTTTTCATTTGTTCCTTTGTTTCCTTCTCTTATTTTCTAGATCAGGCTTCTTATTTTTTTCTTCTTTCCTTACTTTTTTTTCCTTCTTTCTTTCTTATTCTTTGGAGTCAGGCTTATAGTTTTTTGTTTGTCTGTTTGCTTTTTTGTTCTTTATCCTTTTCTCTTGTCTTGGATCAGGCTTTTTTCCAGGCTTAACAAACAAATCAAAGCACAACTAGTTAAAGGTCCAAACACCCCCCACTATAAGCGAGGAGGAACTCTGTAGAGGATGGACCAGTGGGAAAGACCAACAAAAACACAATAGCAGAGTGCATGCAGCATACACCAGAAACACTCCCTGAAGTGCCACACCCTGGATAGCATTACTATGAGGTGCAGGAAACATAACAGGCCTCAATAGCACACAAAAGATAGAAACTTAGCCAAAATAACAAGACAGAGGAATTCTCCCCAAAAGAAAGGTCAGAAAGATATCACAGCCAGGGACTTGCTCTAAGCAGATATAAGCAATATATGTGAACAAGAATTTAAATCAACAGTTATAAGACTACTAGATGTACTTGAAAAAAGCATAGAAGGCAGCAGAGGAACCCTTGCTGCAGGGATCAAAGACCTAAAAACTAGTCTGGCTGAAATTAAAAAAAAATGTTATAACTGAGATGCAAAACAGACCAGATATAATCAATATGAGGATTGAAGAAGCAGAGAAGAGGATAGGTGACAAAGAAGATAAAATTATGGAAAATAATAAATCTGAAAAGAAGAGGGAAAGAAAACTACTAGATCACGAAGGTAGACTTGAGGTAACTGATTCCATAAAGCAAAATAATACCTGTATTGTAGGAGTCCCAGAAGAGGAAGAATGGGAAAGAGAGGCAGAAGGTTTATTTGAGCAAATTATACCTGAGAACTTCCTTAATCTGGGGAAGGAAACAGACATTCGAGTCTAAGAGGCACAGAGAACTCACCTCAAAATCAACAAAAACAGGTCAACACCATAAAATACTATAGTGAAAGTTGCAAATTACAAAGATAGAGAGAATCCTGAAAGTAGCTCAGGAGAAAAAGTCCTTAATCTACAAGGGTAGACACATAAGGCTGGCAGCAAACCTGTCCACAGAGACCTAGCAGGTCAGAAAAGACTGACGTGATATATTCAATGTGCTAAATGGGAAAAATACGCAGCCAAGAATACTTTATCTAGCAAGGTTTTCATCCAGGATAGAAGGAGAGATAAAGAGAGATAAAAACTGAAGGAGTTTGTGAACACTAAACCACCCCTGCAAGAAATATTTAAGGGGACTCTTTGTCCATCAACAGATGAATGGATAAAGAAGATGTGGTGTGTGTGTGTGTGTGTGTGTGTGTGTAATGGAATATTACACAGCCATCAAAAAGAATGAAATCTTGCCATTTGCAATGACGTGGATGGAACTAGAGTCTATTATTCTAGGTTAGATAAGTAAGTCAGAGAAAGACAAATGCCCTATGATTTCACTCATATGTGGAATTTAAGAAATAAAACTGGTGAACATAGGAGAAGTGAAGGAAAAGTAAAACGGGATAAAAACAGAGGGAGACAAACCATAAGAGACTCTTAACTATAGAGAACAAACTGAGGATTGCTGGAGGGGAGGTGGGTGGGGGATGGGGTAATTGGGTGATGGGCATTAAGGAGGGCACTTGGTGTAATGAGCACTGCATTTTTATATGCAACTGATGAATCACTAAATTCTACTCCAAAATTAATAATACACTATATGTTAACTAACTTGAATTTAAATAATACCAAAAAATAGAAAAGTTAGCACCGTTTTTATATAATCTCTTCCATACAATGGACATTTCCCAACTCATTTTATGAAACCAGAACTACTCCAATAGCAAAATGAGACAAAAACAGTAAAAAAAGAAAACTACAGACAAATATGTTTCATAGACTTGATTCCAAAAAGCTTCAACAAAACATTAGCATATTGAATCCCACGTGGATAAAAAGAATTATGTACTGTGATCAAGTGGTGTTTATTCTAAGTATTCTTCAACATTGAAAATCAATCAGTACAATCCAATATACCAATTAGGCTAAATATTTGAAAATATAATGATCATCTCAAAAGACAGGAAAAATATTTCACAAAATCCAAAAAGAACTTATAATAATTTCTTTGCAATTTAAGAATAAAGAGAATTATCTTAACTCAAAAAATGATATCTACAAAAATACCTACAGCAAACTCATACTTAATGGTGAAGGACTGAATGCTTTCACCCTAAGATCAGAAAGAAATGCAAGGATGCCAACTTTACTTTTTAAAAATTTTTTAAAGTTTATTTTTTTGCTGTTGTATTTTTTTCTAGCTTAACTAAGCTATAATTGACCTATAACATTTTGTAAGTTTAAGGTGCACAAGCAGATGATTTGATATCCATATATATTATAAAATGATTACCATGAAAATGTTAGTTAACACATCCATCATCTCATATTTTTTTTGGTGGAACTTTCAAGATGGTATATTTTAGCAACTTTTAAGTATACAAAACAGTATTATTAACTATAGTCACTGTGCTATATATTCGATCCCCATAACTTATTCATTTTAAGACTGGAAATTTGTACCCTTTGACTCTCATTCCCACTTCCCCCACACCTCCTTCCCTGGATACCCTCTATCTACTTTCTGTTTCTATGATTTCAGCTTTTTAAGATTACATGTATCAGTGAGGTTATACCATAGTTTTTCTTTCTCTGACTTATTTCACTTAATATAATGTCCTCAAGTTTCATCCATGCTATTGTGAATGGCAGAATTTCCTTACTGTTATAGCTGAATAACATTCTATTGTATACATATACCACATTTTCTTTATCCACTCATTAATCTATAGACACTTAGGTTGTTTCCATATTTTGGTATTGTAAACATTGACACAATGAACATGGGAGAGCAAATATCTCTTCAAGATAGTAATTTCAATTTCATTTCATTTTCTTCAGGTATATACACAGATGTGGGACTGCTGGATCATATGGTAGTTCTATTTTTAATTTTTTTGAGGAATATCTATATGGTTTTCCATAGTGTCTGTACCAGTTTACATTCCCACTAACAGTGCACAAGGTTTCCCTTTTCTCTATATCCCCACCAGCATTTGTTATCTCTTGTTTTTTTTTTTATAACAGCCCTTCTAATAAGTGTGTGGTGATAGACCATTGTTGTTTTTGATTTGCATATCCCTGATGATTACTGATGTTGAGAACCTTTTCATGTACATCTTTTCCATTTGTGGGTTTGTTTGTTTTTTTTAATTATCTACTCAGGTCTTTTGCCCAAGTTTAAATTAGATTGTTTTTATACTATTGAGTTGCATGAATTCCTTATATATTTTGGATATTAATCCCTCATGTGATATATGATTTGTAAATATTTTCTCGTATTCCATAGGTTGCATTTCCATTTTGTTGATTTTTTTTTCTGTGCCAAAGCTCTTTAGTTTGATGTAGTTCCACCTGTTTATTGTTGGTTTTGTTCATTGTGCTTTTGAAGTTATATCCCAAACATTATTGCCAAGACCAATATCAAGATTTTTCCCTTGAAAAAAAAAAGAGACTATCTTTTCCCCCATTCTGTATTCTTGGCTCCCTTGCCAAATATTAATTGACCATATATGTATGGGTTTATTACTGGGCTCTCAATTCTATTTCACTAGGCTTTGTATCTTTATATCAGTGCAATACTGTTTTGATCACTATAGCTCTGTGGTGTATTTTGAAATCAGAAAATGTGATGGCTCCAGATTTGTTACTTTTTCCATTATCGCCTTGGATATTTGGTGTCTTATATGGTTCCATGTGAATTTTACTATTGTTATTTCTATTCTGTGAAAAAATGCGATAGGAATTTTAATAGGGATTGCATTCAATCTATACATGGTTTGGGCCATATGGACATTTTAACAAAATGAATTCTTATGATCTATGATCATGTAATTTCTTTCCATTTATTTGTATCTTCTTCAATTTCTTTTTTTTTAAACGATTTTATTTATTTATTTGAGAGAGAGAGAATGAGAGAGAGAGCACATGAGAGGGGGGAGGGTCAGAGGGAGAAGCAGACTCCCTGCTGAGCAGGGAGCCTGATGCGGGACTCGATCCAGGGACTCCAGGATCATGACCTGAGCCGAAGGCAGTCACTTAACCAACTGAGCCACCCAGGCACCCCTCTTCTTCAATTTCTTTCATTAAATTCTTGTAGTTCTCAGTGTACAAATCTTCCACCTACATGGTTAATTTTACTCCAAAGTATTTCTTTGTTTTTGATGTTACTGTGAATGGGATTGTTTTCTTGTTTATTTTTCAGATAGTTCATTGTTACCTTATAAAAAAGAAACTGATTTTGCATATTCACTTTGTATCCTGCAATGTTATTGAATTTGTTGATTAGTTCTAATGTTTTTTTTTTTTTTTGGTGGCATCTTTAGAACTTTCTACACATAAGGTCATGCCATCTGCAAATAAAGACAAATTCACTTTTTCCTTTTGTATTAAGATGACTTAAATTTCTTTTTCTTATCTGATTGCTCTGGCTGGACCTGCAGTACTATGTTGAATAGGGTGAGAGTGGGCACCCTTGTCTTATTCCTGATCTTGAAGAAAAAGCTTTTAACCTTTCACTGTTGACTATGTTAGCTTTGGGCTTGTCACATATGGCCTTTATTATGTTGAAGTAGTTCATTCTACACTCATTTTTTGAGAGATTTTATCATGAAAGGGTATTTAACTTTGTGAAATGGGGTTCTTTTGCACCTATTGCAATGATCACATAATTTTGATCTTTTATTCTATTAATCTGATATATAACACCTTTGATTTGCATGTGTAAAACCATGCATCCATGGAAGAAACCCAGTTGATCATAACATATGATCATTTTAATGTATTATTGAATTCATTTTGAGAGAATTTTGTTGAGAATTTGGCAGGTATATTCAACATGGACATTGGCCTATAATTTTTTTATACTGTCCTTATCTGGCTTTGATATCAGGGTAATGCTGGCCTCATAAAATGAGTTTCAAGTATTGCCTCCTCTTCAATTTTTTTGGAAGAGTTTGCGAAGTATTGGCGTTCATTCTTCTTTAAATGATGGAAGTCCCAAGTAAACTATCTAGTCATGGGCTTTTCAATGTTAAAAGACCACTTTATTATTAATTCAATCTATTTATTCATTATTGATGTGTTCACATTTTCTATTTCTTCATGATTCAGTATTGGTAAGTTATATTTTTAGTAATTTATCCATTTTTTTAGTTTGTCCAATTTGGGTATAGTTATTCATAGCAGTCTTACGATCCTTCATATTTATGTGGTGTATGTTGCAATGTCTCCTCTTTCATTTACAATTATATTGATTTGTCTCTTTTTCTTGGTTAGGCTTGTTAAAGATTTGTTTATTTTTTCAAAGAAGCAACTTCTCATTCTGTTAATCTTTTCTATTATTTTGCTATTCTATATTTCATTTATTCCTGCTCTAATTTTTATTATTTTCTTCTTTCTGCTAACATTGGGCTAATTTTTTCTTCTCTTTCAAGTTCCTTGAGGTATAATGTCAGATTGTTTGAGATCTTTTTTTCTTGATGTATGCATTTAGAAGTATAAACTTTCCTCTTAAATTGCTTTTGATGCATATCATAAGTTTGGAAATGTTGTATTTCTATTTTCATTTGTCCCAAGATTTTTTTTTTACTTCCCTTTTAATTTCTTCTTTGATACATTGGTTGTTCAGCAATGTGTTGTTTAATTTCCACATATTTATTTTCCAGATTTCCTCCTGTTACTGATTTCTAGTTTCATACCTTGTGGTCAGAAATGATATTTGATATAAATTCTATCTTTTTGAATTTGTTGAGACTTGTTTTGTAGCTCAACATATGATCTATTCTAGGAAATTTTGTGTGTGTGCTTGTGAAGAATGTGTATTTTGTTGTTATTGGATAGAATGTTCTGTATATATCTGGTAGGTCCATTTGGTCTATAGTGTTGTTCAGACCTCTTATTTCCTTATTGATTTTCTGTCTGGATTACCTATACATTGTTGAGAGTGGGGTATTAAAGTCCCCAACTATTATTATATCATTGTTTATTTTTACTTTTTGTTATGTTAATATTTGCTTTATATAGTTAGGTACACCATTGTTGGATGCATAAATATTTGCAATTGTCATATCTCATTGAAAAATCAACCCCTTTATTATTATATAGTGACCTCCTTTGTCTCTTATGACCATTTTTAGCTAAAAGTCTATTTTGTCTGATAAGTATAGCTATCTCTGCTTTCTTTTGGTCATCATGTGTTTGGAATATCTTTTTCCATCCCTTCACTCTTAGCCTATGAGTGTACTTAAAGCTAAAGTGAGTGTCTTGTGGGCACCATATCACTGGATCTTGTTTTTGTATCCATTCAGCCATTCTATGTTTTTGTTTGGAAAATTTAATCCATTTACATTTAAAGTAATTTGTGATAGGTAAAGACGACTACTGTCACTTTGTTGTTTTCTGACTGTTTTGTACATCCTATGTTCCTTGCTTCATCTCCTTCTGTATTCCTTTTTCATATCATGACTTTTTTTGGCAGAATGTTTTAACTTCATCATCATAATCTTTTGTGCATTTACTACAGGTTTTACCTTTGTGGTTACAATGAGGCTTACATAAAATAACTTATAACATCCTACTTTCAGAGGATAAGCAACAAAAACTTTATAGTTTTACTTCTACCTTCTCACATTTTATTATTGATGCTACAATTTATATATTTTTATATTGTGTGGCCAATAACAAATTATTGTAGTTACAGCTATTGTTAGTGCCTTAGTTTATAACTTTTATACTATCATTGTAAGTGGTTTATGCACCCCTATTACAATATTAGAGAATCTTACTTTGATTATATATTTACAATTTCCAATATGATTTACACATTCATGTCTTTATGATGTTAATTATCATCCTTTTAATTAAGCTCAAAGAACTCCCTTTAATATTTCTTATGAGGCTGGTCTAGTGATAGTGAAATCCCTAAATTTTTGTTTGTTTGGGAAAGTATTTCTCCTTCATTTCTGAAGGAGAGTTTTGCTGGGTGTAGTATATTTGCAAATGTCATTACAGATAAAGAGCCGATATCCAAGATCTATAAAGAGCTTCTCAAACTCAACAGTCAGAAAACTAATAACCCAGTCAAAAAAATGAGAAGATATGAACAGACACTTCTCCAAAGAAGACATACAAATGGCCAACAGACACATGAAAAAATGCTCAACATCACTAGCCATCAGGGAAATACAAATCAAAACCACAATGAGATACCACCTTACACCAGGTAGAATGGCAAAAATTAACAAAAAGGAAACAACAAATGTTGGCAAGGATGTGGAGAAAGGGGAACCCTCTTACACTGTTGGTGGGAATGCAAGCTGGTACAGCCACTCTGGAAAACAGTAGGGAGGTTCCTCAATGTTAAGAATAGAGTTACCCTACAACCCAGCAATTGCACTGCTAGGTATTTACCCCAAGATACAGACGTAGTGAAAAGAAGGGGCATGTGCACCCCAATGTTCATAGCAGCA
>NC_138385.1:19185797-19221949 GCF_054177405.1 Leptonychotes weddellii
TTCTTCTGCCTCACTTACCCTAGCTGTTAGATTATCTAGATTGGATTGGATCTCATTGATAGCATTTTTAAGTTCTGCCAATTCAGCTTTCATTTCTGCCTTTAGAGACTCTATGTTGCCATTAATTGATTTCTCCATTCTAGCTATTGTCTTCACAATTGCTAGCCTGAATTCCATCTCTGAAATCTTGGTTATATCTGCATCCATTTGTAACTCTGCGGCATAAGTCATAATCTCTGAGTCTTTTCTATTTTGGGGTTCCTCCTCCTAGTCATTCTGTTGATGGGTGATTGAGGGTATGTATAGAGTCCAAATTATTGACCAGAACCCAAGGAAGATGCACCTGTTTTCTAGGGACCTTAGGGTTGCTGGCCTCTTGTTTTCCCAGCCTGTCTTCTGGGGGAGGGGCCTGCCGCGCTGTTACTCAGGCATCCCTGTTTGGACTGAGTTGCCCTGCCCCCCTGTGGTGGGGGATGGGCTCAGTGAGAATCAGTTTTGGGGGCTTTTGTTCTCTGGTGTCTTTCCCTGGTGGCTTTCTGTGTCTCTTCCGAGAGTCAGAGCAGAAGAGACCATTTCCAACCCTCTGCCTCAGAGCAGAGAGATCGAAGTCTGTTCTTCAGTGAGCTCTCCAGGCCACACTGTCTCCGTTTCTGTCCGTGCTGCTATAAACTGCAGCGTCCTGGGTTGTGCGTTCCTCCACAGCACTCCCATTCCTGCCCCCAGGTCTTGGCACCTCTCTGCCCTTTTTGTTTCTAAAGCCGCCAGCCACTCCCAGTTCGCATGTGCGACCCCCGGCCGTCTGGGTTTCCATCCCAGGGGCTGTCCTAAATTCCTTTCCCCGCCGCTACCAGTCTGCGTGTCTGTGTCCCACCCCCAGTGTGTGAGGCTATCACTCACCAGTGGTGCAGGATCCCCATGGCCAGCCTCCCTCCCATTGCTATCTATCATCCGATACCTGCCTGCGGAATCATGGCTCCCCGTTTCGTACCTCAAAACCAATCGCCTGCGGTATTCTGTTTGTAGAGATCCAGATCTATTTTCTTACATCTCAGGCTGATTTTGTGGGTGCTCAGAGTGGTATGGTAGATATCCAGCTCAATTCCGGGGACCGGCTGAAATAGCATCCCCCACTCCTCTGACATCTTTTCTTCCCGACCGATTTTATTTATTTGGGTCCTTTCTCTTTTCTTTTTAATAAGTCTGGCTAAGGGTTTATCAATTTTATTAATTTTTTTCAAGAACCATTTCCTGGTTTCATTGATATATTCTAGTGTTTCTGTTTCTATATCATTTATTTCTGCTCTAATCTTTATTATTTTCCTTCTTCTGCTGCCTTTAGGTTTCATTTGTTATTCTTTTGTAGGTCCTTTAGGTATAAGGTTGCTTTGCTGAGATTTTTCTTGCTTCTTGTGATAGCCTGTATTGCCATATATTTCCCTTTTAAGGCTGCTTTTGCTGTATTGCAAAGGTTTTGGACCTTTGTGTTTTAATTTTCATTTGTTTCCATGTGTTTTTTTTTTCTTTAATTTCCTGTTTGATGCATTTATTCTTTAGTAAGATGTTCTTAAACCTCCATGTATTTGTGGTCTTTCCAACTTTTTTCTTGTGGTTGACTTCAAGTTTCATAGTGTTGTGGTCTGAAATATGCATGATTTGATCTCAATCTTTTTGTACTTGTTGAGGCCTACTATGTGATCTATTCTGGTTAATGTCCCATGTGCACTTGAAAAGAATGAATATTCTTCTGCTTTAGAATGAAATATTTGAATATATCTTTTAAATCCCTCTGGTCCAGTGTATCATTCAAAGCCATTGTTTCCTTGTTGATTTGCTGCTTAGATGATCTGTCCATTGATGTACATGGGTATTAAAGTCCCCTACTATTATTCTATTATTATCAATGAGTTCCTTTATGTTGGTTATTGTTTTCTACATTTCTATATTTATAATTGTTAGATCTTTTTGTTGGATAGACACCTTTATCATGGTATTTCTTGTTACAGACTTTGGTTTAAAGTCCTGTTTTTTAAATGTAAAAATTGCTACTCCAGCTTTCTTTTGTCCTCCATTTGCATGGTAAATGTTTCTTCATTCCCTCACTTTCAATCTGAAGGTGTCATTCGGTCTAAAATGAGTCTCTTGTAGGCAGCATATAGACAGGTTTTGTTTGTTTGTTTGTTTGATTTTTCTTTTTGTTTTTATCCATTCTGATGCTCTGTGTCTTTTGATTAGAGCATTTAGTCCATTTACATTCACAGTAATTATTGATAACTATGCATTTTGTGCCATTTTATTGCTTGTTTTTTTGTTGTTTCTGGAGATTTTCTCTTTTCCTTTCCAGTCTTTGTTGTGTTTGGTCTTTCTTTCCTATTCAGAGTCCCCTTTAGTATGTCTTGCAGGGGTGGTTTAGTGGTCACAAACTCCTTTAGTTTTTGTTTGTCTCAGAAACTCTTTATCTCTCCTTGTATTCTGAATGACAACCTTGGTGGATAGAGTATTCCTGGCTGCAGATTTTTCCCATTCAGCACATTGAATGTATCATGCCACTCTCTTCTGGCCTGCCAAGTTTCTGTGGATAGGCCTGTTGCTAACCTTATTATCTTCCCTTGTAGGATAGGGACTTCTTTTGTCTTACTACCTTTAGGATTTTTTTTCTCTATCGCTATATTTTTCAAATTTAAATATAATATGTTTTGGTTTTGGCCTGATTTCATCGATTTTGATGGGAATTCTCTGTGACTCCTGGATTTGGAAGTCTATTTCCTTCCCTAGATTAGGGAAGTTTTGAATTTCCTCAAATAATCCTTCTGCCCTCCTTGCCCTCTCTTCTTCTTGGATACTCCAATGATACAAATGTTATTATGTTTCCTGGAGTCACTGAATCCCCTAATCTACTTTCATGATCTAAGATTTTTCTTTCCCTGTTTTGTTCAGCTTCATTATTTTTCATAATTCTATCTTTTATATCACTTGTTCATTCCTTTTCTTCTTCTATCATTGTGATCATTACATGCAGTTCATTTTGAATCTCAGTTATTGCACTTTTCATTTCAGCCTGATTGGTTTTAAGCTCTTTTATCTATGAAGTAAGGGTATCCCTAAAGTCATCCATTCTTTTCTCAACCCCCAACTATTATCCTTAGAATTGTTGCTTTAAATTCTGGTTAGCCACATTATCTATATGTTTCAATTAGATTCCTGGTTGTAATCTTTGATTGTTCTTGCTTTTGGGATGAATTCCTCTGTCTTGGCATTTTGTCTAGGTCCCTGTCTTCTTCTCTGTATTAGGAAAGCCCATTATGTTTCTTACTCTTGAGTGTAATGGCTTTATGAAGAAGAAGTCATATAATGTCCAGGGCTGTGTTATGACTGTTCTATCCTTCAGGCAAGTCATCTGAAGAGTTTCTCCTTGCCTGCAGTGAGGAGTGTTTGGATCTTGGCCAAAGTGTGACAAGTTTTAACTAGGTATGCTCTGGTCTGCTTGTTAAAAGAGAGCTGGTGCTATTTCCACTAGGGCTAAAGCTTTTGCAGAACTCTATGGTCAGTAGATGTGCTGTGTGTAAGGGTCTGTACTCATCTTCTGGGGGATGGGCCCACTACACTGGTTTTCAGGCACACTTACCCAAGAAAAGCAGTACCATCAAAGCACAGGGGGAAGGAGCTTGGTGTAAGCAGATTAGGCAGCTAGTCTTGGTGCTGTACTATTACTGAAGTTAGTTTAGGCTGAGAGGCAGGGGAAGGAAATGGCACCAGGCATCTCTATTGTTCCCAAAGAGGGGAGTTTTTGTTTGCTGCTATCAGGGAAGCCCTCCCAAGAGAGCAAATAATTTCCCCTCATGAGTCCTAGGTGTTTTTCAGATCACTGCTTTCACACTGTCTGTGTCCATGGTTGCTTGCCTGCCTGGGGTAGTCCATGGTTGCTTGCCTGCAGTGCACTTTTGGCTCTATACCATCCAGGCGGGCTGAGTTTTAAAACTCCAAATATTAGGGACCTTTTGTAGCTGGGACTTGCAGTGGTCTTCTGGGGGAGGATCTTGTCATGCTGTGATTAATTCAGGGTTGACCCAGATTGGCAGTTGCACCAGAGCACAGGAGCATGGGGTTTGGAGGAAGCAATGCCACCTCTCTCAAATATGCCTTAAACAGAGGGAACCATCTTTCCCATTATGTCTTAGGTGATCCTCAGATTGCACCATCTGCCCTTTGTTACCTGCCCTTCTTCTCTACTGGAGCAATACAGAGCTCTCAGAGCTCTTTACCAGCACACTGTGGACCTCTAAAACTCCAGTCTTTGAGCCCTGCTATTTGAAAAAACTCACAAAAATCAGCCCCTCTCATTTTTCTAGTCACTAGCTTTGGGGAAGTTTTTCCCTTGTGCAATCCCCCGTGAGCTCCTCTCTCTCTCACCTTTCTCTGCGACCAGGGCTCCCTCCCTTCCATAGTACTCACAGTCTGTTTCTCCTCCAAACCACATCTCTTCACCTCCTGCCTTCCACGATGTGGCCCCTTCTCTCCCTCTACTTGTGCAGTTTGTTCTGTTAGTCCTCAGAACGCTTTCTTGGTTATTCAGGATGATTTGATATTTATCTAGCTGTGTTTGAGGGAGGAGGCAAGTCTCAGGTTTTCCTCCTACTCTGCCATTTATCTCCTTCTCCCAATACACACATTAATTCTATTAATTTCCTTTTACCATTGGTTTTAGTTGCATCCCACAGTTTTACATTATTCCATTCACACCAAATTTTAATTTCCATTCTGAATTTTTCTTTTTACCTATGGGTTATTTAGAATTATTTTTGCTTACTTTCCAAACTTATGGACATTTTCAGTGTTTCTTAAATTAACTTTTTGCTTAATTCATCTCTGTTCAGATTATATTCTGTGTGATTTGGGGGTGCCTGCATGGCTCAGTTGGTTGAGCATCCAACTCTTGATTTTGGCTCAGGTCATGATCTCAAGGTTGTGGGATCAAGCCCCACAACAGGCTCCATGTTCAGTGCAGAGTCTGTTTGTCCCTGTCCCTTCCCCTCTGCCCCTTCCCCCAATCTCATGTGCACATACTCTATATATCTAAAATAAATAAATAAATAAATAAAATCTTTTTTAAAAAGAATATACTCTATATGATTTTAAAATGTTGATTATTCAGAGAAGGAGACAAACCATAGAGACTCAACTATAGGAAACAAACAGGGTTGCTGGAGGGCAGGTGGGTGGGGGAATGGGTAACTGGTTGATGGACATTAAGGAAGGCATGTGATGTAATGAGCACTAGGTGTTATATTCAACTGATGAATCACTGAACTCTTCCTCTGAAACTAATAACACACTATATGTTAATTAATTGGATTTAAATAAAATAAATAAAATGTTGACTATTATTTCAAATTTTGTAGATTTATTATTTGTGCTTTCTATATTTATGACATGCTATAAGACATTATTTTCCTTCTATATGGAAATGTAATTTAATATTATTGAAGTCTTATAATTACCAATATGTGTAGGTTTTGCTTATGTGAATTTTTTTATTTCCCTTCATTTATGGAGGATAATTTGTTTAGCACAGTATACTAAATTAAAGTTTATTTTGTTTCAGCATCCTGAAATTATCATTCCATTGTCTTCCAGCTCCCTTTTTACATTTAAAGACATGAAAGTGTAACTATTTCTCCTTCAAAATTAATTTTTCTTTGGATTTGTTTATTTCCCATTTTGTCTTTAGTTTGACTCTGAAATTCCTGTGTATGATTTAATTTTAATATATCCTGTGTGGGGTACACGGGTTCCCTTGAATTTCAATCTTGTCAGTGTTGTACTTTTTGGACAAATCTCAGTTGTTGTCTATTTACATTTTTGGTTTTGTCCCATTCTATATATTCTTTTTCTAAAATTCTAGTTACACATATAGTAAATCTTAATGTTTTATCCACTCTGTCTTTGAACTTCTTTGTTTTTGTATGTTTTGTTCTGTATAGTTTTATCTTTCATTTCACTAAATTTCCTATTGTGTTCAAACTAGTTAAAATATCCAATGAATTCTTAATTTCAATTATTGTATTTTCAGTTCTAGAATTTCCATTTACCTATTTTTCATACTTTCTCATTCTCAACTCAGTTTTTTATCTCATCCTATATCTATTTGAAAAATTAGATGTAGTTAATTTCAAGTCTGTGTCTATTATTACCACGATTTCTATTCCCATGGGTCTTTTTTAAATGTCTGCTGTTTTCCTTGATTTTTAGCTTGTGTTTTGTTTTCTTGTTTCATTTGTGTCTGATTATTTTTTTTTAGTTTAAGATATTGCATATGAAAAACTATTATAACATTAATTTCACGCCAAAGATTAGTTTTTTTTTTCCTTGTGAAAAAATTTACATTTGATCTAGGGCCACTGGTAATCCCTAATCACCTTATTTAGTCCCTAATCACCTTTTATTTAGTTTTGGATATTGCATATGAAAAACTATTATAACACTAATTTCATGCCAAAGATGAGTTTTTTTCTTGTGAAGAAATTTACATTTGATCTAGGGCCACTGGTAATCCCTAATCATTTTAATCCAATTACAGGGATTGAAATGACTTGACACTGTGTTCCCATCACTGAGAGTGCAGGTTTATTTACAGAATCATCCTTTTCCTAGGATGGAAATCTTTAAGGTGTCATTCCAAAGGATGGAAATTTTATTAGGGTGTTCCCTTGTTGACAGAATTTAATAAGAATTTTTGTTCTCTTTAGCCATGTAAAGTTCTTAAATTCTATTCTCAGTCTCCTTGTCAATCAGTGCTTCTTATGGAATTAGCAGGTGACTCTAAAGGAAAAGCTACCATAAATACTGGGTTCACATCTCTGGGTTCCCATATTCTCCACATCTTAAGGCCATAGGTATTTACCACAGTTTTAGCTCTTCATTGCTTTTAAGCATGTTTTTGTAATATTGTGCCCAGGTTTTTTAGTTTTACTCAATAGGAGCATTGTTTTATATTGTTTAGACTGAAATTAGGGTAGATATATATTCCTGTCTTATTTAGGTGACTCTAACTTTTAGAAAGTTCTTGCTATTAGTCAAATATGTTTCTTTATAGCTTTCACTAATTGATACAAATTCTACCGTCATAGATTCATAGCAAATATCTGATCCAACTTCTACATAATTACCTATAAAATACTTGAAGAGAACTGCATTAGCATAAGGCTTAGCCGCTAGTAACAGAAAACTCAAACTAATATTATTTCAAATAAGATAAAATAACTTTCTTATCATATAAACAAAATCCAGAGATATGCATTCCAGGTTTGTACAAAAATTCTATGATTTCAGGATGCCTGAGTGACTCAGTCAGTTAAGCGTCTGCCTTCAGCTCAGGTCATGATCCCAGGGTCCTGAGATCAAGTCCCACATCAGGCTCCTTGCTCAGTGGGGAGCCTTCTTCTCCCTCTGACTGCTGCTCCTCCTACTTGTGCTCTCTCTCTACAAACAAATAAATAAAATCTTTAAAAAAAAATCTATGATTTCTAGTGTATGGGTTCCTTCTAAGTTGTTTTAGTACAATTCTAAGATATGGCTTCCACTTTAGGTAAAAAAATGGCTGCTCCAGATTTATTTACCAGGTCTGCATTCCAGTCATATGTTCAAAGGAAAAGAAAATAGGTCACACCTCTAACTTTGTAGACAATTTCCAGAAGATATACTTATGACTTCTGATGATTCACATTTTAAGGAAACTAGTCATATCATTTAGCTTATGTATAAGTGAAGCTCCTAAATACCATCTTTAATTTTGGAAGGCATTGCCCAGATTAAATTGATGTTTGTATTCCTCAGAAAATAAGAATGTGTGTTGCAATACAATTTTCTTTGCCACAGTGTTAGATCTATTTCTCTGCCCTCCCAAATGAAATTGTCTCCATATTTCTTTTTATCTTTCCTCATATGACATAATGCTTTTTCTCTCCATCTAATTGTTAGTTAATGGGCATCTCTTATGTACTAAATATTATTATGTTCATGGAATAAAACGTCTAATGAGACTTGGTCCCTGCCCTAATATATAACTATGACTTGTACAAGGTAAAATGTGTATTTTTATTGCCTCCCTAACTTTATCAATCGAGGATAATATTACATTAGCTTTTTGGCAACCATCTTATTCTATTGATTCCAGGTCTGTTAAAGGACAGTTTTAAAATGTTCTATTAAGTCACATTTCTTCAAATATGTTTTTATGTACTTCTTTTTTTTTCTAGCTCTATTAAATTTTGTCATGTTGCATATATTCTCAATGTTTAGTACATTTATATCCAATAGTGTGTTATCCAATAATGTTGCCCCTTACAGTATTGGGTCATCTGCAAATTGTATTATCACAGTCTTAATGTGCTTTTCCAAATCATTCAATAATGATAACAAGGAAAACATTTATATAAATATTTCGAAGGAACACCAACATATCTTGATAAAAATCCTTTCCTTTAGTGTTAATGTTCCTATTTATTAATTATGGATGGTTCATTTTGAACAATGTTTTAATAACTACCATTTGTTATTAAAAACATTTCAAATAAGTTTCTTAATATTTGTAGATAAAAATGCATTCCCAATAGATATCCTTAGTAACAACAATTGTTTATGTGACTTTTTCTTTTTCCATTTGCCTCTTCAACTATCAGCTTTAATAGATACTTATATAATCACACACACACACACACAGCTTTCCCACTTAGAAATTTTAGTCATAGATGCCTTAGTATAATTCTATTCACATGGAATAAAAAAGCAACAAAAATAAAACAATTCAGAGCTGGAAACATTAAAATTGCCAATTGTTGCTGGAAGGAACACCCAGAGTTCTTTCACTTTGTAAATGATTGCCTGTTCTCAATACCCACTTTAGTTTTTGACCTGTGGTCTTCAGGGCTAATTTATGTGAGTTCTTTAAAAATCATTTATTCATTGGTTTTGCACTAAAAATAAACAATACATCAGCATTTTGTTTTTATTCTCATATACTATGTGGCATACTAAGTGGTGAAACTATGGAGCAGGCTTTGGCTAACTGTAATCCCATAAACAATAAATAAAAGTATATGTAGCTGATTGTATATATACTTTCTATATGCCATTAATTTCCCACAAAACTATTCCAAGTGACTTCTAAATTGTTTTTAATTTCAAGCAAATTGCTTCCTATCTAGCTGCATTTTTTGCTCAAATACCATGTCTAAGTCTAGAAACATAAATATATACTTTAGCTGGATGAATTAATTTGTAAGTTCATGGTAGGAGAAAAGACAAATTTTAGAAGAGAATGAGAAGATCTTGTGTATATATTTATGATTTTCTGATTATAAGTCATATAGCTAAAAGTGTTTATGAAAAATAAACTTTACATAGTACATCATCTTGATCCACTTTTAACCACAGTTTTTCTCTCTTTTTTTCAAAATAACGTCATTTCCACCTTTTTTTTTTGAAATGATGTCATTTCCACCCTTCTTTCCATACTTGAGCTAATCACCCACTATTTGATTTCTTGGGTAATGCATTGGTCTGTGTCTTGCTATTTGTTAGTGAGAGTTAGACAATCTGATAACTACTTTTCAGAGTTATTAAACAGTCCATCACAGGTATCTGTGTGCATTAACAGGTGCTTTCTGGAGACATTAGCCAAATCTAAAGATATAATTCTAATGCTGACAATTTCAGATAGCAAAATAAACCTGAAAGCATCATTTATGGTTTTTCATATAGGTAGCTACCTTCTGTATTTGGGCAGAGCAGAGGTCAATCTTGTTGTTTCCAAGGCCTTTTAAAGACACTTGTCATCTTCAATTATCCATTTAGACCCCAAACAATGTGATTGGCATAGAACTCCCTTTGTCTACAATGAGGTGGTTATCCTATTTATCTAATAAATAGATAAAGTGTAAGAACTTTTGTTTAAAAAACATATTAGGCGAAATTAAGTAATAACATGGTTTCCCTTTTTATGGCAGTAGTCTTCAGATTTATCTTTGGTGTAAACAACCAGATACATAAAGATATTTTCAGTTTAGAAAGCTAGTTAAGTAATATTCTTACTTTCTAGGTAATATTTCTGGCTAGATTTCAAAATATTCAATTTTAGGAAAAATCAATAACTTAATTGTATTAATATGCATCAAGATCATTAATTTTTGGATAAAATTTTTATTTATCTATACTACTGAAAACTTTTATCAGTTATGTACGTTTGGAGTGTGTTCAAGAGAAGATGGGATAAATGGATAGTGATTGTAAACATATCTTTTGAGAGTTTTGCTAGAAAAAGGAATGGAGAAATAGAGGGATTTCCAGAGTGGTATAAAAAGTAAGTTTACTCTTTTTTTTTATTCCAAAATAGAAGATATTATAAGATGCATTAACTTTTAATGCACCTTGGTACATATAACATCTTGGCATATTTGGTAAGAATGCTTTTATCATTTACCTAATCTATCATTTCTAGGATTTTAAATAACATACTTTTATGAACTGATTATATTATTGAATAGATATCTAGGTCAAGGGAGCCCAGAGAGTTTCAAATAAGATGAACCCAAAGAGAGCCACACTGAAACACATTATAAGTAAAATGTCAAAAGTTAAAGACAAAGAATCCTAAAAGTATCAAGAAAAGCAACTTGTTTACAAGGGAACTTCCATAAGGCTATCAGTAGATTTCTCAGGAAACAAAAAAGCAGGCTTTAAAGGAGTGACATGACATATCCAAAATGCTGAAAAGAAAACCTTCCAACCAAGAATATTCTACCCATTAAGGTTGTCATTCAGAATTGAAATATTGATAAAGAGTTTTCTAGATAAGCAAAAGCTAATGGAGTTTATCACTACTAAACCAACCTTCTAAGAAATATTAAAGGGACTCCTTAAAGCTGAAAAAAAATGGCACAAATTAATAATTAGAAAATACACAAAAGTACAAATCACACTAGAAAAAGTAAATATATAATAAAGATAGAGAATAAATCACTTATAAAGCTAGTATAAAGGTGAAAAGGCAGAAGTAGTAAAATTAACTAAAACTACAATAATTAATTAAAGGATACATAAAATAAAAAGAGGTAAAATATGACATTAAAAACATTAAATGTGTAGAGGGAAGCAAAAGTGTGGAATTTTGGAATTTGTACAAATTTAATTTGCTATCAACCTAAAAGACTGTTGTACATAGGATGTTATATTTGAATGTCATGGTAACCACAAAGCAAAATCTTATAGTAAATACACAAAAGAAAATGAGAAAAGAATCTAAACCTAACACTAAAGAAAGACATCATACCACAAGGGAAAAAAGAAAGAGGAAAAGGAACAGAGAGAAACTACAAAAACAGGCAGAAAGCAATCAACAAAATTGCAATAAATATGTACCTGTCAATAGTTATTTTGAATGGAAATTGACTAAATTCTCCAATAAAAATACAGAGTGGCTGAATATATTAAAAGGAAAAAAGATCTAGACACTGCCTACAAGATACTTATTTCAAAAATAAGGACACACACAGACTGAAATTGAAGGGATGAAAAAGATATTCCATGCAAATTGAAATAAAAAGAAAGCTGGTATAGCTATACTCATATCAGATTAAATAGACTTTAAAACATAAAAAGGTAGAGCATTATATAATGATAAAGGGGTCAATCCAGCAAAAAGATATAACATATATAAATATATATGCACCAACATAAGAACAGAAAAATAAGTAAAGTAAATATTAACAAAACTAAAGGGGGAAATTGACAGCAATTCAATAATAATAAGGAACTTTAACACCCCACTTACATCAATGGAAAGATCATTCAGACAGAAAGTCATTAAGGAAACATTGACACTAAATAACATATTAGGCTGATAAACTTAATTAATAGATATATACAAAACAGTCCCTCCAAAAACTTCAGAATAAACATTTTTCTCAAGTACACATGGAACGTTCTCTGGCATATATCAAATGTTAGGGCAAAAAATAGTCTCAATAAATTCAAGGAAATTGAAATAATATCAATTTTTTTACCATAATGATATGAAACTAGAAATCAATTACAATAAGAAAAGTGGAAAAAACATAAATACATGGAAATTAATCACATGCTGCTGATCAACTACTGGGTCCTCAAAGAAATCAAAGGGGAAATGAAAGAATACCTAGAGACAAATGAAAACAGAAAATTGACATACCAAAATCTATGGTACACAGGAAAAATGGTTCTAAGAAGGAAATTCAGAGCAATAAAGGCCTACCTCAAGAAACAAAAACATGAAATAGACAATATAACTTTAAACCTAAATGAACTATAAAAACAAAGAACAAATGAAGCTCAAAATTATTAGAAGGAAGGGAAGCAGATCAGAGTGGAAGTAAGTGAAATAGACATTAAAATACAATAGAAAAGATCAATGAAACTAAGAGTGGGTTGTTTGTAAAGATTAACAAAAATGACAAATATCTCAACTTACCAAGAAAAAAAGAGGGCTCAAATAAATATGAAATGAAAGAGAAGTTACAGTCAATACCACAGAAATACACAGGATTATAAGAGACTATTATAAAGCATACACCAACAAATAGGACAACATAGGAAAAAAAAACAGATAAATTCCTAGAAACATACAATCTTCCAAGACAGAATAAAGAAGAAAGGGAAATCTGAATAGACTGATTACTATTAAGGAGATTCACTCAATAATCTAAAACCCCACACAAACAAACTCCATGACAAGATGGCTTCACTGGTGAATTCTACCAAACATCCAAAGAGGATTTAATACTCATTTTTCTTAAATTCTTCAAAAAAATTGAAGAAGAAGGAATGCTCCCAAACTCATTTATGAAGCAAGCATTACCCTGATACCAAATCCAGAAAAAGATACCACAAAAAAAGAAAATTACAGGCCAATATCTCTGATAAACATAGATGTAAAAATTCTCAGCAAAATAGTATAAAACTGAATTCAACAATACATTAAAGGATCATAAGCAATGACCAAATGGAATTTATTCTAGGAATATAAGGATGGTTCAACATCTGCAAATCAATCAATGTGATACACTACATTAATAAAAAGAAGGATAAAAATCATGATTATATCAATAGATGCAGGAAAATCATTTGACAAAATTTAACACTTTTTAATCATAAAAACTCTACAAAGTGGGTATAGAGGGAACATAGCTTAACATAACAAAGGCCATATATAACAAACCCTCAGCTAACATTATTATAGCTAATAAATTAGTTCAGTAAATTTACAGGATACAAATTTAATATACAAACATCTGTTGTGTTTCTATACATTAATAACAAAATAACAGAAAGGGAACTCAAGGGAAAAAAATCCCATTTACAGTTGCATCAAAAAAGAATAAAATACCTAGGAATGAATTTAACCAATGTGTTGAAAGACCTGCACAATGAAAAGTATAAGACTTTGATAAAAGAAATTGATGAATACACAAACACAAAAATATCCCATGCTCATGGATTAGAAATTTGACATGGTAAAATGTCTGTACTACTCAACCAAATCTACATACATAATGCAATGCCTATCAAAATTCCAATGGTACTTTCCACAGAACTAGAACAAATAACTCTAAAATTTTTATGGAACCAAAAAAGATCCTGAAAGCCAAAGCAACCATTATGAAGAACAAAGTTGGAGGTATCACATTAATAGATTTCAAACTATACTACAAAGTTATAGTAATCAAAACAATATTTTATTGGCATGAAAACAGAAACATAGATCAGTGGAACAAAACAGAGATCCCAGGAATAAACACACTTAGATGGTCAATTAATTTATGACAAAGGAGGCAAAATATACAATGGGGAAACGATCTTCTCTTCAATGGTATTGGGGAAATTGGACCACTATCTTACATCATATACAAAAATTAACTCAAAATGAATTAAGGGTTTAAATGTAGGACCAGAAACCATAAAACTTCTAGAAGAAAACATAGGCAATAAGCTCCTTGACATCTGTCTTAGCAATGTTCTTTTGGATCTGACTCCAAAGACAAGTTTAACAAAAACAAAAATAAACTATTGGGACTACATCAAACTAAAAAGCTTCTGCATAGTGAGGGAAATGATCAACAAAATGAATATGTATGAGAGAAGATATTTGAGAGAAGATATTTGCAAATCATATATTCAAGAAGGAATTAATATCCAAAGTGTATATAGAACACTTACAACTCAATATTTTAAAAAATCCAATTTAAAAATGGGCAGAGGATCTGAATAGATACTTTTTTCAAGGAAGACATACAGATGGCCAAAAGGCACCTGAAAATATGTTCAATATCATTAATCATCAGGGAAATGCAAATTAAGACCACAATGAGATATCACCTTTCACCTATCAGAATGGATCTTATCAAAAAGATAGAAAGCCAGTATTTGGTGGGGATGTAGAGAAAAGGCAACCTTTGTGCATTATTTGTGGTAATGTTGGTGCAGACAATATGGAAAACAGTGTGGAGATTCCTCAAAAAATTATAAACAGAACTACCATATGATCCAGCAATTCTGCTTCTGGGTATCTACCTGCGAAGAACACAAAACAAAACAAAAAAACAAAACACTAATTCAAAAAGGTATGTTTGCCCCTATGTTCCAAGATATGAAAACATAGATGTCCATCAATAAATGAACAGATGTGGTGTGTGAGTGTATGTGTGTGTTTGTTACAAAACCCAGATTCATAGGCACAGAGAACAGATTAGTGGTTGCCAGAGGAGAGGATGGCAGGGGGGTTGAAATGTGAAGGGAATTTAAAAGGATACACTTCCAGTTATAAAATAAGTCATGAGAATGTAATGTATAGCATGGGGAATACAGTCAATAATATTATACTAATTTTGTATAGTAGGGGATGGTAACTGGACTTATTGAGGTGATCTCTTCCCAATATATACAAAAGTTGAATCACTATGTTTTACACCTGAAACTAATATAACATTGTATGACAATTATACTTCAATAAAAACTATTTTTAAAATAATCCCTAAAAAATTAGCCATGACCTGCAAATTTTGCCTTAAAAATAGTAAACTGTTCTGGGATCCTTTTGTAGGAATCTTGTCACTTCAGGATGAATTCTGACTGCAAAACTACTGAGGATATTTTTAATATGCAATAAAAATTATACTTTAAAGATAGTTAATTTTCAGGAAAGACAATATGCTGGTTAGATTTAGAAGGGGACACAGATACACAGCCAAAAATACATGATTAATATATGAAAATATGGAGATGTTGTTTAATTATATTTAACAGACCAAAAAACTGAGGCCAAGAAACAGTAGGAGCTTGACTGGTAACAGAATGACCTGGCTGAAGACTTCACAAAATGCTGGTATCATGTTCTTCTCCATGGAAATCAATGTGAATATCCATTTTACTCAGAGTGCTGTCAAATCTTGATTTATTCTCTACTCATTCTCATTCACTATAATTAACTTGTCTTCTACTCAGTGATGTGTAGTAGAGAAGCACTCATAGTGAGGAAAAGAAGTTGATGTCAAGAACCATAAGATGTTTTTATGTAGGACAGGTTTAAAAAAAAACACAACCACCAACTATTGAGATGTAATTCATATACCATAAAATTCATCTACTTAAAGTGTACAATTCAATTGATTTTAGTATATTTCCAGAGTTGAGCAACCATCAACCATCACCACAATTGATTTTTGAACATTTTCATCACCTTGAAAAGAAACCCCAGAAACCTAAGCCTTCAGCCCCAGCCCCCATTCTCCCAGGCACTATGAAAATATTTATTTTCTTTCTCTATGGAGTTGCCTGTTTTGGACATTTTATATAAGTGGAATCATACAATATGTGATCCTTCATGACTGAATTCTTTCACTTAGCATAATATTTTCAAGGTTCATTCATGTTGTAACATGAATCAGTAGTTTATTCTTTTTAATGGCTACATAATACTTCATTGTGTGGATATACCCTGTTTTTAAAATCCATTCATCAGTTGATTGACATTTGAGTTGTTTCCATCTTTGGCTATTATGAATAATGCTGCAATATACATTCATGTGTAAGTTTTTGTGTGGCTTTATGTTTTCATTTCTTTGGGGTATATATCTAGGAATGGAATTGCTGGGATATATAGAATTTCTGTTTAATGTTTTAAGGAACTTCTAGATGTTTTCCCAAAGTGCCTGCATTAATTATATTCCTACCAGCAACTTCTCCACATCCAATATTTGTTATTATCTATCTTTTAATTATAGTCAACCTAACAGATATGAGGTGGTATTTCATTGTGATTTGACTTGCCTTTCCCTGATGGCTAATGATGAGCATATTTTCAGGTGCATATTGGCCATTTGTATATCATTTTTAGAGAAATATATATTCAGATTTTTTGTTCATTTCTCTTTAATATTGAGTTGTAAGAATTCTTTATATATTTTAGATGCAATTACCTTGCCAAATATATAATTTGAAAAATTTTATCCCATTTTTATGTTGTCTTTTCATTTTTTGATGGTACAAAAGATTTTAATTTGATAATATCCTATTTATTTTTTTGTTGCTTGTACTTTTGGTATCACACCTGAGAAAGTGTTGTATAGTCCAAAATCTGGAAGATCTATACCACATTTGCATATGTTTATTCAGTAAAATTTGTTGAAAAGATTATTCTTTCCCCACTGAACTTTCTTGGCACTTAAGTTCAAAATCAATTGCTCATAAACATGAGGGTTCATTTCTGGACTTTCAATTTCATTCTGTTCATCTATTTATCATCATGAAAGTACCTCCATTATTTTGATTAATGTAGCTTTTAGTAAATTTTGAAATCAGGAAGTGTGAGTCCTCAAAATTTATTCTTTTTCTAATTTTTTTTTTTTTGCTATTCTGTGTCCCTTGCATTTCCATATGAATTTTAAGACAAAATTGTTAATTCCTGAAAAGAATGCAGTGGGAATTTTAATAAAAAATTCATTAAATCTGAAGATAAATTTGGAAAGTATTACCATTTTAACAATATTAAGTTTTTAAACTAAATCACACTAGATGTCTTGCCATTTATTTAGATTTTCATAAATTTCTTCCAACAGTGTTTTGTAGTTTTCCCAGTATAAATTTTATATTTATTTCTGTTAAATTTGTTCATAAGTATTTTTTTTTCTGTTATAAGTAGAATTGATTTCTTAATATAATTTTTGGATCACTCATTGCTAGTAATTGTTTTTGCATATCAATCTTGTATCCTTCAACCTTGCTGAATTTATTAGTTTTATTTTTTAATAGATTCCTTAGGACTTTCTTTATATAAGATCATGTCATCAGCAAATAGAAATAATTTTATTTTCTTCATTTCCAATCTGGATGCCTTTTTTAAAGATTTTATTTATTTATTTGAGAGAGAGAATGAGATAGAGAGAGAGAGCATGAGAGGGGGGCGGTCAGAGGGAGAAGCAGACTCCCCGCTGAGCAGGGAGCCTGATGTGGGACTCAGTCCCGGGACTCCAGGATCATGACCTGAGCCGAAGGCAGTTGCTTAACCAACTGAGCCACCCAGGCGCCCCAATCTGGATGCCTTTAATTCCATTTGCTTATCTAACTGCCCTATCAGAACCTACAGTGACATGTTGACTAGAAGTAATCAGAGTGGATGTACTTGTCTCATTCTTGATTTTAAAAGAGTGGTATACAGTTTTACAACATTAAGTATTACTTTTGTTGTGAAATTTTACTAATGAGCTTTATCAGGCTAAGAAAATTCCCTTCCACTCCTAGTTAGTGTTTATCACAAAGGAATGTTGAAATTTGTCAAATGTGGTATTCTGCATCAATTACAATGACATGTTGTTTTGGTCTTTTATTCTACTAATAGAACATATTAGTAGGTTTTAGGAAAATCATTAATGATTTTGGAATATTAGACCAATCCTTGAATTTTTGAGTAAAGTCCATGGTTTTACTTGCTCCTGGTATATAATCCTTTTTTTTTTTTTTTTAAGATTTTATTTATTTGTGAGAGAGAAAATGAGAGACAGAGAGCATGAGAGGGAGGAGGGCCAGAGGGAGAAGCAGACTCCCTGCTGAGCAGGGAGCCTGATGTGGGACTCGATCCCGGGACTCCGGGATCATGACCTGAGCCGAAGGCAGTTGCTTAACCAACTGAGCCACCCAGGCGCCCCTATAATCCTTTTTATATATTTCTGGTTTCAGTAAACTAGCTTTGTGTTAATGATTTTTGTCTATTTATGAGATATTGATCTATGATTCTCTTTCCTTGTGATAGCTTGCCTGAGATTTTGCTATCAGGTTACTACTGGACTCATGAAATGAGTTGGGAAGTATTCCTTATTCTCCATTTATTTGAGAAAACTTTTGAATAACTAGAATTAATTATCTTTAAATATGTGTTAAAAGTCACCAGTGAATCCATGAAGTCCTGCTTTTATTTTTAAGTAGTTTTAAAATTGCCAACTTAGTCTCTTTACTTGTTATAGGTCTTTTTATGTTTTTTATGTCCTCTTGAGTCAGTATTTGTAGTTTGTATATTTCTAGAAATTTGTCCATTTCAACTAAATTATCTAATTTGTTGGCATATGACTACTCACAGTATTCCTTTGTAATCTTTTTTTTTCCCTCCAAGGTGATTAGTGATGTCCTTTTTTTCAGTCATAATTTTAGTAATTTGAGTCTTTTCTTTCTCTCTCATCAGTCTCTCATCAGTCTAACCAAAAGTTTGTCAATTCTGTCAATATTTCCAAAAACCAAATTTTAGTTGTGCTAATTTTCTTTATTGTTTTTCTTTTCTCTAATATAATAATTTCTGCTCTAATCTCTATTATTTTCTTTCAATTTCTTTAGGTTCAGTTTGCTTTCCTTTTTTCAAGTTTCATAAGATGGAACCTTAGGTTGTTACTTTGAGATCTAACTTTTTATTTTATTTTTATTTTACTTTTTTAAAGATTTTATTTATTTATTTGGGAGAGAGAGCATGAGCAGAAGGAGGGGAAGAGAGACAGACTCCCTGATGAGTGAGGAGCCTGACCTGGGGCTCGAGGTGAGGCTCGATTCAAGGACCCTGAGATCGTGACATGAGCTGAAGTCAGAAGCTTAACCAACTGAGCCATCCCAGTGCCCCTAACTTTTTTTTTAATCTAGGCAATTCTAACTTTAAATTTCCTTCTAATGACTGCTTCTGCTATATCCCTTTAGTTTTGGTATATCTTTATTCTCATTTATCTCAATATATTTTCTGATTACCTCTGCAATTTTTTTCTTTCATCTATTAGTTATATAGGAGTGTTGCCTTATTTCCACATAATTTTGAATTTTCCAAATTGTATTGTTATTTGAATTTCCAATTTCATTCCATTTTCAATGGAGAACATACTTGTATGCTTTTAGTATTTTTAACTATATTATTTAAGATTATTTTATGGCCTACCATATACTCAATCATAGAGAGTGATTTAAGTGGACTTGAGAAGAATTTGTGCTATGTTGCTGTTGAATTGAATGGCCTATAGATGCTTATTGGGTCTAGTTATTATATAATGTTGCTGAAATCTTCTATTTCCTTGTTGATTGTTTGCCTATTTGTTTGCTCTGTCATTAAAAACATAATGTCTTCAAGTCTCTATTATTGTTGAATTGTTTATTTCTCCCTTCAATTTTGTCAGTTTTTGCTTCATGTACTTTAGAGCTCTGTTGTTAGGTGTGTATCTCCTTATAATTTTTATATCTTTCTGATAGATTTACCATTGTATAATATCCATCTTTAACATATTTTAAAAAGGCTATTTTGTTTGATATTAGCATAGCCAATCCAACTACCTTATGGTGTGTTTGTACAATGGCTTTTTCACCTTTCTATCCTCAAATTATTTGTGTCTTTGAGGGCATTCTGTGTGTCCTATAGATAGCATATAATTGGATCTTTTTTTTTAATCCACGGAAAATCTCTGTCATTGGATGGAACTATTTAAGACATTCTCAATCTTATTGACATTGGATTTGTATTTGTCATTTTAATGTTTGTTTTTTATGTCTCAATATTTTCTTAAAGATTTTATTTATGAGAGAGAGAGAAAGAGAGAGAGAGTATGAGCAGGGAGAGGGGCAGAAGCAAGCTCCCTGCTGAGCAGAGAGCCCAAAGGGGTGGCTTGATACCAGGACCCTGGGATCATGACCTGAGCCAAAGACAGATGCTTAACCAACTAAGCCACCCAGACATCCCTGTCTCAATACATTTTTATTTTTCTGCTCTTCTTTTACTGCTTCTTTTTTGCATCATGGCAGTTTTTTATTGTTTCATATTTCATTGCATCAGTGATTATGTTACTCTATTTTTTAGAGTTATTTTGCATTGTTTCCTCTAGGATTTACCACATATACGTCTTAATGTAAGTGAATCTACTTCAGATTCATAATAACCTAATTTAAGTGAGATTTAGGATTGTTATTCACATAATACTTTAACCCTCTATTTTGCTATTATTGTTATACATATTATGTCTATGCATTAAAACCCAACATTACATTGTTTTAATGATTACTTTGTAAAACACTATGTGTATTAAAGAAGCTAAGAGAAGAAATAAAAACAAATTTGTATTTTGGGAGTTTGTTATATTTGCTTTTTTATTTACCAATTCTAGTTCTCAATATAGGTTTTTATGGATTCAAATTACCATCTAGTGTCACTTCCTTATTTTATACAAATTTGCTCTCACTTACCTATTCATGTTATTATTGTCAGATATATTACATTCCAATATGTTATATACCCAGCACTATATAGATAGATAGATATAGATATATAATTATATAATTACTTTGCTGGTGCTCTTTGTTTTATTATGTGGATTTGAATTACTGTCTGGGATCATTTGTTTTTAAACTGAAGAACTTTCCTTAGTATTTGTTTTAAAGCATGTTCACTATGAAAGGATTCTGTTTTTGCTTATTTTAGAATGCCATACCTCATTTTGATTTTTGAAAGATGATTTTGCTGAATAAAAGTTTCTTGATTGCCACTTTTCCCCCTTCTATTAGCTTTTTAAATATGTCATCCCACTGTCTTCTGGCATCTGTTATTTTTTTAAAGGTTTTATTTACTTATTTGACAGAGAGATAGCGAGCACAAGCAGGGGGAGCAGCAGGCAGAGGGAGAGGGAGAAGCAGGCTCCCGGCCGAGCAGGTAGCCCAATGTGGGGCTCGATCCCAAGACCCTGGGATCATGACCTGAGTTGAAAGCAGATGCTTAATGACTGAGCCACCCAGGTGCCCTGGCATCTGTTATTTTTAAAAAGTCAGGTGTTAAACTTACTGACATTCCCTTGTATGCAATGAGTTATTTTCTTTCCTGTTTTCAAGATTTCCTCTTCTCTTTGTGTTTATCCTTTGTGGACTTTCTTTATCCTTTTGGATGTATAGATAAATGCTTTCCAGAAAATTTTAGAAGTTTTTAACCATTATTTATTTGAATATTTTTTCTACTCCATTCTTCCTTTCCTCTCATTTTGTCATTCCTAATATGTATAAATTGGTTCATTTAAAGATGTCCCATATTTCTCTAAGACTTTGTTTATTTTTCTTTTTTCTCTGTTCTTTATGTTGCATAATCTGTATTGATCTAACTGCATGTTTACTGACTCTTCTGCTAGCTCAAATGAACTCTTGCACCCTTCCAGTAAATTTTTCAGTTTGGTTATTGTTCAACTCCAGAATTTAAATTCAGTTCTTTGTTATAATTTCTCTTTATTGATATTATACATTTGATGAGATATTGATATTATAGCTACTTTTATTTTTTAACCATTATTTTCTTTAGTTAATTTAACATATTTGATGTTGCTCTTCAGGGAGCTCAGCCTTGGGCATATACACAGTAACTGTGATTATAATAGTTGAGCAGGGCTCATTTTGACCATTTTTTTCCTTGATTTCTCTGTTAACCTATGCCTCATTTGTTATCAGTTGCAGCTATTAGGCTCCACTGATTTACCTATTTTTTCAGTAATTCTTTAGGGTATACATTGCTCCACAATCTAATCCAAACAACTTCAGGAATGAGCAGAATTTTAAGCCAGTCTTTGAGGTTTGTTCTAACTTCAGGAGGCCTCTTCTTCTCTGGCTCTTTACCAGTTTTCTCTCATGAACTACCTGGCCTATGGTCTAGCTTGTTGCTATTAATTAAGAAAAGTCATATTTGAGTGCCCTTAGACTTGAACTTCTTTGCATTCTGTTCACATAAAGTCAGTTCATTTGGGTAGGTATAGGTATTTTTAGCTTTCGTTTCTTATGAAATTCCTTTATACCTGTGAAAATTTGCTGAACCACTACACTGGGCTGGGGAAAAGGTTTTAGCCCCTAGCTTTCTTGGCTCACTTCTCCTGGTGTGGACTCTCTGCCCTAAAAGTGAAGTGGTAGAGCATGATTGAGAATAGTATTTCTCAGCCTGATGCACCTGAAGTAGATCCTTCATTTAATGAATGGTGCCTGGTTGGAGTAAGAGAGCCCCTGATCTTTTGGCTACACTCACAAGGAATTTAGCCTCTTCCACTGAGATGGAAGGTATTTGAAATGTGGAAGCTTACTCCACCCAATGAGAATTTATACATTTGATTGTGCACTAAATGTTTTAGAAGTCCCATCTTCTTGACCATTCCCACTGGATTGGTGCTTTTGTTGAGCTAACCTGCAGACAAGGGAAACTGAGACTCAGGCCATTGTTGAAATACCACAGATTCCACTTGCTCTTAGAAAGTTTTAGTTAATTTTCTTGGATATTCGTTTGTTTGCTGCATGAACATATGACAGTTTCCAGAGACTTTAGATTCATTAAAAAAAAAAAAACAGATTTCGACATTTTGCTGTTTCACTGAGGATTGGGTCCAGTGAGATCCTTACAATGCCATCTCAGAAGTACAGCTAGAAGATGACATGATTTTAACATTATCAATCTTTATAAGTTTTATGTCATTTTTTCTAGCTTTTAGATTTTATAGAACACTGTGTATGTAGGTATTAAAATATAATTCTTTAGTGTATTTATTAGTTTCTCAAGTTAATATGAATTTTCCCATTACCTTCTTTGAGAAAATTCGAGAACATAATAAGAGCCCTCCATTCTATCGTTTGATTATATGAACACAAAAAATAGAATCGAGTATTTAATGTATGCAATTCTCGGTGCTATGTAGTGATTGATAGAGGTATAAGCTATGACTTCTGCTCTTGTGGTGGTTAATTTTGTATCACCTTGACCTGCCTTGGGGGCCCAAATTAAACATTATTTCTGTGTGTGTCTGTAAGGGCTTTACTGGGTGAGATGAACATTTGATTTGATGGACTCAATAAAGAAGATTGCACTTTGCAATGTGGGAAGGCATTATCAATCCACTGAGAGCCTGAATAGTACAAAAATCAAAGGAAGGAGGAATTTGTCTCTTTTTTCTTGCCTCACTATTTGAGCTGGGGCATATCATAATGTCTGCTCCTGCTCTTGGACTGGGCTCTTGGTACTTCAGGCCTTTGGACTCAGAATGAATTAAACCATTGGTGTTCCTGGGTCTTCAGCTTGTAGATGGCAGATAAATCATGAGACATCTCAGTCCCCCTAATCATGTGAACCAATTCCTCATAACAAATCTCCTTTTATCTATCTATCTATATATCTACATCTATCTCTCTGTAATTTTTATTGGTTCTTATTAATCTCTGGAGAACCCTAATAAAAACTTTAGTATCAAAAATGGCCCTAGAGAAAGAGAATTTTAAGGATAAGTTTTCTAAATTGGTCTTAGGATTTCTAAAATTGGCTCTTTAATATAATTGGTTTTGAAAATACTGATATCCCTATTTCCAGTAGTAAAGAGAGTACTGAAAACCCATGGTGTAAACTGTTTATAGAGACATGCAAAATATCTGCATTGGAGGGGCGCCTGGGTGGCATCTGCCTTTGGCTCAGGTCATGATCCCAGGGCCTTGGGATGGGGCTCCACATCGGGTTCCCTTCTCGGCGGGAAACCTGCTTCTCCCTCTCCCACTCCCCCTGCCTTGTGTTCCTGCTCTCGCTGTCTCTCTCTCTGTCAAATAAATAAATAAAATCTTTAAAAAAATCTGCATTGGATACACCTAATCAACTATTTACAAGAATCAAAGAGCAAGGTGATTCTGTATATACTTTTGAATATTTTTTTGAACACTAGCAAATATAATAACATTGGTAGTTTGCTCCTAATTTCCCTTGACAAAGTGGTGAAGGTAAAAGATGAGCTCAGGGTTTCAAATCCCCAGCTCAGGTACCATATAAATGACCTAAGAGCTTCTAAGTGTACCCTGAAGGAGACCTTTATTTCCTGTAGCTGCAGGGCTGAAATTGCTGAAAATCAAACATAGAACCTCATACTGCAACTGACTGAATTACATTGCAGTTTGAACTTCCAGTCTCATAAAGTGTCTACTGTTAAATTGAGGACATTGATTAGGAAACAATGGGATCTAAGTTGGGATAACGACAAGTGGGCAAAACCTATTGAAGTTGGGGACATTAAGCTCCTAAACTTTGATGATACTTTACCTGTAGAAGAGTTCTCTCCAATTGCCAGTGAGATTGGCCATCTTAACTCAAGCAGAAGCGACTTCCCCACTCCCACTTGGCAGCAGTATCCCCATCCCAAGTGATATTGGCCTCTTTACCCAAAGTGATATCAACCTTTTCATCTCAATCTGATTAGATTAATGTGGCATTGCATGTGGAAACTGTAATGGCTTTTGTATACATTTGTATACAAATGGCTCCTAAGGGAGTTGTCATGCAAGATAATGCTGATTCTTCTTAGGACCAAACTCTACCATCCCTCTTGGTTTCTATAACTATAGCTAGACTCAAATCCCATCAGGCACCTAAAGATAAGATCCAGCAAGCCCTTAAATGTGACCCATAAGGAGGTGTACTACACCCCAAAAGAACTACTTGCAGTTTCTAATGTGCAGACAGAAATCTGGGGAACATGTTTGAGAATAGATACTAAGAATGTGGAATAATGATGAAAGGAACATAAAGTTGGATCAGGTAGAATTCTTGACATGAGCTTACTAACAAAAGGTTCTGCATTTAATGTTGCATCTGTATAGTTAGAAAGAACCCTAATGGTTTTTTGTTTGGTTGGCTGAAACATGAACCAAAAGGAGACCCACCATGAGCAAACTGGAAACGACAGATATGTTTTGGTTTAATATAGTAGTTGGGAGTCAAAGGCTTAAGGGGATTGGAATTTGAGAAAGGATTTGTCAACAAAGAGTTATCCACACTGGGAGGATCCAGATTATATACCTTTTACCAACACTATGAGAAATAAATTTGTGATGGGAAATAGGCATCCCTGAAGAGCTCTGGGATCATTTCTTTTTAATGTAGGACAGACTGCACAGTAGGAACTGCAATCACTGAATTGAGAAACCAGAATGCAATGCAAGAGTTCTTGGAGTGACTTCAGCAAAATGGTGCTGTAAGAATTTCTACCCCTTGCCCTTCTCCCCAAAACATTAATTTGAGCAACTGTGTGCATATAAAAATACCTTCACAAGAGTGAAGGGCTGCATTTGAGGGATAACAACAACTGGATGAAGACCAGAAATAAGAAAAAGACACATTGAGAATGTTAGAAAAGATAGAACTCCTATTACTCCTCCTCCAAGCCTGGGCAGCCCAGCATGGAGGCACATTCCTCATGAGAGAAGGAGAGTAAAATGACCACCTGACTTCACTGTGGATTAAAGGGACTGCCCACCCCAAAACCAGGTCAAATCTTGCCATCCTAAGTGGCTACCTGTGGGCTCCCACAAACCCAGGGCCCAGGCCCACACTAGAACATGTAGGCTCTGGTGGCCACAAAGGGATCCTTGGCTCCAGGCTCCTGGCAGGCTCTTATGAACCCAGACCCCGGCTCATATTGGTGCCTGCCTACTTCAGCAGCCTAGGAAGCTTCTATGACCCCAGGCAGCTTCCATGGCAGGGTTCGTCATGGGTTCTAAGGCCCCAGGCTCACCCTGGCATTTGCTGGCTCAAGAAACCTGAGGCATATCCCATAGCAGTAGGTTCCCTTGAGGATCCTGGAAATTCAGGCGCCCATCTCATCCAGTCACCTGCTGGCTTAACATAAGACTTAATGTAAGACTGCATGTGAAATCCAAAACTGTAAAACTACTAAAAGATATCATAGGTAATCAGCTATATAACATTGGACCTGGGGATGAGTTTTTGGATATGACACCAAAATCACAAGCAACACAAACAAATATAAACAATTAGGGCTACATCAAACTAAAAAGTTTTTGCATAGAGAAATAAACAGTCAGCAAAATAAAAAGCTGTTCTACAGAATGGGGGAAAATTTGTGCAAATCATATATCTGATGGGTTAATATCCAAAATATATAAGGAACTCATACAACTCAATAGCAAAATAACAAGCAGACCAATTTAAAAATGGGCAAAGGACTTGAATACACATTTTCCCAAAGACATGCAAATGGACAATGGGTACATGAAAAGATGCTCAACAATGCTTTCATCAGCATTATCCTAACCCATTTACTGATTGACCTGAAAAGACACTAGTTTTGAGTAAGGCCCAGAAGAGAAGGCTCTGCAACTAGTCGAGGGTGCTGCTGCTGTGCAAACTGCTCTGCCACTTGAATTATATGATACCACAGGTCAAATGGTGCTTGAGGTATCAGTTTCAGATAGGGATGCTCTTTGGAGCTTTTGGCAGGCCCTTATAGGTGAACCACAGTGCAAGCTTGTAGGATTTTGGAGCAAGGCCTTGCCATCATCTGCAGGTAACTATTTTCTTTATTATAAACAGTTCTTGGGGCACCTGGGTGGCTCAGTCATTAAGCGTCTGCCTTTGGCTCAGGTCATGATCCCAGGGTTCTGGGATTGAGCCCCATATTGGGCTCCCTGCTCAGCAGGAAGCCTGCTTCTCCCTCTCCCACTCCCCTTGCTTGTGTTCCCTCTCTTGCTGTGTCTCTCTCTGTCAAATAAATACATAAAATTGTTAAAAAATAAAAAATAAAAAAATATATAAATAGTTCTTGGCATATTACTGGGCTTTAGTAGATCCTGAATACTTAACCATGAGCCACCTGAATTGCCCATCATGAACTGGGTAAGCCTACCAAGCCATAAAGTTGGGCTTGCCCAGCAGCACTCCATCATCAAATGGAGATAATACACACATATCAGGCCCAACTAGGCTCTAAAGGCAAATTAAGTTACATGAAGAAGTATCCAGAATGCCCATGGTCCCCATTCCTGCTACACTGCCTTCTCTCTCCCAGCTTGAACTTACGGTCTCATGGTAAGTTCCCTATAATGAGTTGACAGAGAAAGAGAAGATTCAGGCCTAGTTTACAGATCACCCTGCATGATATAGAGGTACCACCTAAAGGTGGACAGCTGCAGCACTACAGCCCCTCTCTGGGACATCTTTGAAAGATAACAGTAAAGAGAAATCCTCCCAGTGTGCAGAACTTGAGCAGTATACCTGGTTGTTCACTTTGCCTAGAAGTAGAAATGAACAGGCATACATTCATGAGCCATGTCCAATGATTTGGCTATATGGTTAGGGCTTTGGAAGGAACATGATTGGACAATTGGCAAGGAAATTTGGGGAAGAGGTATATGGTTAAACCTCTCTGAATAAGCAATAAACATGAAAATATTTGTGTCCCATGGGACTGCTCACTAAAGGTTGACCTCAGTCAAAGAAGATTTAAATAAGCAAGTGGATAGGATGACCCATTATTTGGATACAAGTCAGCTTCTTTCCCTGGCCACTCATATCGTTACCTGGTTGGTGAACAAATTGACCATAGTGGCAGTTATGGAAGTTATTCATGGGCTTAAAAACATAGACTTCTATTAACAAGCTTGCCTATGGCTACTGTTGAGTGCCCAATATGCTGGCAACAGAAACAAATACTGATTTTCCTGTATGGCTCCATTCCCTAGGGTATCAGTCAGTACCTGCTAGTGTATTAATCACATTGGATTCCTTTCATCATGGATGAGACAGCATTTTTTTTTTTCTTAACGGAATAGATATTTACTGTGGATATGGATCTGCCTTCCATGCATGCACTGATTTTGCCAAAACTATCATCAATGGGCTTATAGAATGCTTTGTTCACTATCATGTTTCTGAACTCACTTTATAGCAAAATAAGTACAACAATGTGTCCTTGCTCATAAAACTAATTTTTACATGTTCCCCACCATCCTGAAACAGCTGGCTTGACAGAATGGTGGAATGGCCTTTTGAAGACTTGTTACAGTGCTAGCATGGTGGCAATACCTTGCAGGGCTAGGGAACGGTTCTCCATAGGCTTTTTATGCTCTGGATCAATATCCAATATATTTGCTACCCATTTACTACCATTTATTTAATAGCCAGATTTCATGGATCCAGGAACCAAGGGCTAGAAGTGGGTGTGGCACCAATCACTATTACTCTTAGTGATGCACTAGCAAAATATTTGCTTCCTGCTTCCATAACTTTATGCTCAGCTAGCCTAAAGATCTTTGTTCCAGAGGGATAAATGCTCCCACCAGGAGACAGAACAAAGATTCCTTTGAACTGGAAGTTAAGACTGCCATTCAGCACCTTTGACATTCTCATGCCTCTGAATCAAGAGGTAAAGAAAGAAAGGTGTTACAGGGTTGTCTGGGGTGATTAATCCTATCCAGGGGAAATTGGATTACTACTCTACAGTGAAGGCAATAAATAGTATGTCAGGAATAAAGGAGATCCATTAGAGTGCTTTAATGTTACTGTAATCTGTGATTAAGGATAATAGAAAACTACAACAATCCAATCTAGGCAGGTCTAGTTATGGTCCAGACCCTTCAAGAATTAGTTTGAGTCATCCTACCAGATAAAGAACCACAACCAGTTGAAGTGAGGTGCTTGCTGAAGGCAAAGGAGATACAGAATGGGCAGTGGAAGAAGGTATTTATAAACAACCACATAACTAGTTACAGAAAATAGTATTGTAATTGTCATGGGTATTCTCTCCTTATTTTGTTGTGTTTGCATGTGTATGTGTGTGTGTGTGTGTGTGTGCATGCACACACTATTTATTTATTTATTTATTTATTTATGTACTTACCATATATATCTGTTTTCTTTTATCTTTTATTCTGTTATTATATAACATAAGATGTATTGATGTTTTATATCATAGTATTTAAGTTATGAGATATCAAGAAGAGTAAACAATGCTCAAGGACTTTACCTCCTCCTCTGGGGAAGGGGTTAGTGCATGTTCAATTGTATGCAGGATAGTTGTATAATGTTAGGTGGGATTATGATCATTCTTGTGTTTATTGGGGGATTAAGTATGGTTTAAAGAGATGCATATGGGTGCCAGATTAACAAGATGTGAATTTGTAATGGTTATCTTTATATGTCAACTTGACAGACCATCAGGTACCCAGATTAAACATTATTTCTGAGTTTTTTTCTGGGTGTTTCTAGATGAAATTAGCATTTTATTTGGTGGACTCAGTAAAGTAGATTACCCTCCCTGATGTGGGTGGGCATCACCAATCCATTGAAGTCCTGAATAGAACAAAAGACAGAGGAAGGAAGAATTTGTATTTTCCCCATCTTGCTGTTGAGCTTGGACATCTTATCTGTCGAAATTGGGATTTATACCATCAGCTCCCATGGTGCTCATGCCTTCAGACTCAGACTGAATTACACTACTGGCTTTCCTGAGTCTCCAGCTTGCAGATGGCATTTCATGGGACTTCTCAGCTGCCATAACTATGTGAGCCAATTCCTCATGGAGAACCCTGACTAATACTGTTCTTAAATAACTTTCAATTCAAGCTATAGAAAAAGACATGTGCTGTCTGGGATGGAAAGTTTCTTCCTCATTCCTGGCTCCTTCCATATATACTAGTGATTCCACCCATTATCATAACACTCCAAGACATTCACTTTTTTCCTCCTCAGTGGAGGAACTAATATGGAAATGAATAAAGTATTTGCTAAAAATAAACTGGGCATGCTTGATTCAATTCCTTTTTCCCTTTTCACTCCTGTCCTTCTAAACTCCACACCCACTTTGGAATCAGATTTTCCACAGGGACCATTTGCTCTGCTTTCTTCCTACATGGCTTAATTTTTATAGGATTGGACTATACTATTGAAAAAATGGGTTTTGGGAGCAAATATAGTGCAATAGACAAAAAACTTGAAAAATATACAGAAAGTAGAATTTTGAGACAAATATATAGGTCAAGTTAGAGATCATTTATGTTAGCTGTGGTTGAATGGTGAGTCCATTGGCACATCACTGGGTTTCCAAAGACAGTAGAGTGGGTAGTGGGAGTGAATGTCCTGTGGAAATTGTTCTATTAACAGAATCCTAAGCAGATTTTTCATTTGGTACTATCTTGGGTATGGCTTGGTTTCCTCTGCCTTCCCACTTTCAAATTCATTTATGAACTACCTTTCCAATAAATTAATTTTAGATTTAAGTTAGTCAGAAATGGTTTCTATTTGGGGCACCTGGGTGGCTCAGTCTGTTAAGCATCTGACTCTTGATTTTGTTCAGGTCATGACCTCAGGGTTGTGAGATCAAGCCCCATGTGGGGCTCCACGTGGAGCTCTACAATGAGTGTGGAGCCTGCTTAAGATTCTCTCTCCCTCTGTATTATGCTAAGTGAAATAAGTCAATCAGAGAAAAACAATTATATGATCTCACTGATATGAGGAATTTGTGAAACAAGACAGAGGCTCATAGGAGAAGGGAGGGGAAAAAAATGTTCCTCTTATAGAAACAAGAGGAAACCAGAGAGGGAAACAAACCATAAGAGACTCTTAATCTCAGGAAACAAACTGAGGGTTGCTGGAGTGGAGCGGGGTGGGAGGGATGGGGTGGCTGGGTGATGGACATTGGGGAGGGTATGTTCTATGGTGAGTGCTTTGAATTGTGTAAGACTGATGAATCACAGACATGTATCCCTGAAACAAATAATACATTATATGTTAATTAAAAAAAAAAGAAAAAAAAAAGAGAGACATGTATCTTAAGCCAAATGGGAAATCCTCAGCTCCTGTTGGACACAGTGGTGGAGGTGTGGGCCGGTGTAGTGTGCTGCAGGAAGGGACCTTGAGCTTCTCTGGTTCAACCCTCCTGATCCCCTGCCTCCCCAGCTTCCCCTGGGAACTGCAGCAATTTCTCTGTGGTCCCAAACAATCCAAGGTGTCAGCCTCTCCACTCTTCCTCCAGAGCCCTCCGTCCTCAGTGTGGGCCATCCTAGCTAGGAGATGGGAATGGAGTGGGGTAACCCAATTCATCAGCTACAGCTGACCTGCTCCAGCCTGGGTGAAGGGGGGAGGAGTAGGTTTTCAAGAGGCTTTCTGGGAGCGTGTGCTGAGACATCTTATAGTGACAAAATGGTGTCTGCATCCCTTACATATTCTGGGGTACCTCCTCCCTCACAATTTAAAATCTGAATGCGGAGGTGGCCACGACTCTTGTGTGCCAGGCACGTTCCCCCGTGAGCACCTTCTAAGCTGAACTGGAAGTAATTCACACCCCCCATAGTCCAAGACCATATAGATAATCACCTCATTCTGCTTCTCATATTCATATATCACCTTTCTTCTGTTTTGTTATAGGGTTTTCAATTAATAAAAATGAATTTAACAGAAAAAAAAAGATTCTCTCTCCCTCTCCCTCTGCCCCTCCCCCCACTCGCACATGCACGTGTGCACACTCTAAAAAAAGTAGTTTCTGTTTTTTGCAACGAAGAACCAAGTACACACTGTCACTGTCACTTGTAAGATAAGGATACTATTAGTAGAGGATTTCATGAGAACCCTCATAAAAAGTTTTTAGCACAGTGTGTGACATCTAATAAATGTTCTATAAATGTAATTTTAGACATGTATTATTTTGACAGATTTCAACAAATTTATAAAATGAGAACAGACCCTAATCAGGGCAGTAAAAGTCATCTAAATGAATTATGTCATTTAGCACAGCCTGGCAAAACAAGGTAAATATATCAATATGTTAATTCCTGTGGTACAATGGCTGGCTAACATTTTGGTTATTAAAGTCATATTAAAATATAATGGATGATAAAATTATAGTTAATGATCAAATGGGTTAATTAAAAAATATGACATGATAGACTGATTTGAAACTATTATGAAAAATAAAAATGTTCCAGTTTAAGTACCTGAGAGTAGTTGTTATAATAAAATATTGAATAAGCCTAGGTTATTGTTTCAAAGGCAAAATCTATATTTCTTATATACTTAGGAAATTCATTTTATGAAACAAAAAATAATTTTTGGCATAAATGAACTTTAAAAATTTAAGCTAGTTTATTCAAAGAGAAAACTACAGTTGATAGAAGTATACTAATGATGAAGATTAATGATATAAATTTTTATTATTTAATTAAGAGCTATTATTTTGCCTTTTACTCCAAAGCAAAGTATTTTATTGTTTCAGTAAAATCTAAATGTTGGTATCTAGGTTCAGGGCTACACATTATACATTAAAGAGTAGAGCTGTAAATTGTTTTGTTAATTAAAATTACACAGAACCTAAAAGGACAATTTTGATTTAAAAAATTATACCTTATTTTGGGCTCTGAAATATCAAGATGATCCATCTACATGGATCACATTAATAGAATTATCACCACCTTTCTTTTCATTTCATGCCAAGTAAACAATGTTTTGTATTTCCTATTAAAAAACAGTGAAAACAGGGCTCACATTTCAGACATTGTGGTGTCACTGCATTTTTTATTGCATAGTAAAGCACATTTATTTGAAGCAGTCACTTTGACAGTTTTTATATATTATATCCCTCGTATACTATACTTTACAGGTTAGGTAGTAATTCACAATGAATTCTAGTAGAAAAAAGTGAGGAACTTACTGTGAAAGTAAATCTATGGTCTATAACTAATAGTAGTTAGGAATCTATAACTATTTAAGCATAGCAAGAGGTGAAATTGCTTGGTAATAGTCTGCAGTATCCCAAATCTCCAATTTGCCAAAATTTTTTCTATGATTGGTAATTAACATATGTAACAAAGTCTGACTTTAATAGTTGAATGGTTAGGGGCCCTCATTTTATCAGTTTTTTCTTTTAGTATAAACACTTAATATGTGATTGATGTTATTCACTATTTTTTTTCTTCACAATTTTCAAGTGGATAATTCCCCATTTCTCCCATGCCCCAGCCCCTGACAATCAACATTCTATCTTTATTTCTGACTTTGAATATTTTAGATACCTCCTATAAATGGAATCATGTGGTATTTCTTTTGTGTGACTGGCTTATTTCACTTAGCATAATGCCTTCCAGGTTCATTTATGTTGTCACATATGGAGTAATTTCCTTATTTTTTAAGGTGGAATAATATTCAACTGTGTGTACACAGCACATTTTCTTTATCCATTCATCTGTCCACATCTTGGCCATTGTGAATAATGTCACACTGAACAGATATTTTTTGGAGATCCTGATTTCAAAGCTTTTAGATATATACCCAGATATGGAATTACCAGATCATATGATAATTCAATTTTTAATTTTTTGAGTAACTGTGTTCCATTATGGCTGCACCATTTTACATTCCCATTAACAATTAACAGTGTACAAGAGTTCCGATTCCTCCTCATCTTCACCAACACATATTATTCTATCATGTATTATTATTTATAATGTGATAATAGCTATCCAAACAGATTTGAGATGATATCTCATTTTGGCTTTAATTTGCATTCTCCTGATATTAGTGATGTTGAACATCTTTCACATATCTGTTAATTATTTACATGTCTCTTTTAGAAAAATATCTATTCAGATCCTTCCCCATTTTTTTAATTGTGTTATTTGCTTTTTGATACTAAGTTGAAGGATTTCTTTATTTTGGATTTCAAGCACTTAGCAGATAGAGCCTTTGCAAATACTTTCTCCCATTCTGTATATTTCCTTTTGACGCTATTGATTGTTTCTTTGCTGTGCAGAAGTATTTTAGTTTTATATAGTCCCATATGTCTATTTTTGCTTTTGTTGCCTATGGTTTTAATGTCATATCTAAGAAATCATGCCCAGACAACATTATATTTTTGCTTGTAGTGTAAGATAAGGGTCTAGTTTTATTTTTTTGCATGTGGAAATCCAGATTTCACAGCACCATTTGTTGAAGAGATTATCTTTTCCTCATTGTGCATTTCTAACACCCTTGTTAAAAAATTAACTGTATGTGCCTGGATTTATTTCTGGACTCTTTATTCCATTTGGTTTATATGTCTATTTTTATATCAGTGCCATACTATTTTAATAACTGTAATTTTATTTTTTTTCTATTTTTTAATATTTCTGTGAAAAATGCATTAGAATTTTGATAGGTATTGCATTGAATCTGGAAATTGCTTTGGATAGTATTGACATTTCAACAGCACTAAGTCTTCCAATGTATGAACAGAGAAGTCTTTGCATTTATTTATGTCTTCTTTAATTTCTTTCACCAATATTGTCATTTTCAGTGTACAAAGCTTCAGCCCTCTTGGTTAAATTTATTTCTAAGTATTTTATTCTTTTGATGCTTTTGTAAATGGAATTGTTTTCTTTATTTCTTCTTTGGACACTTCATTAGTAGCATATAGAAACAAAACTTATTTTTGTATTTTGATTTTACATTGTGAAACTTTCCTGAATTTGTTTCAACATTCAAAAAAATTTGACTGGAATTTAAATAGAAACTGAGTGTATATTAGAGTCTCTAGGGCTTTCTACATGTAAGATTATGCCATATGAAAACAGAGATAATTGTACTTCATATTTTTCAATTAGAATGTCCTGCCCTGACAGCAGGAAAAGATGGGGAGGAGTAGGGGACCCTATTCCAACTGGTCCCCAGAACTGAGCTGGATATCTACCTGACCACTCTGAATACCTACGAAATCAGCCTGAGATGTAAGAAGATAGATCTGGATCTCTACAAACAGAATATCGCAGGTGGTTTGTTTTGAGGTATGAAGGGGAAAGCCATGATTCCAGGCAGATATTGGAGGATAAACGACAGTGGGAGGGAGCCTGTCCATGGGGATCCTACACCACCAGGGAGCGATAGCCTCCCGCTCTGGGGATGGGGCACAGACTCACAGACCAGTAGAGGTGGGGAAAGGACTTAAGGGCAGCCCCCTTGACAGAAACCAGAGCGGCAGGGTGGTGCATGTGAACTGGGGGCAGCTGGTGGTTTTAGAAGCACAAAGGGCAGAGATGTGCCCCAACCTGGAAGAGAGGACTGGGAGCGCTGCTGAGGGAATGCACAACCCAGGACGCTGCAGTTTGTACTGGCACAGACAGAAACAGAGACAGTGTGGTCTGGAGAGCTCACTGAAGAACAGACTGCAATATCTCTGCTCTGAGGCAGAGGGTTGGGAATGGTGTCTTCTGCTCTAACTCTCGGAAGAGACGTGGAAAGCTGCCAGTGAACAAAAGCCCCCAAAAACCCGTTTTCACTGACCCCATCCCCTGCCACAGGGGTCAGGGCAACTCTGCCCAAACAGGGTTGCCTGAGTAACAGCATGGCAGGTCCTTCCCCCAGAAGACAGAACAAGAGGCCAGCAACCCTAAGGTCCCTATGAAACAGGTGCATTTTCCTAGAGTTGTGGTCAATAATTTGGACTCTATACATTGCCTCAACCACCCAACAACAGAATGACTAGGAGGAGGAACCCCCAAAATAGGAAAGACTCAGATTATGACTTATGCCACAGATTTACAAATGGATGCAGATATAACCAAGATGTCAGAGATGGAATTCAGGCTAGCAATTGTGAAGACAATAGCTAGAATGGAGAAATCAATGGCAACATAGAGTCTCTAAGGGCAGAAATGAAAGCTGAATTGGCAGAACTTAAAAATGCTATCAATGAGATCCAATCCAATCTAGATAATCTAACAGCTAGGGTAAGTGAGGCAGAAGAACGAATAAGCAACCTGGAAGACAATATAATAGATAAAAAGGGAAAAGAGGAGGCCAGGGA